>NC_060138.1:87715005-88023446 GCF_021461385.2 Schistocerca piceifrons | reverse complement strand
GTGCAGTTCTTGAACTTGTAACTCATTAACAGGAACAGCTGTTGCGAAATGCCGTATTAGCCACAACCCTCGAGGCAGACACTGAAATACACGGGTGCCTACTGGGAGACAGCTGTATGTGCACTGAGAAGCAATGGCAGTGTCAGCGGCTGACACGGAGTAAAACCGCGGGCCACGTGCTGCTGGCGGTGGCGGCCGCACGCCGCGTCGGCGCCGGGCCAGTATCATCCGACCCCTCGCTACACGTACTTCTCTCTCTTTAAAATTAAGCCGCGGTGGCGCAGTCTGGAAATAATGCCAGCAGCGGCGGCGCCGCGGCGCTGCCGTAAATACGACCCCACAGCTGAAGCTATAGGAGAAAACATCAAAACTCGCAGCGGGCGCTGAATTACTGACGACAGGGTGCGGCGGTCGCAGCGCTACTCGAGACACGTGGTTCATTAGCACTCATTCACGGCGAACACAAGGAGAGCAGAGAGGGCTGGAGGCCCGGAACAGTACGCGGTTGCGAGCCCACTATTTAGAGGCAGCGGTAGTGGAAACTGCTCTGACGGAATTCACGCTTGCGAGCGCTCCGCTCGTCTTCTTCGGATCGTCCTGGTCGCCTGGACTTGACAGTGACTTTCTGCACGCTGTCGTGTGCTAACTGATTACAAGCACTTGCATACCCCTCTCTATAATGCCAAACTGACAACCAGATGTCACGAGAGGCGAAGAGCACAGGTTGTTACAGTTTTCCAGAAGGGTCGTCGAGCAGATGCGCAAAACTATAGGCCTGTATCTCTGACATCGATCTGTCGTAGAATTCACAAGCTACGACATCGTCGCGAAAAAACACAGTGACCCGTTTATGTAATAAGTTTCCTTTAATTTCCGTCTATGGTCACAATTTTTTCTGTTTGACAGATTACCGGTTTCGGTCTTTAATGACCATCATCAGATCTGTCTCATAAAATCAAAGTTCTAATGCACTGCATGTATTTGACGATGCTGGTGCTGATTCCGCATTTAATAGTTGACTATGCCACTATGGCTGCAGTGCATTAGAACTTTGATTTTATGAGACAGATCTGATGATGGTCATTAAAGACCGAAACCGGTAATCTGTCAAACAGAAAAAATTGTGACCATTGACGGAAATTAAAGGAAACTTATGTCGTAGAAGTTTAGAACATGTTTTTTGCTCGCGTATCATGTCATTTCTGGAAACCCAGAATCTACTCTGTAGGAATCAACATGGATTCCGGAAACAGCGATCGTGTGAGACCCAAATCGCTTTATTTGTTCATGAGACCCAGAAAATATTAGATACAGGCTCCCAGGTAGATGCTATTTTCCTTGACTTCCGGAAGGCATTCGATACAGTTCCGCACTGTCGCCTGATAAACAAAGTAAGAGCCTACGGAATATCAGACCAGCTGTGTGGCTGGATTGAAGATTTTTTAGCAAACAGAACACATCATGTTGTTATCAATGGAGAGACGTTGACACACATTAAAGTGATCTCTGGTGTGCCACAGGGGAGTGTTATGGGACCATTGCTTTTCACAATATATATAAATGACCTAGTAGATAGAGTCGGAAGCTCCATGCGGCCTTTCGGGGATGATGCTGTAGTATACAGAAAAGTTGCAGCATTAGAAAATTGCAGCTAAACGCAGGAAGATCTGCAGCGGATAGGCACTTGGTGCAGGGAGTGGCAACTGACCCTTAACATAGACAAATGTAATGTATTGCGAATACATAGAAAGAAGGATCATTCATTGTATGATTATATGATAGCGGAACAAACACTGGTAGCAGTTTCTTCTGTAAAATATCTGAGCGTATGCGTACGGAACGATTTGAAGTGGAATGATCATATAAAATTAATTGTTGGTAAGGTGGGTGCCAGGTTGAGATTCATTGGGAGAGTCCTTAGAAAATGTTATCCATCAACAAAGGAGGTGGCTTACAAAACACTCGTTCGACCTATACTTGAGTATTGCTCATCAGTGTGGGATCCGTAGCAGGTCTGTTTGACAGAGGAGATAGAGAAGATCCAAAGAAGAGCGGCGCGTTTCGTCACAGGGTTATTTGGTAAGCGTAATAGCGGTACGGAGATGTTTAGCAAACTCAAGTGGCAGGTTCTGCAAGAGAAGCGCTCTGCATCGCGGTGTAGCTTTCTCGCCAGGTTTCGAGAGGGTGCGTTTATGGATGAGGTACCGAATATATTGCTTCCCCCTACTTAGGAGATCACGAATGTAAAATTAGAGAGATTCGAGCGCGCACGGGGGCTTTCCGGCACTCGTTCTTCCCGCGAACCATACGCGAGTCGAACAGGAAAGAGAGGTAATGACAGTGGCACGTAAAGTGCCCTCCGCCACACATCGTTGGGTGGCTTGTGGAGTATAAATGTAGATGTAGATGTATTAAAGGAGGTGGGGAACAATGTCAGTAGAGGAGCTGCAACTGCACTATGGGTCGGTCAGGGGATCTCGGTAATTTCGAACACAGATCAGTTACTGGATGTCCCCTGAGTAACAATCATACTCGGGAGGGCGACGGTTCAAACCAGCTTCCAGCAATCTATACAGACTTTTTCCATGATTTCCCTAAATCGCTCCAGGAAAATGCCGTGACGGTTCCTTCGAAAGGGCAAGGCCGATTTCCTTCCCCATCCTTGACACAATCCAAGCTTGTGCTCCGTCTCTAATGACATCGATGTCGACGGGAAGTTCAATGCATTTTTCTTCTTTCTTTCCCTCCGTCCGTCCGCCCGTCCGTCCTTCCTTCCTTCCTTCCTTCCTACATTCCCTCCTTCCTTAATTACAAATCCACCAGGGGCATCTGAACCCTTCTCAGGCTGCCCAGATCGACAGTTGTTGATGTGCCTGTGAAGCGGATTTGAAAAGGAACAAGCACAGCCAAACCGAGACTACACAGACGGACCCCATGTACAGAACAACAGGGACATAGAACACTGCAGAAGGTGGTTGTAAAAGATTGCAGGAAATCAAGCGAAAGGAAGCAGTCGCGAGTTCCAAAATGCCGCCAGCAGTTGAGATGGCACAAATAACTGTCTGTGGTGTTAAAACGAATGGGGTACAATGGTTGGGCAGCTTCTCATAAGCCACACATTTCTGCAATCATTGCTAAGGGACTCCTGAGCTGCTGTAAAGGGCAACGCCACAGGAGGGGGGATGACGGAGAGCATGTGATTTGGGGTGATGAACCGTGTTAGACACTGTGCAATCCGATGGAAGGGTTTGGGTTTGACGAGTGCTTGGAGAACTATACGAGCCACCAATTTCAGTTCTAATAGTGAGGTACGGACGAGAAGGTGTTAGTGTACGGCCGTATATTTCGTGATTAGGTTGTGGCGACCTTATTGCAATTAACAAAATGGCCATAGTCTAAGAATTTGATCACATTTAACAGCATTGCGTACTGCGCACAAGGGAGTGACGTTTCGCAGACGATGATTGTTCGTACCCGTATGACAATTAACCCAATCATAAAGGAACACTTATGAGGCAATGATTTGTGTATAACAACATTCCTGAACTGGAGTGGCGTGGTCTGAGTTCTCACCTGAACTCAACGGAACACATTTGGGATAAGTCAGAACGTCGAACCTTCGCTCCACACCCTAGCGTCCAACACCACTATCTTCTCTGGTTTCGGGTTCTGATAAAGAAATCTCTGCCATCGCTCTACAGACATTCCGATGGTTGGTTGGTTGGATGGTTGGTTTCGGGGAGGGGACCAAACAGCGAGACCATCGGTCCCATCGGATAAGGGAAGGATGGGGAATGCATCCATCTGTGCCCTTTCAAAGGGACCATCCCGGCATTTGCCTACAAATATTCTGACAATTCAATGAAAGTACCCCAGCAGACTTAAAGCCATCGTAGGGACTACGGGTGGTCACATCCCATATTAATGTCCATTAATAGATGCCGAATACTTTTGGTAAGACAGTGTACGTCGTGATACACCATGGGCGCTACTAGCGGATGTCGAACGCATTAGTCTTTGAGCAAGAGCACACACAGTCAAACTTTACAATGTTACAGTGGATTCTAGTAAAATTGTAAAAGTCAGACGATGTGGGATGCTCTACGTAACATTCAAGTCAGTATTCCAGTGGACGCCGTATACGATTTGAAAACGGTGTGCCAAGATGTGTACATGTATCACAAGTATGTCAATTATCTGTTGAGAAAACTGTGCTGGCACAGAGTTTACTCTTCTGTAATAACAAACTGCGCTGTTAAAGTTAACTTCCCCCTCTAATGAATGACCCACCCCTAACTAATACTACGAAGGTATTTTTAACTTAGCGTGGGAAATTAAAACGCAGTTTGATAATTTAGAATTGGGCGCAGCACCCGTTCTTCGAGAAAGCTGGTGATTGAATCCTATCTCACAATCTTCTCAGAGTGGAACGCTACCCCATTAACATTTTGAAGCGTCTGCGGTGTAGTGCGACTCTTTCCTTCAGAGCCGCGATGACCCGTAGTGTTCGCCGTGGCAGAGCAAGCGGGAGAATCACCTGCGGATGTTTGCCACCTGCAGCCGTCAGTGGTACTTCGCTCTGGATTTCCTCGTTTTGTAAGGCTTCTAGGAAGTATCGCTCAGGTATGTGACAGCGGCTACCTACTTACCGCTGACAATGTTCTCCGTCATCATACAACGAGCCATGGACGACACAGCGCTCAGAGCTGCAGCCAAGGAGTACTCGGCTGAAAGCTCGCTGGAATTTAACCGCCTGACACAGCTGGAAGTTGGAGGAAATTTTAAAAATCGATATCGCCACGGAACGAAGAATTCGAATCTGAGAGTGGGAGAGTTAGTTAGTGCTGTTCTGCGTGCGACCTTGACTGCGGTGGTTAGCACACTGGACTCGCATTCGGGAGGACGACGGTTCAATCCCGCGTCCGGCCATCCTGATTTAGGTTTTCCGTGATTTCCCTAAATCGCTCCAGGCAAATGCCGGGATGGTTCCTTTGAAAGGGCACGGCCGACTTCCTTCCCTAATCCAATGAGACCGATGACCTCGCTGTCTGGTCTTCCCCAAACAACCCAACCCCCAACCCCCTTGACTGCGCAGTACGAGGACTTTCTGAGAACCGCGCGCGGCCACCTCTGGGAACCCCCTATGAACAAACAGGCACGCCAACACCGGCTTTCGGCCCCGCGGCACCTTACAGAAAAGTACTAAAGATTGCAGCAGATATGGAGGGCTTTCTCATCTCTGAGGAACCACTCTAAAAAAATCTGCGTTGATAGTCATGCACACAATTTCTTAACTCATTTCCTAGAGTTTGTCGAAGATACCAAAACTGAAACCTAGTATATAAATCACATTCTGAATCCCTATCTTCCGCCGGTTTCGTAACAGACTGCCGAGTGGTTTCGCGCTGTAAGGTAATGCTCATAAGCCAAGAGCATTGCTCGACACGCCTTACGTCACGTACACTAATCCATTCTGGGCCCGCTAGGTCAACGGGCATTTTTAGCGTTTGACTGAATAGTGTCACTCCCGATCTCTACGCCTGCAAATAAATAAATAAATAAAAATAAAATAAAAAATAAAACAGATCTAGGTGGAAAGCTTCTCATTGCACAGTCATGGTGTCATTATGGTTGTGTACGATACAGTACTTCGACGCCTATAGCCGTGAATGAACGTCATAACATCTCTAGAAGCTGAATAAAGCTTATTTTACCCTTTAGAACCAAACCGTTTATTCTTCGTTGAACGATTTATTAGTCTGTCACTGGTAGCCAGTATCATCTACTGAAAAACAGAGTGCCAGTGTTGATGGATAGCTCCGTATTTTTTTCATTTTATTGAAGGATTGTTCAGATCTCTTCCCTTAAGTCTCCTCCAATCCTTCGACCTACAATGTTGCTCCAAACAGCCACTGTACTAGCAATCAGAGGTCTTAAGCTGTAATAATTCTGTTTGGTTTCGTTCCTCAGAGTCATCCACAGGCTGCGCTGAGCTGCTCACGTCCATCTTTGTAGCGTGGGAAGACTTTCTCGAAGGCTTTGTCAGTTCATTTCTATACTACACGTACAGGTACAATTACAAAGACTTACTTAAACATACAGTAAATTTTAGGCACTGGAAGGACTTAATTGCTTAAGAGTAATATCCTCCACTTTTTTAAAAATGTAATGTGTAAATGCTTCGTCAATCCTGGAAGCCGCGTCTACTTTAAAAAAATGCAAAAACAACTTCTTTCCTAAGAATTTAGGCAGTGCATGATAAAGTGTTAGATCTTCTTCTACTGTTCCTTGTCTCCCCAATAAACATTTCGTAGCTTGGGGGTGGGGGTAGGGGAAGAGCGTGTGTGTGTGTGTGTGAGAGAGAGAGAGAGAGAGAGAGAGCGCACGCGCAGAAACTGACAGTTGTCCGACGTCATCAAATACAGATTTAGAAACAGCCAAACCTGCCACAACCACAAAATTTGCGCACAATCTGACAACTTATGTGAATAACTGCTGTCTACACTAGTTAACTATTTTCGTGTTAAATACCTGGGTCCTGTCTACCCCGCTTACTTCCCCCTCTCCTCCTCCGTCCAGGTAAGACAATTCCATATTTCGTCAGTCATTCAATAACACATTTCATGCAGGCTGTCAGGACTGATTGCTTTCCCCATCATCAATCCGCATGATCCTTGACTCTTTTTTTCAAGTCATAAATATGTTTTATCAGGAATACTGGGCTTTGAATTCGTTACCAACGTCTTGTAAAACTTTCGTTTACGTCATATACTGCACACTTCGACCGACACTGAACGCACAGCATCGAAGACTCTGCTGCCGGTTCTGGTTTCTGCATTGTACGCGCGACGGGGCTAATGGGAGCAGCAGAATCTAAACAAGTCGACTGACAACGAATGGTAATCACTACCAACTGGTCACTGACGACTTCAGTTAGCAGACGACACTGTTTTTGTGCGTCTACAGTCGATGAAACCAGATGTGAATCGGTATGAGAGAGAGACCACGTACACCGCCAAAGTTATGGACGACCAAGTCTGACAGTACAAGATCGCGGTATATCGTCCAAAGTACATCATAAGCCCTAAACATCTCCGCCTGTGAACTGACTCAATTCATGGCCCCATCTCAACCTACGTCTACATCTTACTCCGTACGCCACCTCGCGGTGTGCAGCGGTGGGTATTTCTGGTACCACTAACTGGTCCACCCTTCACACAGTTTTCTGGTCGTGGTCTTTTCGCGAGTTTTATGTGGGAAGAAGTAATATGTTGTCTGATTTTTCCCGGCGACTGCTCTCTCAAAATTTAAACAGTAAACTTCTCCGTGATGCGTAACGCCTCTCTTGCAACGTCTACCAATGGAATTTGTTGAGCGTCTCCGTAACGCTCTCGCGCCCACTAAACGAACCCGTAACGAAGCGCGCTGCTTTCGTTGGATCTTCTCTGTCTTTTCTATCAGTCCTACCTGGTAAAGTCCCCAGACTGATCAACAATACTCAAGAAACGGCCGAACACGCGCCTTGAGAGCCACTTTCTTCGTGGATGGGTTTCATTTCCTTAGGGGAAGACATTCATGAAAAAACACACACTATTTAGAAAATGCACCAAATTCAGAATTGTGCAGAAACGGCAATGAAATTTTGTACAATGCTGTCCCAAAAATTAACACATTTACTGTTAAATTCCTTGGATTATATATATATATTTAACTTTTTTGGGGAGTTTAAAATTTTTATAATGAATGGAAATAAAATTAACCGCAAAACAACTGTGACTGACGATTTCTCTATTGTCACTACCGGTTTCACTGCATTAAGACGGCATCCTCAGGTGAATTATACGGCAGTATCACATTATGAAGTTTAACGCCTGTGTATGCCCACAATATGAAGTGCTATGTTAAAACTTTTATTTCCAAAAAATTGTATATGTACATTTTCACATAAACTATTCAAGAGAGTTTTACAAAATTATCTGTGTTTAATGTCCCTGCACATAGTCAGCTTCTCTCATGAGGCTTTTTTGAATGCATCGAATAGGACAATTTTAAAAATTTTGTAGTTATTATTCTGTACGTAGAATATAAAATTCACGAAAATTCCAAGCACTTTGCCCCATATCCCAGCTTACATTCAGAATTTCGAAATTTTATAATTAGCCTTCATAGATTCTGAGAAAAACGTTCATACATTTTACAAAACATAATTTTCAGGAATTGCAATTAAAAATTCAACGTAACGTTTTTCCTTGTATCACCTCTTCAGAATGCCTCTGATTCATACTCACGGTCCTCTTTCCCTTCAATGCTTCTCTGTTTTTTCATGCGTTTCGGATGCGAATCCGTCAGTGAAGCTTTGGGAACTTATTGTCCAAGAGTTCTACCAATAAATGAAAAATAAACAGAAAATGGTTATCTTCGGTCAATTTCATGGGACAACCCTTCAGATTCTTCCTATTTCTTCCTATAACTAAGAATGGCGCTGCTTTTCCTAATACTTGTTTTATGTGGTTATTCCAGTTAAGGTCTTTCTGAATAGAGCGCCATTGGTTGGAGTCTAGCAGAAACCTGTAAACAAGTAGGGTGCGGTGAACACAACACCGAATACTGGCTTTGTATCTGTACCGATTTTCGGCGTCGTATCTCGATTCTACAGCACCTCGGATGACCATCTTCTGCAAGTATCGCACTGTAAAGGGGGTAGAACTTAAGTTTTGGAGAGGCACACGGATATTATAGCCCTAGCTAAGGCAGTGCCCGAAGGAATCAGGTGCCGCTTCGGGACACCTCTGGTACGATCACTGTACGGAGCTGAACCGTGACGCAGTACGTCACAGCCGCCATGTTACGTCGAGGCAAGCTGCCAGGTCGCTCTACTAAACAGGAGAAATGAAATTACTTTTTAAGGTACACCGTGACCGTCTCTAGGTTTAGCTTACAGCTCAATGAAAGAATCGGTCAAGGGTCGCAAGTACATGCTTTACTAACAACCCCGAATGTCGCTCGCCAATATGGCGGACCCACAAAACACCGTCCCAGTTTTCTACGCAAAGATGTCTTTGAGTGATCTGTGTGTGTGTGTGTGTGTGTGTGTGTGTGTGTGTGTGTGTGTGTGAAATCTTATGGGACTTCACTGCTGAGGTCATCAGTCCCTAAGCTTACACACTACTTAACCTAAATTATCCTAAGGACAAACACATACACCCATGCCCCAGGGAGGACTCGAACCTCCGCCGGGACCAGCCGCACAGTCCATGACTGCAGCGCACCAGACCGCTCGGCTTTGAGTGATCTCTCCAGTTTAGTAGTGCGCTTACTGGATACCACACAGCGGTATGTGAAAATCATCCTGCGTCCTCTTGCGTTACCCCACATGAGACACGATCGTAGTGCCAGATTTCACCCTTTTAGCAGGCAGCACAGTGTTTGCTGCACCTACATCCACGAAATCGGAAGTCACAAATCGAATTATCGATTATGATCGAAATCGTCTCGTTTACTGCATGAAGCGCAATGTTGTCCGCCAGCTAAAGCTGGTAGCGCTGGTAGAGCCGCTGATATCGATCAGTGCCAGTCGATACGAGGGCGCGCATCGGCCGCCTCCTCTTCCAGCAGCCGCTCCCACGACCGCAGCCCGTGTGTGACGACTGTGCACAGCTCTGAGCGGCGCGTGGCGCTTGGGCGCCTCCCAGCGAGCAGCCGCCACAGGCAGCATTGTAGCCGCCCCGGCTGGCTGGGTTCTGCTGCTGCCGCCGCCGGCACAATGGGCCCTCGCTAGCTATTCGCCTGCTCGTTCACGGCGGCAGGAAGAGAGCCTCTCTGGCGCCTAATTGCCTATTCAGCACGCCTCTCCCCCCCGCCCCCTGCTGCTGCTGCGCTAGTATCACGCGCGCTTTCGCTGCTTCGGTAAACAGTTTCTTTGTTGTGGGTAACGGCCTAACAGACGAGCCTGCCGGGAAGCGAAAAAAAAGTAAGACTGGCTGCATTGTCTGCCCTCCTGAAGCTCACGTAAGCTGCGGACTCAGCAGTAGTAGGTGTCGCTCGTTGCGGTACGTCTGTGTCGACCGCACTTTGCCATCCGCTGCCAGCAACTTGGGTTGGTCGGTTTGGATATTAAATGGACTAAACTACAAGATGAACAGTCCCTTTCTCTTCAGTCACACAGGTCGCGGATTAAAACCATAGCTCCAAAGAATCTACATCTACATCTACATGGATTCTCTGCAAATCACATTTAAGTGCCTGGCAGAGGGTTCATCGAACCACCTTCACAATTCTCTATTATTCCAATCTCCTATAGCGCGCGGAAAAAATGAACACTTATATCTTTCCGTACGAGCTCTGCTTTCCCTTATTTTATCTTGATGATCGTGCCTCCCTGTGTAAGTCGGTGTCAACAAAATATTTTCGCATTCGGAGGAGAAAGTTGGTGATTGGAATTTCGTGAGAAGATTCCGTTGCAACGAAAAACGCCTTTCTTTTAATGATTTACAGCCCAAATCCTGTGTCATTTCTGTGACACTCTCTCCTACATTTCGCCATAATACAAAACGTGCTGCATTTCTTTGAACTTTTTCGATGTACTACGTCAGTCTTATCTGGTAAGGGTCCCACACCGCGCAGCAGTATTCTAAAAGAGGACAGACAAGCGTAGAGTAGGCAGTCTCCTTAGTCGGTCTGTTACATTTTCTAAGTGACCTGCCAATAAAACGCAGCCTTCCCCACAACATTTTCTATGTGTTCTTTCCAATTTAAGTTGTTCGTAATTGTAATATCTAGGTATTTAGTCGAATTTACGGCTTTTAGGTTAGACGGATTTATCGTGTAACCGGAGTTTAAGAAGTTTCTTTTAGCACTCATCTGGATGACCTCACACTTTTCGTTATTTAGGGTCAACTGCCACTTTTCGCACCATTCAAATATTTTTTCTAAATCGTTTTGCAGTTTGTTTTGGTCTTCTGATGACTCTATTAGACGATAAACGACAGAGTTCAAAATGGCTCTGAGCACTATGGGACTTAACATAGGAGGTCATCAATCCCCTAGAACTTAGAACTACTTAAACCTAACTAACCTAAGGACATCACACACATCCATGCCCGAGGCAGTCGCGCGGTTCCGGACTGAAGCGCAGCGGCCGGCAAACGACAGGGTCATCCGCAAACAACCTAAGAGGCTGCTCAGATTGTCTCCCAAATCGTTTATATAGATAAGCAACAGCAATGGGCCTATAACACTTCCTTGGGGAACGCCAGAAACCACTTCTGTTTTACTCGATGACTTTCCGTCAATTACTACGAACTGTGACCTCTCTGACAGGAAATCACTGTTCCAGTCACATAACTGACACGAGATTCCATAAGCACGCAATATCACTACGAGCCGGTTGTGTGGTAGAGTGTCAAAAGCCTTCCGGAAATCCAGAAATACGGAATCGAACTGAAATTCCTTATCAATAGCACTCAGAATTTCATGTGAATAAAGAGCTAGTTGTGTTTCACAACAACGATGTTTTCTAAACCCATGTTCAATGTGTGTCAATAGACCGTTTTCTTCGAAGTAATTCATTCATCGTCTGAAATTCTGGGAAAGAACAAAATGCGTAAAACTGAGTATCTAACCACACTAAAGCAAAAAACGAAAGAAGAAAGCTGGGAGTGAAAACATTAACAAAAAGGAAAAAAGCGGTAGAAGGTGTTAAATCAATGTAGCACATGGCCTGGGCTTCAAATCTCAGCTTACGAGTAACTAGGGGACTTTACCATTCGAAGGCGATTATTGCTTCAATTAAATGGAAATGCAGAATTTATTGCGACTGGTGAGGCTGCATAACAGTAAAGATCGAACCATGCTACTGTGACACTCTTTGCCGAATGTTACTTTAAATGCCTATCACAAGTGAGAAAACGACTTCTACTCAACATTCAAAATGTTTCTTTTAACAGGATTGTTCGTTATATGTTTTGATCATGTTTCATTCAATATCTTGGCATATCAACTAGCTCCTAAGACAGCCTCCCGCCCTCAAATCACATATCTACATTCACAAACGTGGCACATTATCAGAACTGAAGGAGAAAATGAAATAGGAAGATGTAAAAACTGGCCGTGAGTTACTGGAGCGTGTATAGGCGTACATGGGTTTTCACTATACACTTTAAATTGAACTGAAGAAGAAAGACATCACCCGGCATTACCTTTCAATCTTAATACGCATTAATATGGCGTCGTATTAAGAAAGATTCCAAAGTAAAAAATGTAAAAAACTGTTAGAAGCGTTCTTTAGAAAAGCAGATTTTTACCATGTTCAGTCTGAAGAAGTCATCTTGCACAAGATGTCATTTTCTAATGTCCGTCGACAGAGAGACAGGTGGATACGTCAGTGTGTCACCGAGGAATCAGGAACACAAGGTGAGACTAACGCATTTACAGAGTACTGGCAGCTCCTCTCAGGCACAAAGTGCACTTCCTTTTATACACTCCTGGAAATGGAAAAAAGAACACATTGACACCGGTGTGTCAGACCCACCATACTTGATCCGGACACTGCGAGAGGGCTGTACAAGCAATGATCACACGCACGGCACAGCGGACACACCAGGAACCGCGGTGTTGGTCGTCGAATGGCGCTAGCTGCGCAGCATTTGTGCACCGCCGCCGTCAGTGTCAGCCAGTTTGCCGTGGCATACGGAGCTCCATCGCAGTCTTTAACACTGGTAGCATGCCGCGACAGCGTGGACGTGAACCGTATGTGAGTTGACGGACTTTGAGCGAGGGCGTATAGTGGGCATGCGGGAGGCCGGGTGGACGTACCGCCGAATTGCTCAACACGTGGGGCGTGAGGTCTCCACAGAACATCGATGTTGTCGCCAGTGGTCGGCGGAAGGTGCACGTGCCCGTCGACCTGGGACCGGACCGCAGCGACGCACGGATGCACGCCAAGACCGTAGGATCCTACGCAGTGCCGTAGGGGACCGCACCGCCACTTCCCAGCAAATTAGGGACACTGTTGCTCCTGGGGTATCGGCGAGGACCATTCGCAACCGTCTCCATGAAGCTGGGCTACGGTCCCGCACACCGTTAGGCCGTCTTCCGCTCACGCCCCAACATCGTGCAGCCCGCGTCCAGTGGTGTCGCGACAGGCGTGAATGCAGGGACGAATGGAGACGTGTCGTCTTCAGCGATGAGAGTCGCTTCTGCCTTGGTGCCAATGATGGTCGTATGCGTGTTTGGCGCCGTGCAGGTGAGCGCCACAATCAGGACTGCATACGACCGAGGCACACAGGGCCAACACCCGGCATCATGGTGTGGGGAGCGATCTCCTACACTGGCCGTACACCACTGGTGATCGTCGAGGGGACACTGAATAGTGCACGGTACATCCAAACCGTCATCGAACCCATCGTTCTACCATTCCTAGACCGGCAAGGGAACTTGCTGTTCCAACAGGACAATGCACGTCCGCATGTATCCCGTGCCACCCAACGTGCTCTAGAAGGTGTAAGTCTACTACCCTGGCCAGCAAGATCTCCGGATTTGTCCCCCATTGAGCATGTTTGGGACTGGATGAAGCGTCGTCTCATGCGGTCTGCACGTCCAGCACGAACGCTGGTCCAACTGAGGCGCCAGGTGGAAATGGCATGGCAAGCCGTTCCACAGGACTACATCCAGCATCTCTACGATCGTCTCCATGGGAGAATAGCAGCGTGCATTGCTGCGAAAGGTGGATATACACTGTACTAGTGCCGACATTGTGCATGCTCTGTTGCCTGTGTCTATGTGCCTGTGGTTCTGTCAGTGTGATCATGTGATGTACCTGACCCCAGGAATGTGTCAATAGAGTTTCCCCTTCCTGGGACAATGAATTCACGGTGTTCTTATTTCAATTTCCAGGAGTGTAAATAGACCGGAGACCTTTGACCAAGCATTTACAAGGAGTTCAGTAACGTGGGTATCTCATAAGGAGGGCAGCAGCGGTTTTTATGTGGGATACAACTTGAGCTACTGTTGCTCTTCTGCGTAGTAATCGCCATTAAAAATAGTGCATAGCTGGGAGAACCAGAGAGTCAGATGACGGTACACGCTGGCTGTTCATATCGAGTGCGGGGAGAGTACTCCTCCGGGAACAATCTCACAAGGTCGTGCGTGTCTTCCTGCTACTAGGGTCGTATATATCTAGCAAGATGATCCCTCATAGCATTCTCTGCCACTGTTTAGCGGATTTATTAATTCTTCCCACTTACGAGGAGACTCTCCACACCAATCACTCTCAAGCAACCGCTGGTGTTGTACACTATTTGACACGACATGGTGTATGCTCGGAAACATGTGCACAAAATCAGGAGGTCAAAACAATACAGTGGCGAATATAGCAGCGACTGTGGAGCCATGTCCGATTTACGAAACGTTGACAACAGATAAGAGGCAGTAGTTTCAGGCCTCTCTTATGTACCAGACATTTCGCTACGACGCGAAATTTGGCTTGCAAGAGCTGCAATTTTGCCAGAGACAGCGATAAGAAAGCGAACTAAGTAATTTATGTGGTGGGGAGAAGAAACGACGTTCCGTGGGGAACGGAACAGCTAGGTAGCAGGATACGAACAAACCGAATGAAGGGAAAGAGGTCCGCAACACTGTCAGCGAGTGTTCGACTCCGAAGTCGATGCGGTATCGGCGGTGTCTGTGTCGACCGCCCACATCTTCGCTGGAAGCGCATCATTTAATCAGGCCCCTAGCAGGCGCTGGCGCTCCGCTGTCTACAGAGCTCGCCGGATTCTGACGGGTGACGCTCCGGATGCCACCAGAGGACGCCGTCCTCGCGTCTGCTCACTGCATGCAAATGTAACCGTTCGCGCTTTTTGTAAGACGCCGTTCACCGCCTTCACACCTCGGAAGACAACTACGAATATTTTACTAAGTTATTACTGTGCAAAGTCCAGACAGCCATTAACATTGGAAACTTTGGTGCAATAGAAAGTTGTGTACGCACATATTGTGAATAAATCGGTTCATGTATTCTTCACACATTAAATGCGTAGAGTGTCCACATGCAGCCGCCTCCCACCAACAATGTACAGATCGCTCGAGTCTGCAAGTGAAACCGCACCTCCAGAACCAAACCTACAACACAGGGTGTAAGACGTGAAATACTGTAAGACACCGAAGAACTTGCTTTCGGATCCATGCGTTTCCTAACGGTATTGTCGAAAAGAAACTGGACGTATTTAACATTACTCAAAAACTATCGTAGTAACTGGAACTGCCAAACCATTTTTTAAATTTTTTACTTTATTTATTTGTTTTTTTTTGTAGTAATGACGAATGCATTTCTTTCTCGTTATCTGTCCTTTCCTCCATTGCTTCTCTCTCACTCTTTATTACTATTTAGTGTATTTTCATTTGTTACCTAAGATAACGAGTATTTTCAAGTGATAAATTAGCAGTAGTTAATCCCATAACACTAAAGGGGGCGAAATGTTACATTGCTACTACACCATCGTAAATTTTACTATTCCCCATTTTACTGAAAAGAACTCTTATTTATAGATTACGCATTAGTTAATTGCAATTACTAGATCTCCAATAGTATGTTACATAAATTATATACGAAATGCCCTGTTTTATACGCTAGTGCAACCGTAAATTTTACTACTTTAATAATCTAGGTTTAATAAAGTGCTACAGACGCCGCAGAAGAAACAAGGGCACAACAATGCACACTGCCGCAACGCTCAACAGACGACAGAGATTGGTTCAAATGGCTCTGAGCACTACGGCACTTTACATCTATGGTCATCAGTCCCCTAGAAGTTAGAACTACTTAAACCTAACTAACCTAAGGACATCACACAACACCCAGTCATCACGAGGCAGAGAAAATCCCTGACCCCGCCGGGAATCGAACCCGGGAACCCGGGCGTGGGAAGCGAGAACGCTACCGCACGACCACGAGCTGCGGACACGACAGAGATTGAAATCTCACCAACATAATGGACACTTTACGAAATAACAACAATGTACTCCAGTAAGCCCCGACATTACAATTGACCACTGCGAGCTTAAATGGCACTTGATGTCGTTGCAGGCTCGTGACGCGTTAAACGAAGTAGACTGGGGCGACAAAAGTCGTGAGATATTCTCTAATATTCTGTGGGACCTAATTTTGCCCTTCAGGATGATGACGGTTCAAAACCGCGACCGCCCATCCAGATTTAAGTTTTCCGTAATTTCCTTAAATCGCTACAGGTAAATGCCGGGATGGTTCCTTTGAAACGACACGGCCGACTTCCTTTCCTATCCTTGACGCAATCCAAACTTGTGCTCCGTCTTTCATGAACTCGATGTCGACGGGACGTTAAACCCAATCTTCCTTTGTTTTTGCCCTACGTTCTGCAGCAACTCGACCTGACGTGGACTCAAAAACTCGTTGGAAGCCCTCTGCAAAATTGAGACATGCTGCCTCTACAGACGTCTATAATTGCGGAAGTGTTGCCTGTGTTGGGTATGAACAGACAGCTCGTTATATCCCATAAAAGTTCGGTGGGACTCGCGTCAGGTGATCTGGGTGGCCAAACAATCCGCTCGAACTGTCCAGAATTTCTTCAAAGCAACTGCGAACATTGTGACGCGGTGACATGGTGCACTGTCATTCAGAAAAAATCCATCGTTGTTTGGGAATATGAAGTCCATGAACTGCTGCAAATGATCTCCAGTTAGCCGAACATAAACATTTCCAGTCATGATCGCTTCAATCGGGCCAGAGAACCAAGCCCATTTCACCACAGCATTATGGAGCCACTACCAGCTGGCACAGTGCCTTGACGACGACTTGGGATCATGGCTTCCTGGGGGTCTGCGCCACACTCGAACCCCACCATCAGCGCTTACCAATTGACATCAGAACTCATCTGCCCAGGCCGCGGTTTTCCATTCGTCTAGGGTCCAATCGATATGGTCTCAAGTCTACGAGAGGCGCTGCACGCAATCTCGTGCTGTTAGCAAAAGCACTCGCGTCGCTTGTCTCCTGCCATAGGCCATTAACGCCAAATTTCGCCGCACTGTCCTAACGGATACCTTCGTCTTGCGTCACACATTGATTTCTGTGTTTATTTCACGCAGTGTTGCTTGTCTGTTAGCACTGACAACTCTACTCAAACCTTGCTGCTGTCGGTCGTTAAATGAAGCTCTACCTACCACTCCGCGTTCAAAGTCAGTTAATTCCCGTTGTGCGGCCTTAGTCACGTCGGAAACGTTTTCACACGAATCACTTGAGTACAAATGACAGCTCCGCCAACGCACTGCCCTTTTACACCTCGTGGACGCGAAGCTACTTTCATCTGTGTATGTGCTTAACGCTATCCCAGGACTTTTGTCACCTCACTGTTTATAAGCTGAGCATATGCAGATGACAAATCGTTCTAGCGACGACACAGCCGGAAATGGGAAGTCCACTGACATAATTAATTGTAACAAAGTAACGATTGTTACGGTCTGACGCGTGGGAACGAGCATCACAGAAAGGGCAAAGCTTGTCGTCAGTTGTCGGCTTCCTACTGTCGTTAGCATGTGTGACGAGAGAGCGCAAAGTTGACGCAGGCACGCGTGGTTTCGGAGCACACCGCTCAGCAAAACATTGTTCAACATGGAGCTCCACAGCAGACGTTTCCGTGTTGACCACACAACATCGTTGATTACGATTGCAAAGCGTACGGGATCATCTTTGACTTGACGGTGGATCAATAGACATGAGTCGTCTGGTTGGATGAATCACATTTCTTGTTCAACCAGGTCGATGGTTGTGTCCGTATATGTTGTCACCCAGGCGAACGGCTCCTCGAAACATGCACCGCGACACGGATGCAGGGTGGCGGGGTCATTATTACACTGAAATGAAAACCTTCGGGGGTGTTAGGCCACGTTAGATTTCTTCAAATGATCGACGTTTCGACTCCTCTGCTGGGATCGTCTTTAGGGTCTCGTGGTGCCTCTCGTGGTGCCTACTGTAGATTGAGCACTGTCATAGGCCAGTGTCGCCTTCACCTCGAAACGGGTGTTTTCCCGCACTTGAGATGGAGACATGGGATTATTCGGTGATCATCTTGTGACTACCATTGGTGCACCACCGTCATCGGATAGTAAAATCTGTATTCCCACGCTAATGCCGAAGAAGAGGATTATTGGCTAAAAGTATTTTGGACCAACGTCTTTGGTTAGCGAAGAGGGGCGTCTTGGATTCTACAATTTCTTAAATGGAATTCATTCCAAAATCAACTTTACTAT
Organism: Schistocerca piceifrons; assembly: GCF_021461385.2. Classification (NCBI taxonomy): domain Eukaryota; kingdom Metazoa; phylum Arthropoda; class Insecta; order Orthoptera; family Acrididae; genus Schistocerca; species Schistocerca piceifrons. The sequence goes on along the minus strand of NC_060138.1, from coordinate 88,005,167 downwards.
TGAGTTTCAGTGTGCTATCGGTCTCTCGGTCCTAGATGTGTTGGTATACAGATGATCTGACAACGTTTTAGGACACAATGCATAAAAAGCCTACTAAAACAAATAGGTATGTACAGTTATTTAGACGCCAATATGCATCGTCACCCAGCCCAGAAGGAAGCAGTGCTCAACACTCCTTCACGTGCCTTCCGTATCAGCGATGGCCATAGCTTGGAAACAGATTTGGATTTTTTAAAGGAGACAAGACCAATGGCTACGACAGTTCGTTCACAGACAGGGCTTTTAGGCGAACGACGTGGAGTGGAACCGCCTTCTCACTCTGCTGAGTTACCGTTTGTTTCTGGAGTCACTGATCACACAAGCAGAATTCTAAGGAAAAATCGTTTTCAGGCTACTTTCTTCAGTCAAAACAAAATGAAAGAATTTTTCCGACGGAAAACGGAAGCATTTGATTGCGTCCACACTGCAATGACGTGTAGCTACGGCGAATTGTATAGTGACGAAATGGGAAGGACAGTTAGAGAATGTATTAAGGAACACGAACGCCAAACGAAACTAAAATAAAATATGAAATCAGCGGTAGCGGAACATCACGAGAAATGTGGCCTTGAAACTGATTTCAATAACGTACCGGTACGTGTGCGGCTCAAGAGATCAACATTTATAAAAGAAGAGTTCAAGAAGCGGTTCAAATTTGTGGGATCGCTTCTAACTGCAATAGAGAGGACGGCTATACACTGATGAGGTAAAACATTATGACCACCTGCTTAATAGCTTGCCTATCCCAGCTTGGAACTAAATACATCAATGAGTCTGCGTATCAGGGATCCGACAGGTTGGCAGGTTTTTGGATGAATGTGGCGTTAGATGTCGACGGGCAGGTCATGTAATTATCACAAATAACGGGACGCCGATTTGCGTACTCGGTGATGGCACCAGATAGCAACCCAGATGGGTTCCATAGGATTTTCATAACGCGAATGTTACTTCACGTCAATGTTACTTCACTATAATGTTCCTCAAACCACTGTAGCACGGTTCTGGATCCGAGACACAGACAATTATACTGCTGAAAGATGACATCGCCGTCGGGAAAGACATCAAGCATGGATGGATGCAGGTGGTTCGCAGCTGTCAGCGGGTCTTCGATTACTATCACTGGTCTCACGCAAGGGCGGGAGATTGTCATCCACAGCATAATACTCCCCCTACCAGCCCGTGTCCGTGGCACGAGCCGCCGTTCACCTCGATGACGGTGTTTGTAGAGACGACCATCGACCTAGGGCGGCAAAAATTTGGTTCACCCGAAGAGGCGAAACGTTTCCATTGATCGACGGTGGAATTCCGATGGTGCAGTGTCCATTGCAACCGTGAATGAGGATGTCGTTGCCTCAAAAATGTGAAGACGTAGCGGTGGTCTGCTGCGGAGCTCCACATGCAACAATGTTCGATGAACTGTGGATTCCAAAACACTTGGCCGGCCGGTGGGTCCGAGCGGTTCTAGGCGCTTCAGTCTGGAACCGCGCGACCGCTACGGTCGCAGGTTCGAATCCTGCCTCGGGCATGGATGTGTGTGATGTCCTTAGGTTAGTTAGGTTTAAGTAGTTCTAAGTTCTAGGGGACTGATGACCTCAGATGTTAAGTCCCATAGTGCTCAGAGCCATTTGAACCAAAACACTTGGGCGTGCAACCAGCATTGTGCTCTTTCGGCAGAGATTCCACAGGTCACCGTCTATCCTACTTTACAGAGCAGACAAGCCTCCGAACCGCACATTCTGTGAGGAGTCGTGGATGTCGAACCATTAACTCCCGATGGTGGTTTCACTGTCCCTCTGCCTCTTTCTGTAGACGATCACAATAGTAGCACGTGAACATTCAACCATCCTCGCAGTTTTGGAGATACTCGTTCACAGGCTCTGCGTAATAATAATCTACTCTTTGTGAAACTCGCTTATCTCAATGTAGCCCATATCTTCGCTAGAGTGATCCCCCGTTCGTGTCTGTACCGCTTACATAGCTCTGTTACCGTGTCACGCGCTCGCAACGCCACCACGGTGGGCAGAGCTCAGAATGTTTTGGCTTATCAGTGGCTGCTTCAGGCATCGTGGCTCCCCGCTATCAAGGAATTGAATACGCGACCGCAGTGTGCGAACAATACGAACAACGCCTTGGAGCAAATCAAACAACGACCTGGAAGCAATCTCTGAGAACAATATTATTTTTGGACAAACATTCCCCATCTCTTGCTCTTCCCGTTTAGCTTCTAGCCACCGATGTTGGCCCACCAATGCTAGCAACAAGAGTTTTAGCCAATAACCCCCTTCTTCGGCATTAGCGCGGGAATACATCTCTTACTATACAATAGCGATGGCCCACCAGTGGTAACCGCAAGATTTTTACCCAATAACCCCATTTTCCCAGTGCAAGTGCGGGCGAACTCCTCTTATAAGAAAGTCAACACTGGACTCTGACAGTGTTCAATCAACAGTGGACACCACAAGATACCGAAGTTCCCAGCAAATGTGTCGAAACTTCGACGGTATAGGAGAAAAATGACGCGGCCTAACAACCGAGAAGGTTTTAACTACAGTGATAACGGCCACGAAAGCGTACAGCCTTACATTGTTATACTATTGGAGGCATCCAGCTGGCCCTCTATGGTATTTGTGGCAGTAATCGAAGGCACCATGGCAGCTGTGGGCTACGTGAACGTTACCGCTGACCGCCTGCGTCCCTCCACGTCTAATGTATTCCCTGACGATGACGACGTCTTCCAGTAGGAAGTCACAAGGCCAGAATCGTGCAGCAGTGGTTTGAGGATCATGAAAGTGAACTCACTTGGATGTCTTGGCCAGCAAATCCGCCTGTTCTGAAGCAGATGGAACACATACAGGAATTGCGTGACCTGTTTCAAGATATCTGGTGCCACATGCTTCCGCAAAGCTACCAATGATTGTTTAAACTATCTCACACAGAATCGTTGCCTTGTGGGTTCCATGTGGGAAAAACATGTTATTAATCTGATACGGTCATACTGCTTTATTGCATCGGTGTATAACTTATTTCAAAAATGTTATGTAGAAATATACAGTCCATATTGATTATACAGATGACAAAACCTTAAATAAATAAATCAATGGAGCACCTCGTCAGAGGATCCCCTCACGTGATGGAAGACGACCAGCACATATATACTGTGGTTACACCACGCCTCCAGTGCTCATGCCCCCTCCCTCCACCCAACATGTATATGATCCGCCCCAGAGAAGGCAATGACCCGCTGTCAGACGAGATGGCCGCCCTCTTTCAGAGCAAATGACGGGGGAACTTCGGCCTCCAGAGTTTCCGGCTGACACGTCGCAATCGCCTCGGTGGAGCGGAGACGGCGGAATTACGGTAGAACGCATCGTTCGCCAATTAGCAGGCATCCAATTCCATCGTCAGCAGCGACACAATAAACTGACCGTGTATTCACTTTCTGGCTGATTCTCTCGGTCACAGGAAGCACTTCGATGGCTCAGGTTCACCCTGCGCAGGCACACAGGTGATAATCACCGCTGTTTGCACCTCACACAAAAGACCCCTGTTACGCAGGACAGCCGGAGTGATTCACGCACAGACCAGCTAACGCCCACGGTACACTCCCGCCACGCCTGCTGACGGTGCGTCGAATTTTCCTCAGCCCTTTCCAGATTTAGGAGATGATCAAATTATGTGACTAGCCACGATCTCTCATTCTCACTTGAGTACGTCTCACTACAAGCATCCGACGCCTAAATTGAAAGGCGTCAAAAAATTCCTCTGCTCTGTGGACAAAAAGGATAGATTCACTGGTCGCTTAATTGTGTTCTAAAATCATACGTATTTCATCTGTGTTTCACTCTACAAATACCACTTATATACTTATATACTTACGATATTCAGTTGTACGAACGTGTCAGCCCTAAGAATATTGCTGCTGCCGTATCGAGCGTGAATGAAGGTCTGTTCAGCGTCACCAAGGGCGCAAAACTTGGGTGTTAAACAAAACCTTAAGAAGTCACAGTTCATCCTCTTATCTCACTGAAAGTTGTTCCAACGGACATTTCCATGAAATTGACTAACTCAGTGGCATTCAACTACGTTTCAAAAAACAATGAAAGACCTTGGGTTAATCTTGAATGAGCATCTAAACAGGGAAGAAGAAACTGTTGCAGCTTGAAAGAAATCTCTCTACTGTTTAAATGCAATCCAAAAATTTGGAAAAATATTTCCACCTCAAATGAAACAAAAATTAGTTCAGTATTTAGTCCTGCCAAATCTTTACTACCCCGACGTAGTTCAACACGGTACAAATAATGGAAATACCAGACTGACAGTCGAAGCCGAAAAATTAGGCATTTTCAACTGCAGAGCCCAGCAGACACAACGCAGTTTCACATCAGAGCGCAAGACTTGCTATTATAGAGACGTCGCGCTGCTGCTTCTATCAGGAATGGAAACTGGGCGATACTTAGCTCAAAGGCTTTGCAAAGTGTTTACTGTGACTTCTACGGTTATGTGAACCTCACCATTAGTTTTTATGTTTGAGGAAACGCGTGCCAGCAAATCGTGTTTAGAGAGTGGAAAGATCTTTCGATGCAGTGGCTAGCGTTCCAATCAAATACCACTCCGCTGAGAATGCCCGGGATACGACTGCACGTGCGTCAGCACTCCGAGTCGCCTTCTTCTGGACCGCGGACGGATGGTCTCCAATAACTCGTCGATAGCTCAGCTGGTGTAGAAGCCCGCAAAACGGAGGTCGGTGTTTCTCGAGTCCCACCGCGAGCACTGACCGCTACAGTGTGTGTCTACATATAGGCAGAAGTATAGAGAACAGAAACGAGAATATGCACAAGCGTGTACTCTGGCATCTAAGACAGCTGTGTTAATTTTCACGTATCAAAGAGGTTGTTTGGTTACCAAAGCACCTGTCTGCTTCATTGTTACCATCACAATCAGCAGCAGCAGCAACGATTTGTAATCTACGGCAGTCTTCTCCATTCATTACCATCTTCAGTTTTTCGCATCCAAGTCTGACGTGCTGATTCCGATATGCCGAGGTCATTTCATCTCCTGTCTGCTCGGACTACCAAAAACCATACGAATGGCATATTCTATATAATAAAAAGGTCAGTAATATATATTTACTACAACGACAATATTTTTGCACCGGAATAGCAGATCTGTATGAGATGTATTCAGTGACGTAACTCCTCTGTTGATCTGACAAGATGTTACTGAGTGAAAACACATGAAATATGTGGAGACCGATACTGAATGGCGCGTCGCTCCTATGTTTCTGCCTCTCTCCAAGGAAACTAGCGCTGCCTCATAACAGACTTATCCACCGAATGCGAAAATACACACATCAAAAAAAGTTTTGCATTACCCTGGTTCCCAGAACTCCTGAAGATAGACGCTGACTGTGGATATTTTATCACAAACACAGTCCCTCTGACTGTTCAGAGATCTCACTAACCATGCATGAGCAACGCCTATTAGACGAAGGGGATCCCACAGCCGATCACTTCCAGTCATTCCACCAGGAAGGAGGTACACGGCTCGTGTTGTCTGTAGTTCAACCATGCCTAGAAAGTCAATACCGCGGTTCGATCGCGTCCGCATTGTTACTTTGTGTCAGAAAGGGCTCTCAACAAGGGAAGTGTCCAAGTATCTCGGAGTGAACCAAAGCGATGTTGTTCGGGCATGGACGAGATACAGAGAGACAGGCACTGTCGATGACATGCCTCGCTCAGGCCGCCAAGGTCTACTACTGCAGTGGATGACCGCTACCTACAAATTATGGCTCGGAGGAACACTGACAGGAACGCCATCATGTTGAAATAATGCTTTTCGTGCAGCCACAGTACGTCGTGTTACGACTCAAACTGTGCGCAATGGCTGTTGACGCGCAGTTTCACTCCCGACGTCCAGAGCGAGGTCCATCTTTGCAACCACGACACCATACAGCGCGGTACAAATGGGCCCAACAACAAGCCGAATGGACCGCTGCTCAGGATTGGCATCACGTTCTCTTCACCGATGAGTGTCGCATATTCTATCAACCAGACAACCGTCAGAGACGTGTTTGGAGGTAACCTGGTCGGGCTGAACGCCTTAGACACACCGTCCAGCGAGTGCAGCAAGGTGGAAGTTCCCTGCTGTTTTGGGATGGCATTATGTGGGGCCGACGTACGCCGCTGGTGGTTGTGGAAGTCGCCGTAATGGCTGTCCCATACGTGAATGGCACCCTCCGACCGATAATGCAACAATATCGGCAGCATATTGGCGAGGCATTCGTCTTCATGGACCACAATTCGCACCCCCATCGTGCACATGTTGTGAAGGACTTCCTTCGGGTCAACGACATCACTCGACCAGAGTGGCCAGCACGTTCTCCAGACATGTACACTATCTAACATGCCTAGGATGGATTGAAAAGGGATGTTTATGGACGACGTGTCCTACTGTTGTGTACATAGTTCCGCGTAGTCAGCGCGTACACGGCTTTCCCACTAGAGCGCGCCCCGTTAAGCACAACAGCGCAGGCGCAGCGCTCGTCCGTCTCCGCACTACGAGATGGCGCTGTCTTGGAGACGGACCAAATTCTGCTTCCGCCGATCCGCGTATTAATATGTAACGCAGCCAATGAGATTGCTGCTAACGTAGAACCTTTTCTCCTCGCGGATCACACTCGCGCAGTGATACCTGAACGCGCGAGGTATTATAACGAGTGTAGAGACCTCCGATTAATCAGTCTGCATTGGTCTGTAGTCAAGTTTCAGTCTGCACCTAAGAAGTTTATCATATTCCTGTACATAGTCATAAAGATAAATGTATAGACACTTTGTCGAGTATCAGATATATGTGAGAATAAGATTAACGTACCAAGACCAAAGGAACTTCAGATTGTCAACTGTAAATAGCATCCAGAACCAAGTTAAGTTATTTTTACGCTTGTTATTATTTTAATAAATGTGTGTGAAAATTAATCAAGTTCTGTTTAAAGTTGGTCACCGTCAATCTGCTACTCTAAGCGTGCAAGTGGCATTTCTATCGTCTGACCTAACGGCAGAAGATAAACACGCCACGATAAGACCACGAGACATATTGCGGACACTCGCCTAATTCGTTAGAGCGACAATTCAAATAATCTGATGGTGTGTGTACCGAAGGTCTTACAGTACGCACACCACACCTGCCAACTCTCTGAGGGATCTACGCCAAATCGCCGTTGAGGAGTGGGACAATCTGGACCAACAGTGCCTTGATGAACTTGTGGACAGTATGCCACAACTAATAGAGGCATGCATCAATGCAAGAGGACGTGCTACAGGGTATTGGAGGTACCGGGGTGTACAGCAATCTGGACCACGACCGCTGAAGGTCTCGTTGTATGGTGGTACAACATGCAATTCGTCTTTCTCATGAGCAATAAAAGGGGCGGAAATGATGTTTATGTTTCAATTTTCTGTACAGGTTCCAGAGTTCTTGGAACCGAAGTGATGCAAAACTTTTTTTGATGTGTGCATCACCTACATAGGGAGAAATCAACATTGTAATAAAACAAGTCATAGTTTGAACGCAAACATGTAGGTGTTGATTTTTTTCCCACGTGCTGTTCGAGAATGGAACGGTCGAGAAATAGTCTGAATGAAAGTGGTTCTGTGAACCTTGTGCCACGCACTTAAGAGTGGACTTCAGAGTAATCCTGTACATGTACTGATCGTTACACCTCGGGGAAGCAATTCGTAGCGCACCACACTGCTGCTGTTCGACCAGATGTGGTTGTGCGCAGATCTCTGTAATGGTACCTGCTGTTTTGTTTGATCTCAGCCATTCCATTCTTTCCTTTTGTTACCATAAAGACACCATGTCTCGTCATCAGTAACAATACAGGATACGAAACGTCGGTGTTGTTCAAGAGCCAATAGATGACGAGCAAGCAGAGATGCACATGTGGCCACCTGCTGATTTTTGTGAGTGTGGCTTAGAGCACGCGGTACCCATACAAGATACTTTTGAACCTTCCCACTGCCTGAAAATGTCGCATGATGGGGGAATGATCACAGTTCATTTGCCAGTTCTCGCGTACACTGACGTGGGTCGTTGTGGATTAACGCGTTTAAACGATCCTCATCAACTCCGAAGGTCTTTCCGAACGTGTAGAGTCACAAATGTCAAAACGATCCTCCTCAAAACGAGACGGCATTTTACTGCCGTGCTTTGTCCGATGGCATTATCCCCCATACACGGCGCAATTATTTCTGACTGCCTCCACTGCTGTCACCCCTCTACTGAACCCAAACAGAAGAATATCTACATCTACGTGATTACTCTGTTATTCACAATAAAGTGCCTGGCAGAGGGTTCAATGAACCACCTTCAAGCTGTGTCCCTACCGATCCACTCTCGAACGGCACGCGGGAAAAAACGAGCACTTAAATTTTTCTGTGCGAGCCCTGAGTTCTCGGATTTTATCGTGATGATCATTTCTCCCTATGTAGGTGGGTGCCAACAGAATGTTTTCGCAATCGGAGGAGAAAACGGATGATTGAAATTTCATGAGAAGATCCCGTCGCCTTTGTTTTAATGATTGCCACTCCAATTCACGTATCATGTCTGTGATACTATCTCTCCTACTTCGTTATAATACGAAACGAGCTGCCCTTCTTTGAACTTTTTCGATGTCATCCGTCAGTCCCACCTGATGCGGATCCCACACCGCACAGCAATACTCCAGAATAGAGCGGACAAGCGTGGTGTAAGCAGTCTCATTCATAGATCTCTTGCACCTTCTAAGTGTGCTGCCAATGAATTGCAGTCTTTGGTTTGCTCTACCCACAACATTATCTATGTGATCTTTCCAATTAGGTCATTTGTAATTGTAATCCCTAAGTATTTAATTGAATTTACAGCCTTAAGATACGGAACGCCGGAAATTACTTCTGTTTTACTCGATGACTTTCCGTCTATTACTACGAACAGTAACCTTTCTGACAGGAAATCACGAATCCAGTGGGAAAACTGAGGCGATATTCCATAGGCACGCAGTTTGGTTAGAAGACGCTTGTGGGAAACGGTGTCGAAAGCCTCTTGAAATCTAAAAATATGCAATCAATTTGACATCCCCTGTCGATAGCACTCATTACTTCTTACTTCATGAGTATAAAGGGCTAGTTGTGTTTCGCAAAAACGATGTTTTCTGAATCCGTGCTGACTGTGTGTCAATAAATCATTTTCTTCGAGGTACTTCATAATGTTTGAATATAGTATATGTTCTAAAACCCTACTGCAAATCGACGTTAGTGATATAGGCCTGTAATTCAGCGGATTACTCCTACTTCCCTTTTTGGGTGTTGGTGTGACTTGAACAATTTTCCAGTCTTTAGGTACGGATCTTTCGGCGAGCGAGCGGTTGTATATAATTGCTAAATATGAAGGTATTGTATCAGCATACTTTGAAAGGAACCTGACTAGTATACAATCTGGATCGGAGGCTTGCCTTTATTAAGTGTTTGGAACTGCTTTGGTACACCGAGGATATCTACATCTATGTTTCTCGTCTTGGCTGTTGCTGGTTGGTTGGTTGGTTGGTAGGGGGAAGAGACCAAACAGCGAGGTCATCGGTCTCATTGGATTAGGGACGGACGGGGAAGGAAGTCGGCCGTGCCCTTTCAGAGGAACCATCCCGGCATTTGCCTAGAGCGATTCAGGGAAATCACGGAAAACCTAAATCAGGATGGCCGGACGCGGGATTGAACCGTCGTCCTCCCGAATGCGAGTCCAGTGTGCTGGCTGTTGCTCTTGATTGGAATTCAGAAATATTTACTTCGTATTCTTTGGTGTAGGAATTTCCGAAAACCGTGTTTAATAACTCTGCTTTAGTGGCACTGTCATCATCAGTGACTTCACCGTTGTTACCGCGCAATGAAGGTATTGATTGCGTCTTGCCACTGGTACGATTTATGTATGAGCAGAATTTCTTAGGGTTTTCTGCCAGATTCCGAGACAGAATTTCGTTATGGAAATTGTTAAAAGCATCTCGAATTAAAGTACGCGCTATATTTCGAACTTCTGCAAAACTTTGCCAATCTTGGGGATTTTGCGTTCTTTTAAATTTGGAATGCTTTTTTCGTTGCTTCTGCAACAGCGATCTAACCCGTTTTGTGTACCATGGGGTATCAGTTCCATCACTTATTAATTTATGTGGTACATATCTCTCAAACGCCGAAAATGTTCCGATTTCTCCACTTGGCACGCCATTTTCTAGCGTCCACAGCTGCACTCACTATCTCCAAATGACAAAATGACAATACGTAAAGTCAAATACAGTGATGAGCCAAAACGTTACTATTTACAAGCGTGTTGGTCCACGTTCTGAACGCAAATCAGCAGATTCTGCGCGCCATGGATTCGACAAGTACTTGATAGGTTTCTGAGGTTCGTCGCACCAGATGGCTACGTACTGGTGACACACTTGTCGTAATTTACGGGCGGTTGGTTTGTGGGTGCTGAGCTGGCGCCCGATAGCTTCCCGTTGGGTTTCATCGGATCCAGGTAAGCCGAATTTGATGGACAAGACATTAACGTGAGTCACTGCCACGCTCCTCAAACCATTGCAGCACGATTCTGGCCTTTTGGGATGGACAGTTATCCTGCTGGAAGATGCCATCGTTGTTGAGGTTACAGGTAGTCCCTGATAATGTTCACGTAGTCCAAAGCCGTCACGGCGCCTTCGATTACTACTGTAGGTCTCATGGAAGCCCAGGTGAATGTCAGCCATAAGATGATACTCCCCCCACCGGCCTGCGTCCGTGGCGCGCTGCATGTTCCGAGCAGCCTTTTATCCTGGATGACAGCCTGTCTGGACACGACCATCGACCTGGTTTAACAATAAACGTGATTCATCCGACCAGGCGACACGATTCCATTGATGTGTGGGCCAGTCTCGATGATTCTGTGACCACTGTAATCGTAACTGACGACGTTGGGTCAACATGGGAACACGCAGGGGTCCTCTTCTGCGAAACACCGTGTTCAACACTGGGCCCAGAAAGGTGCTCTCCGAAACACTCGCGCCTGCGCCAGCACTGTGTCGTCAGATCTGCCACAGGTCGCGCCTGTCCTGCTTTAGAGAGCAGGTGTCTGATTCCTATGTTCTGTGACGAGATATGGATGTCCAACTTCTCGTCGCCTATTCGTCATCTCAGCATTCTTCAGCCACTTTTCATAGATGCTCACGACAGTAGCACGCGAACAGCCGACCAGTTTCGCCGTTTCCGAGATGCTCGCTCCCAGGCACTGGACCACAGCAACCCGGCTTTTGTCAAAGTTGCTTTAGTTCGCAGATTTTCCACGTTTGTGTCACATTCGTCGCTAGAATGATTTCCCAGACGCCTCTGCTCCGCTCATATACTTCCCTTACCGCGTCACGTGTCTTCAGCGCCACCAGGCAGTATACAGTCTCGCGGTGGGCAGCGGTCATAAGGTTTTGGGTTATCAGTGTAGCACCAGTAAGCTACAAACAAGAAATGACAATTGACAAACCCATAGCATCAGGAATACCAACATGCAAAAGAAAAAGGCTAGGAACTTATGCACCGACCTAATAGTAATGGCAGACGTCAGATAGATTAATCGGAAGAATCCTCAGGAAGTGTAGTCAGCCCGCAGAGGGAATACCTTACAACGTCCTCGTTCACCAATACTTTAATATTGTTCGTCAGTCTGGAGGTCATACCGTACAGGACTGACACAGGAAACAGAGAAGATCCGAAGTACACTTGGGTTAATGCAATCTACTACATCTATACTCAGCAAGCCACCTTAAAGTGTGTGGCGGAAGGTAGTTCCAGTATCACTATCACGTGTCCCCCCTGCCCCCCCCCCTCCTCCTCCCTACCTCCTCTCTCTCTCTCTCTCTCTCTCTCTCTCTCTCTCTCTCTCTCTCTCTCTGTGTCGTAGTACGAGTGGTGCGCGGGGTGAACAATATTTGTTAATCCTCGGCGTAAGCATGAATCGCTCTAACTTTACCTTCATGGTCTTTTCGCGAGATATACGTGGGAGGTACCAATATATTGGTTGACTCCTATCGGAAAAAACGCTCTCGGTATTTTAACAGAACGCTCACCGTGCTGCACAACGCCCCCAGTGTCTTTCACATAAGTTGGACGATCATCTCCGTGATGCTTTCGCTAAACGAACCTGTGACGGAGCGTGGTGCTCTTCTTTGAATTTACTCTTTTTCCTCTGCCATCTGCCAGTGCTGTCTGTTAATTCCCAACATTGCGATACCCTACTTCAATCGTTCATGAAAAACACTCAGTTTCGAAGAATGAAATTTTGTACCATACTTCACACGAAATTGTGGCATTAACCGCTAACTTCCTTGTACTATATATTTTTTTGATGGAATTTAAAAATATATGTTCCAAAAAAGGTATCTACCTTTTTCCCAGAAACTATTCAAGATATTTCTACAAAATTATCTCTGTTTAATCTCTCTGCACATAGTTAGCTTTCCTCAGGAAGTTTTGTGCATATATCGAATATAGAATTTTAACATTTTTTCATTATAATTCTGTACGTGTAATATAAAATGTTTACAAAATTCCGAGCACTTTGACCCATATCTCAGCTGACACTCAGAATTTCAAAATTTATTCTTGAGACAACATTTATTGGGCTTGTAGAACTAAGGGTACAAAATTTCATAATTCTAGCGCTCAGAGATTCTGAGAAAAAGGTACATAAAATTTAAAAATACATTATTTTCAGCCAGTGGAATTTACAATTCAACCTGACGTTTTCTTCTTATCTCAAGTGTTCACAAGATCAGAGATTTGTACTCAAGGTCTTCTTTCCCTTCAAGGCTTCTCTTCTGGTTTCTTGTTTTCTGCCTTCTTTCCTTTCGCAGGTCCTGAACTGACTTTTCAGCTGCAGAGAGGCGCTGTAACTCTATGTTTCTCATGATGTCTTGAGTGGATTTTCCTATCTTGAAGCCCACTCTCTTTAATATCTTCACCCTCCATACGTTCCCATCATTAAATACAAAACCTACATAACAACTTGCAATTCTGACAACCGTATCACATGAAAATGTGATTCTAGTGCGTCGTTTCCATATGAGTGAATTTATCGAGTCATTTGGATTGTGGATTCTGCGATGAACACACATTTTTAGGAGTTTACGATCGCCCAGAAACCTGTTAGTGGGTATGACAACATCTAGGATACAATTTAGCAGTTCTCGCTGTAAATGTAATCCACAGAATCGTTGTTCGCCGAGCAAGTATTGAAGTGTTGCTTCCAAAAGTGAGCTTGGAAGGAACATCGCGTAATGGATTTAATTACTTTTCATCACTGAAACTTTGTGTTCTACCAATAAATATAAAACAAGTTGAAAACTGTCATTTTTGTTCAGTTTCATGAAAAGCTCTTCTCCTCCGCCCCCCCCCCACTCCCCCCCTCCAATAACGTAGAAAGGCTAAACGCACTTGTCAATTTGGAAATGTTGATGAAATAATCGCTTGGTATGTAAACTATTACAGAGTACAGAGTGGGAACGAGGTGGAGCGCTGAGACGCGCCATTAGAACGATAGTTTTAAAAACCACTCATATTTTGTTAGTAATTTTCCCATGAGAGTACCGTAGAACATGTGAAAAGGAAGTTCTCGCGTTATGATTTTTTGGCCGTTTTATAGTGAGGCAGTGTCGCTGGAACAAACTGGAAAACTTTGCCTGCATAATGAACGCGCGATGTGGGGCAGTAGTTGCTCCGGCAGCGTACAACATCGGTCGTTAGCGATCTCGAAGTTTCTCCGTTAGTACCCTGAACTCCATGCGAGGGTGTGGAATTCGTAACGAGACAGCCGTGACCCAAGTAACTTGCTGCATATTCACGAGCGTACATACAGTCTGTTCATGTCCATTATAATTATCCGGGCTGTTATGCCGTGGTCGGTTGATGAGTTCAGTGTAGATTCGGGAAAGTCTACATTTTAGTATACAGTCTGTTCACAATAATCTAACTTAGGGCGCATCCTTTGCAGTTCGTGTGGGCGTGGGAGGAGGGAGGTCCAGTAGCAGTCGGCGCTGTCCCAGGCAGAGCCCTTTGGAAGCCCTGCCCTGTCAGCGCGGAGACAGAGGCATTGCCCACGATGGCACCCGCTTTGCTTTTCCCAATGAGGACGAGGAAAGGCACGGGATCTCATCATAAACAGACAACACTGTCGAACATACTAATTAACAACGAAATAACTGAAGATGCGTCACGTTTCAAATGTCTGGCCAACGGCAGGAGTTGTTATCGTCATTACGTAAAACTGCACAAAATTCAAACAGTATGTACAAAAACAGCCCATTTGAATACAAAATCCGCGAAGATAAGAAGATGAATTTTTGGAATAAGCACACGGTTTCTATTTATTTTTAATATTTAATTATTTAGCTACTATCTGTACGAGGCCACGCTCTGCTATGGCTCAGTCTGCTTAAATGGAAAAGACATGTTTGGGAGTTGGACACACGTCCTAATGTCCTTCTCTCCCCTGTCTCCGTCCATCTCCCCCTCCCCATTTCTTTGTCCCTCCCCTCCTCTTTCCTCCACCACCTCCTACCACTTTCTCTGTCCAATCTTCGCCTTTCCCCTCCCCCTCCTCTGTCTCCATCTCCTCCTGACCCTGCTCTCTGTCCACCTCCTTCTACCCGTTTTCTAAGTCAAGATCCTGCCATCCTTCTGTCCGTTTCCTCTCCCCTCTCCTCCTTCCCCCAATCTCTCTGACCTCGAGCCTTGTTGATTCCTACTACCAAAACAGATTCTGTAGTATTATTTTAATCATAAATCAATAGGCCATAAATACAACTTTCCCAACTTTCCTGTTAACCCCATTATCTGAAATGAATCATATTCTATGTAATAAGCTTGAAAAGTTTACACCGCAGAAGTTCTTTCAATATTTTGATCAATTCGCCGTTAATAGAAGCCTTCTTTATGAACTTAAAATATTAAGGAATTGCACAAAGTAACCAGAGGCAAGAACTTGTAACCAGAGCTGCTACACTAAATGTGGTGCCGTACGAATAGAAAGCAAAAGGAAAGAGGAGTAGAAGCATCTAACCTTCAGATTCCCGGCAGCAGTCCGCTGGTTACGCTGGTACCCTGGAAAAGGTTTCAGATGTGCTCACACGTCAGCAGATACTTACTCCTAGACTTACTACCAATGGCTAAACGTCTTGTTCACCCAGTGATGTGGATTCAGGAGGAAAGCACTTCATTTCCCTACCCGTTAGGTTTTCCTGAAGCTTCCATACATTTCTTTCATTTCTGCTCTGTTGGTCGCTCTGAAAAAGACATGGCCGACTTCCTATCCCATTCCTACCCCATACAAGATTGAGCTCCTATTCTAATGACCGTCGTCGCCGGGACGCAAAACCCTAACCTTCGTTCCTTTCAAACGTTCAAATGTGTGTAAATCTTATGGGACTTAACTGCTAAGGTCATCAGTCCCTAAGCTTACACACTACTTAACCTAAATTATCCTAAAGACGAACACACCCATGACCGAGGGAGGACTCGACCCTCCGCCGGGACCAGCCGCACAGTTCATGACTGCAGCGCCCCTTAGACCGCTCGGCTAATCCCGCGCGGCTTCGTTCCTTTAAACCGATTTTTACTATAAATTAAGCCTACTGCCAACGGTATATTCCAGCAAGTCGGTGCATTGGCGGCGTCGTTTGCAGAGAAAACTGCGATTTTGCGAGAGCTGGCCGTAAAGAAGCCTCCGTTTTCACGTAGCATGGGAAGTAGTGGATGGATCGGGACAGTCGCCACACAGACTCACGTAGTAGGTCAGTATGGTTAGTTCTGCGACGGAGAGAAAGCCACACTACTTCTCGTTCGCCTGTGAAGCCATGAAAATGAGCGTTAGAGTAAAAAAAAAAAAAACGTCAGGGCGGTTGACATTCACTGCGATATTTTTTTTCTGTATGTGTACTGAATCTGATGAAAGGAGGTGCTGTGCGTCGTTCTTGTTGTTTGTGTACGAGTGGGATGGTACACACAGATGGCCATTTGTCTCTACTGAGCAACGAAATGGTACAAAAATCTGACGAAAAACTTGTACAGAACTAGTGTCTATCCATACGCAACTGTCAGACAGCACTCTGTACTATTACCTTGTACTAATTGGTGACTAAACTATCAGTACACGACAAATTATATGCTTGTACTTTTGCAAAACTATCAAGAGGTAGAAAGTCAGGCAGACAAAATTTGTCGAATTGTCAAAAAATGTGCTAACTATGTGTATCTGAATGGTAGTTACGTAGAGAATAACTCAATGGTGTAGTGTAAGTACTTTCTGATAAATATACTTGAAAAATTCCAACGTTTTATTCACAGCCTGAACTAGGTAACTTTCGGTATGCTTCACGTATATAACGTACACTCTACTACGGTTGTGTTTTCTAAGTAAACTAAACCGCAGTGGCTGCTGCCTCTAATTTTTCTACCACGTACACGTTACAGAATTACAACACAGTACCACTCTGCACACAATGAAGTAAACAGAAAGTGCGCGGTAGTTAACCCACAAGGAACGCCCCTACCAACTGCCTTTCCCCCCAGGCGGTTCTTGCGGAACTCCCGCCGTCGTTTCTACGGAGAGGAAGAGGCAGCGAAGCCGAGAAAGCGCCGTCGGCTGTGCAGAGCGAGGAATTAACGCGTAAGTGGCAGCGAAAATTGAGACACATACAGCAAGCGTGCAGCCGCCCCGAGGGAGAGGACTGTGCCGACAGTACAGAACTGCCTCTGACGGAGTTCCTGCAACTGGAGCCATACAAACAAGGCTCTGCGCTGCGCTCAGGTGTCAGAGCGCTCGCCGGCAGCGATTCGTAATGAACACACCGCAACGGCGTTCGACCGCCATTCACTGACGCCCTATTACGACCGACGTTAAATTGCGACGCTGCTTTAAACGTGCTCACGAGGCTGCACGCCGCGTGTGTTTCATTACGCCACTGCGGGCGTTCGAGTGCACGGAAGCGCCACGGCTCGAAAGGGGATCCTCTGTAGATCACACTGACTGGCGTTAAATAGCGTCTTAGGCTGCTTCTCATATGACCTGCTTGAAGAAGCATGTCTGTTTACTCCTGTTATACATTACGCTGAACACAGTGCAAGTCTAAAGACTTAATACCATTAACTCTGCGGCGGTGTCTGACAGCGATTACAAGCGCTAGCCGACGTGCATCTATCACTGGTGACAAATACATGTCCGAGAGTCCCATATGCAAATAAAATTTCCCATATTTTTTGAAGAATTCCAGAATCGCGCATATGTCAACCTCCATTTTACAATAAACGACTCAAACCCGTTATGCACCATTAAGTGTGTGAAGAGGGCTCTTGCGACAACGCACTTGCCCCAACTGGTTCCAAGCACCTTCAGTCGGATGCTCATCGGGAGATACAGGACGCCAATCCTTCGGGCATTGTCATCTTGAAAGGCGAATCCATTGGCAGTACGGTGACTGGGCAATAAGTAGGACGGTGCAGTCGCTATACTGCACAGTGACTCTCGATGTCGATTAAGTTTTTTCGACACCCATTTACGGCATCGGCTCGCTACATGTCTGACCCACTTTCCTGCTGAATCCGTGGGACAGCGTGAGAACTGCGATGGTACATGACCGCCTACACACTCTCCTGAGAATTTCTCCAGTCGTGAGATATATCTCGCACTCGGATGCGAAGCTATTCAGACGCCACTGACCACTCCAGAGGTCACCTTGGTGACCTTCTGGTGAAGGTAATTTCTGCTGTTGTATATCTTTAAGCCAAAATGATCGTGTGGAGACGTTTACGTACTGTCTACCTAACACAGCCCTCCCAGTTACCTGCAAAAATGCAGTGCATAGTTCTGTTGCAGCCTCGGTACCTACGAGCTATAAACTGTACGTAGCGGCCATCAGCTCGTGTTGTTGACCTCAGGCGACCACTGCTGCGCAAATCTCCAGCGCTTTATGTAGCACGACAGTGGGTGATTGTTCCAATGTCATCGCTGTCACATACGTCAATTCGACGAGCAACTTCCGGTCCTGTTAACTGTGCCTGCCCTAAACTGACACGTTGCGCCGCTTCTTAGCTTGAAACTACCATCGGATACATACTGACGCACTGAACGACTTAAATGGCTCTGAGCACTATGGGACTTAACTGCTAAGGTCAACAGTCCCCTAGAATTTAGAACTACTTAAACATAACTAAACTAAGGACATCAGACACATCCATGCCAGAGGCAGGATTCGAACCTGCGACCGCAGCGGTCGCGCGGTTCCAGGCTGTAGCGCTCTAAGAACCGCTCGGCCACTCCGGCCGGCTGAACGACTTAGACTGGCCGTATTGGCTCGTTAACGATTTGAGCGCGGTATAGCTCAAACCGGGTATCTAACCCAGAACCTCGCATTACGCTGTCAACGCGCTCTCACCACTTTGCTATCGAGGCACGACTCACAGCCGACACGCGGAGCCTCAATTTTGCCAGTTGCTCTCTCCATGTTCCCTAACTCCACATCAGCTCTCCTGTGCACCGGGTTAAGCTAGCTCTCCTGAAAGAAAGGAATTCGTGGAATGTGTGTGTGAAATCTTATGGGACTTAACTGCTAAGGTCATCAGTCCCTAAGCTTACACACTACTTAACTTAAATTATCCTAAGGACAAACACACACACCCATGCCCGAGGGAGGACTCGAACCTCCGCTGGGACCAGCCGCACAGTCCATGACTGCAGCGCCTTAGACCGCTCGGCTAATCCTGCGCGGCGGAATTCGTGGAGACATGGTTTATTCACAGCCTAGGGGATCGTTTTCAGAACGGATTTTTCAGTTTCCAGCTGCGACGGTGGTTCCAAATCCGTGCTTCTACATCTCAATCAGTATGAGGATGCCCCACCAAAGACATGGGTTCCAGTCCCAGTCCAGCACACATTTAACCTCTCAGTAAGTTTCAAAACCGCATGCTATTCAGTGAAGGATCAGGACTCATTCCGATATAAACTCTGCCTTCTAGTGTGCTACGATTCGACGTCTGTCGCAAGGAGGTTGCTCACACGTGTGTTTTGCCCCGTGACAAAACACGTCAGCGTTCGGACAGTCAGATGTAAGTCGTGCTTCACGACTATATACGTTTGGAGGCTTTCGACCCTTCTCCCTGCTCCCCATGTGCCTCGCTGCTTCCATGTGGTGATACGGTCACTGATAGCTGACGCTTAAACTGTTCTCACGTAGGATCTGAAAGCGACGTCGTCACTTTGAATTTCACGTCACGAACCATTCGCAAGAGTGAAAAATGCGTTACATCGAATCGGAGTTCGGCGACTTGCTACGAAACATGAACCAATACGTCACAAGCTCTCTTACTACGCCACATGCTGAACCGAAGCATATTGGAATGTTGTTGTTGTTGTGGTCTTCAGTCCTGAGACTGGTTTGATGCAGCTCTCCATGCTACTCTATCCTGTGCAAGCTTCTTCATCTCCCAGTACCTACTGCAACCTACATCCTTCTGAATCTGCTTAGTGTATTCATCTCTTGGTCTCCCTCTACGATTTTTACCCTCCATGCTGCCCTCCAATGCTAAATTTGTGAGCCCTTGATGCCTCAAAACATGTCCTACCAACCGATCCCTTCTTCTAGTCAAACTGTGCCACAAACTTCTCTTCTCTCCAATCCTATTCAATACCTTCTCATTAGTTACGTGATCTACCCACCTTATCTTCAGCATTGTTCTGTAGCACCACATTTCGAAAGCTTCTATTCTCTTCTTGTCCAAACTAGTTATCGTCCATGTTTCACTTCCATACATGGCTACACTCCATACAAATACTTTCAGAAACGACTTTCTGACACTTAAATCTATATTCGATGTTAACAAATTTCTCTTCTTCAGAAACGATTTCCTTGCCATTGCCAGTCTACATTTTATATCCTCTCTACTTCGACCATCATCAGTTATTTTACTCCCTAAATAGCAAAACTCCTTTACTACTTTAAGTGTCTCATTTCCTAATCTAATTCCCTCAGCATCACCCGATTTAATTTGACTACATTCCATTATCCTCGTTTTGCTTTTGTTGATGTTCATCTTATATCCTCCTTTCAAGACACTGCCCATTCCGTTCAACTCCTCTTCCAAGTCCTTTGCTGTCTCTGACAGAATTACAATGTCATCGGCGAACCTCAAAGTTTTTATTTCTTCTCCATGGATTTTAATACCTACTCCAAATTTTTCTTTTGTTTCCTTTACTGCTTGCTCAATATACAGATTGAATAACATCGGGGAGAGGCTACAACCCTGTCTTACTCCCTTCCCAACCACTGCTTCCCTTTCATGTCCCTCGACTCTTATAACTGCCATCTGATTTCTGTACAAATTGTAAATAGCCTTTCGCTCCCTGTATTTTATACCTGCTACCTTCAGAATTTGAAAGAGAGTATTCCAGTTAACGTTGTCAAAAGCTTTCTCTAAGTCTACAAATGCTAGAAACGTAGGTTTGCCTTTTCTTAATCTTTCTTCTAAGATAAGTCGTAAGGTTAGTATTGCCTCACGTGTTCCAACATTTCTACGGAATCCAAACTGATCTTCCCCGAGGTCCAATTCTACCAGTTTTTCCATTCGTCTGCAAAGAATTCGCGTTAGTATTTTGCAGCTGTGACTTATTAAACTGATAGTTCCGTAATTTTCACATCTGTCAACACCTGCTTTCTTTGGGATTGGAATTATTATATTCTTCTTAAAGTCTGAGGGTATTTCACCTGTCTCATACATCTTGCTCACCAGATGGTAGAGTTTTGTCATGACTGGCTCTCCCAAGGCCGTCAGTAGTTCTAATGGAATGTTGTCTACACACGGGGCCTTGTTTTGACTCAGGTCTTTCAGTGCTCTGTCAAACTCTTCACGCAGTATCTTATCTCCCATTTCGTCTTCATCTACATCCTCTTCCATTTCCATAATATTGTCCTCAAGTACATCGCCCTTGTATAAACCCTCTATATACTCCTTCCACCTTTCTGCCTTCCCTTCTTTGCTTAGAACTGGGTTGCCATCTGAGCTCTTGATATTCATACAAGTGGTTCTCTTCTCTCCAAAGATCTCTTTAATTTTCCTGTAGGCAGTATCTATCTTACCCCTAGTGAGACAAGCCTCTACATCCTTACATTTGTCCTCTAGCCATCCCTGCTTAGCCATTTTGCACTTCCTGTCGATCTCATTTTTGAGACGTTTGTATTCCTTTTTGCCTGCTTCATTTACTGCATTTTTATATTTTCTCCTTTCATCAATTAAATTCAATATTTCTTCTGTTACCCAAGGATTTCTATTAGCCCTCGCCTTTTTACCTACTTCATCGTCTGCTGCCTTCACTACTGCATCTCTCAGAGCTACCCATTCTTGTTCTACTGTATTTCTTTCCCCCATTCCTGTCAATTGTTCCCTTATGCTCTCCCTGAAACTCTGTACAACCTCTGGTTCTTTCAGTTTATCCAGGTCCCATCTCCTTAGATTCCCACCTTTTTGCAGTTTCTTCAGTTTCAATCTGCAGTTCATAACCAATAGATTGTGGTCAGAATCCACATCTGCCCCTGGAAATGTCTTACAATTTAAAACCTGGTTCCTAAATCTCTGTCTTACCATTATATAATCTATCTGATACCTACTAGTATCTCCAGGATTCTTCCAGGTATACAACCTTCTTTTATGATTCTTGAACCAAGTGTTAGCTATGATTAAGTTATGCTCTGTGCAAAATTCTACAAGGCGAGTTCCTCTTTCATTTCTTCCCCCCAATCCATATTCACCTACTATGTTTCCTTCTCTCCCTTTTCCTACTGACGAATTCCAGTCACCCATGACTATTAAATTTTCGTCTCCCTTCACTACCTGAATACTTTCTTTTATCTCGTCATACATTTCATCTATTTCTTCATCATCTGCAGAGCTAGTTGGCATATAAACTTGTACTACTGTAGTAGGCATGGGCTTTGTGTCTATCTTGGCCACAATAATGCGTTCACTATGCTGTTTGTAGTAGCTAACCCGCACTCCTATTTTTTTATTCATTATTAAACCTACTCCTGCATTACCCCTATTTGATTTTGTATTTATAACCCTGTAATCACCTGACCAAAAGTCTTGTTCCTCCCGCCACCGAACTTCGCTAATTCCCACTATATCTAACTTTAACCTATCCATTTCCCTTTTTAAATTTTCTAACCTACCTGCCCGATTAAGGGATCTGACATTCCACGCTCCGATCCGTAGAACGCCAGTTTTATTTCTCCTGATAACGACGTCCTCTTGAGTAGTCCCCGCCCGGAGATCCGAATGGGGGACTATTTTACCTCCGGAATAGTTTACCCAAGAGGACGCCATCATCATTTAATCATACAGTAAAGCTGCATGTCCTCGGGAAAAATTACGGCTGTAGTTTCCCCTTGCTTTCAGCCGTTCGCAGTACCAGCGCAGCAAGGCCGTTTTGGTTAATGTTACAAGGCCAGATCAGTCAATCATCCAGACTGTTGCCCCTGCAACTACTGAAAAGGCTGCTGCCCCTCTTCAGGAACCACATGTTTGTCTGGCCTCTCAACAGATACCCCTCCGTTGTGGTTGCACCTACGGAATATTATTTAATAAAGTTAAGATATCGTATTTGTTGATTAAAAATGAGAAGTATGAAAGTATTGTGTGTTAAACCATCAAAAAACGTGCTTTAGGAGAACAGTGCATTACCGATTAAAACTGCTAGGCGCCATAATTCAAATGCGAAGATACAGGACGCGAATACAAAATTCTTCCCTCCATCACCTACTTATCCAAAATTAATGCGTATCTTCCACTTATTGTGTAGAATTGAGTAGTTCGTTTCCCATTAACTTTGCGGACACGGAAGCAGACAAGTTAGGGATACAAACTTTGGTAACATTGGCTGTACTGTGAATATGATAATCTATAATCCTTGTAGAATATTAAGAAGCCCTTGATAGCAATGTTTTTATTTTATTTTATACGATCGTACTTAAGATATGGTTACCATTTTAAACTATCGAGTAAAACACAGAAAAAGCAGCTAGACAACATTTTATCTTTATATCATTTGACTGTGCCTAACGGAGAACTTACATTACTGATCAATTATTATTGTGTCTTCACATCTTTTTTACGCCGCCCGCCTTGCCTACAAGTTATTTTAATTTTTACATACTCGTCTGGAAAGAAAGAAATATCCTCTGATGAACGCATAGATCTAAACCGGTCATAAAATAAAGGGAAAACAAAGTCTGTGATCAAACAGTGTCTCAAATTTTAAAAGTTTTATACATGGGGTCGCTGTGTCCCGCGCTGTGATTATTTCACGTTTCACTAACTGAGGATCTATGTCCATACCAGCAACGACTACTTACAAATGTTCGAAACTTTACTTGCTTCTTCAAACATGTTATCAATGGCTCTGAGCACTATGGGACTCAACTGCTGAGGTCATTAGTCCCCTAGAACTTAGAACTAGTTAAACCTAACTAACCTAAGGACATCACAAACGTCCATGCCCGAGGCAGGATTCGAACCTGCGACCGGAGCGGTCTTGCGGTTCCAAACTGCAGCGCCTTTAACCGCACGGCCACTTCAGCCGGCCATGTTATCAATCATATTTGGTCTACGAGGAAATTGAATATTTTTGAAATCGCGTATTCAATGTATCCTACTTCAAAATTCTTCTTTGCTTTTTTCTACCTATGTCTGAGAGTAACTAATCAAATTAACGCAGGTATTTCCCGTATATTCAGTTTCGTATCAAGATCTTGGTGTGCCAAATGTAGCCGATAACGGCCACTAAAGAGTACAGCTCTCGCAGACCACGTTGACGAGTACGTGTCGTGTGATGGTTACAAAGCGCTCACCTCACACAATAGAAAACACGTCCACGCAGCACGTGAGAACGGCTTTAGACTTTCTCCAGAACGTCGCCTTGGATTGGTTGCAGCATCGACGCCTGTCTAGTGGTGTGCAGGAAATCACTTATCTGTTACAAATCACAATGATTGTATTCGCAAAAATAGCTTTACAGTCCCTGGTTGCGATTCCAGTCACAACTAGAAGTCACAAGTAGAAAACAAAACCAGAATGTCGCGTTCAATTCTGTGTGTCATCTGTTAGCCGAAATTCTTACTTCTTTCTAAAGAAATCTTGTGTTATACTGTCAAGTCGAGCTGCGACTTCAGTCACTGCTGTCATCTGACACCACTGAAGTCGCAGATGACGTTGGTTTAGGGTCAGTGGAACTCACGCTACAGGACGTCTAGCTCGGAACTATTCTTGAAGTAACCGATTTGTAACAGTGCGTTACGTCAATGTGGTGCCAACTGCTGCTCAAAATGCTGCTGTACATACAGTACGATGCACCAGAGGCATACGCCGATCACGATGGTGTCCCTCCACGTGGTGCTACATGGCCGTCCCGAGCCCGGTCTTCTTGCGACCGTACATATCGTGACCACCGCTGCCAGCAATCATGTACAATGGCTACATTATTGCCAATTCTTTCTGCAATATCGGAGAAGGAACATCCAGCTTCTCGTAACCTTATAACACGACCTCATTGAAACTCAGTGAGGTGTTGGTTATAGAGTCTTCGTCTCCTTAAAGGCATTCTTAACTAACATGAACTCACCAGGACCAATGTCACGGGTAACTAACGGCCACAACCGTTACAGAAAATCTGATTTGCATCCTCATAGTAGTGCTACTAGCGCTACTCTTACGCGATAGGGGGAAAATCTGAATAGGCTACATCCTTCAAATGTAGGAACATGACTACCAACTTTCGCACCAACTCATCCTTGGTGTAGCGATTGTTTTCCTGTCAGTGTATAACATGACAGGGACCCACCAAAAGGCACTGGTACATTAAGTGCCATCCACGACACACCGCACGGTGGCTTGCAGAGTACACACGCGCGAACAGATGAAGAACACGGGATCAGGAGTACCTACGTGCCTGCCTCCCTGTCTGGCCCCCAGCACTGCAGAGTTCCGCGTCTCCGTGATGGAGCAGGGAGCCGCGGTTTAATACCTTCCGCTTGCCAGCGGGCCGGGGCAGTCGCATACATTTGGGGCCACTTGCGCGGTTTAATTCCGCGGCCGGGCCGTGAATCAAAGTCCGGCGAGGCGGGGCGAACCGTGCCAGCAATCGATATGCGGCCGCGGCCACGGCCGACACGGCCCAATCACGACCGCAACGGATCGCTTCCAGCAGGGCACTCCCACCACCGTCACTGTACACACATTCATTTAGGTGACCAACTTTCACAGGTTGCCCTAAAAACAATATAGATCGAAGAAAAATTGGCCCATCTTTGTTTGCTATCGAACCTAGTCGCTGTTCTTCACCCTAATTTGATTAAAAAATAATAGCATTATTTACAGTTAAACTAACTAAAATAATGTTGCTAAGGTAAAATAAGGGACAATTTCTTGGGATTATACTAGTATAAAAACAGCTCGTCATTATGTGACTGGAGCAACAATGTAGTTGATGATGGTACCTCTGCAAAGACCACACAGAATCTAGATTCTAGCAACTCCATGGGAGGTCGTGCTTGCGCGAAATCCAAGCGAGTCCTGCTTCTGCCATGTCCAAAGCGAGTCCTGCTTCTGCCAAGTCCAAAGAGAGTGCAGTTTCAGCCAAGTCCAAAGCGAGCCCAACTTCTAACAAACCCAAAGAGATCCCAGCATCTAGCAAGTCCAAAGACAGTCCATCTCCCGGCGAGTCCAAAGACAGTGCAGCATCTGGCAATTCCAAAGAGTCCAGTTACTATCAACTGCAAAGATAGTCTGACAAGAGTGATAGAGGGACCACATTATGCCAAGTTCGAAGAGCTCCTGATTCTGTGAAGTGCAAAGACATACCCACTTTTGAGAAGTCCAAGAAATACCCACTACTGATTTATCCAAAGAGATTACCACCAGTAGCCCACCCAAAGAAAGTTCCACAACTCCCAATTCAAATACAGTCCCACTTCCAGCTGCTCCAATGGCTCGCGTTTCCGGCTAGTCCAAACAGTCCTGCTCCCAATTAGTTCTAACTAACCAGTTTCCGGCTAGTCCAAACATTCCCACTTCCGACTAGTCCGAACAGTCCTGTTTACGGCTAGTCGAAAAAGTTCAATTTGCAACTAGTACAAAATTTCAGAGAAAAATTGAAGAGGTTAGTTTGCATTATAAGAGGCCAGAGAGTCAGACTGCACGTCGTGACACATCTGTGAGGTACCTCACAAAGGTATTGCTTAATCCGAAATTCGTAATTGCGGATAGTCATGGAGCACAATGTCATCAAGGTAACGATGACCTGCCTGCTCCACCGGAACTTTGTTAACGATGTACTGAGATTCTGAAGATGACAGACACTATATGTGAAGTCAAACGTGGTGTTTGGATAGCGACTGAAACACACGTGTTACTGAAACGTGTTGGTACCAACATTACGTTTCTACAAAATGTTTCTGAGTAGGTTAAATAACTCTGAAAAATTATTGGCAATAATTAATTCGCGTGACAATTTTTGATGTCACTGTGGAACAACGGTGATCATATTTGATATTTTGTTAAAAAGCAATCCAGATGGCAATAGTTGAGTCATCTTTAGTTCAGGTATCCAGTTTCTGTTCCTGAGACCATCCTCAGTCCAAAGACTCTGAAATATGTAACATTTGTAATTGGCCATACATGGCAGAACTTATTCTCCTTTCCAAATGAACCATCCCACTGTTTGCCTTAAGCGATTCAGGGAAACCATGGAACAGCTAAATCTGGACTGTCGAACGGGGATGTTAGATGCTGTCAAACTTAATATGATTCCAGTGTCTTCCCAATACGCCACTTCCTTCGGCTTCACAATAAACTCAAGTGATGTTACCATCACGATCTCAAATCGAGCTCAACCCTATCCGTCGGAATAACATCATTCCCACATACTGTTTAAAACAGGCATATTTCACATAAGATACTGTGTTACGTGACCCAGTGGTGCGACGTTCTTCCAATCACATCTGGACACGCACGTTTAGGTATTCCATGGTTTCCCTAAATAGCTTGAGACTAATGCCGGGATGATTCTGTTGAAAATGATGCTCGCGATGTCGACTCCCTAGCCGAATTCGTGCTCTGACTCTAATGAGCATGTCTTCGACGGGTCGTTAAACCCTAATCATCTTTGCTTTTATCCACATGAAATAACAATTATAAAGCTAGTCACATACCAGACGCGAACAGGTTTCAGTCTTTTGGTTTAACTGGGTACGTACCTGTAAATAGAAAAGTTGCAATAATCAGAAAAAGCACAATAATTAGTAGTAATATGTTTAATCACTAAGAAATCAAGTATAAAGTGCGTGCGTGAATACATAACTAAGAGTGTCAGAATAGCTAGTATTAATATTTACACTGAGGTGACAAAAGTGGTGGGACAGCGATATGAACATATACACATAGCGGTAGTGTGGCGTACGCAAGGTGAAAGAGAGCAGAGCAAGTGCGAAGCTGTTATTTGTACTCAGGTGAATCATATGAAAAGGTCACCGACGTCATTGGAGCCGCACGACGGAAATTAACAGACTCTGAACGTGGAATGGTAGTTGGAACTAGAAGCATGGGACATTCCATTTCGGAAATCGTTAGGAAATTCAGTATTTTGAGATCCACGGAGTCAAAAGTGTGCCGAGAATACCAAATTTCAGGCATTATCTCCTACAACGGACAACGGAGTGTCCGTTGGCCTTCACTCAACCGAGAGCAACAGCGTTTGCGTAGATTTGTCCGTGCTAACAGAGAAGCACTGCGTGAGATAATCGCAAAAATCAACGTGGGACGTACGAGGAACATATCAGTTACGGCAGTGTGGCGAAATTTGGCGTTAATGGGCTATGGAAGCAGGCGACCGATGAGAGTGCCTGCAGCGCCTCCCCAGGACTCGTGACGAATCGGTTTTACCTTAGACGACTGGAAAACAGTGGCCTGGTCAGACGAGTCCCGATTTCAGATGGTTAAGAGCTGATGGCAGGGTTCTAGTGTGTCGCAGAACCCACGAAGCCATGGACCCAAGTTGTCAACAAGCCTCTGTGCAAGCTGGTGGTGGCTCCATAATGGCGTGGGCTGTGTTTACATGGAATGGCCTGAGTTCTCTGGTCCATCTGAAGCGATTGTTGACTGGAAATTGTTATGTTCGGCTACTTGGAGACCATTTGCAGCCATTCATGGACTTCATGTTCCCAAACAACGATTGAATTTTTATGGATGACAATGCTCCATGTCACCAGACTACAGCTATTCTGCACAGTTCGAGCGAATGATTTGGCCACGCAGACCGCCCAACGTATATCCCATCGAAAATTTATGGCATGTAATCGAGAGTTCAGTTCGTGTACAAAATCCAGCACCGGCAACACTTTCGCAATTATGGACGGCTGTTCAGGCAGCGTGGCTCAGTATTTCTGCAGGGGACTTCCAACGACTTGTCGAGTCCATGTTTCGTCGAGTTGCTGTAATACGCCGAGAAAATGGTGATCCTACTCGCTGTTAGAAGGTATCGGATGAGTTTTGACACCTCAGTGTATGAGTTAAAAAATAGATTAACTAAGAGTGTCGGATGCCCTATTTTGCAAAATAAATCAGGGCACAGATAAATGATGAAAGCATTTACTAAAATAGTTTGTCGACGTGGCTCTATTTATTTTCAGTACGAACACTGTGAAATAAACATCAAAGTAAAATGTTGGAAATATGCTATACTTTCGTCCGTATGGGACTGTTTTTTGAGAGCTGTGAGAGATTAACAAATGAGTTTCAAAGTGTTACTGTACCCAACACGCATTGGATACTGTGAGACAGACGCGTGCTGAGGCGCGCCAACATGCGGCTACTGTCCGTCTATTATGCGACGACATTTGACCTCTCCGTGACAGCACCAGCTGCCAAAAATACATCGTATGCGCGTGTCACAAATATAGAACACGAAGAACTCGGCCTGACTGTGACCATCATGATGTTTTTGTTATTGCGGACTTCAGTCTGAGCCCCGTTCTGATGCAATTCCCCGCACAAATCTATTTTGTGCAGGCCTCTCCATGTCTGCATTACTTGTGCAGCCTGTATCTACTCGTTTTCAGGATATTCTTGGCGTGTATTAGATGATCCATAAAGTAACTGCAGTAGGGATGTTATTAGTGAATTATGAAGAAGCAGACGAAGGAACCTCTGTCACTTGATAACATTTGACGTCTGATTATTTCCAGAACGCAAATCCCGAACAGGCATAAAACCATTGGACCTGAAGGCCCACGCCCTGGCTCCCACTGATTGTGGTGATCCGTCGTCTGATTTAAAGGTCATTAATTCATTTGAATACGATCTTGTTTGACAGGACACGTAATTGTAGTCAGAAACGGACAGGGAGTTGTGGGGCGGCGAACCTCGGTGAGAGAGCTTGGCGCGCTGCCAGTTTGCGCACTGCGTACACGGAGGCGCGGTTTTATTGCTCTGAGAGCGGTCGATGCCCACAGAGAAACTGACGGCCAAATTTACATCGTGAAAGGGAAATGAGAGAAGTTGTTCGGTAGCGCACCTGTCAACTACTGACAGCAAGGGAGACGGCGACCTGCCGCCCGGCACGATATGAGGATCTGCGATCGATGCTGGAACCTCGTTTATTCAGCTGCCGTTCTGCGACTCTATGAATTAAAATTTTTAAAAAAATCTGCAGTGCTTACTGGTCATCAAACTTGGCTGCCGCGTGTTGAGTAGCAATAATTATAAGGTGTTAGTCAGATTTAATACGGAAATTGAACATTAGCAGCTAACTAAAAGCAACGTTTGGGATAAGTGGTTTTTATACAATAGTTAGGCGCAGGTGTACGTTGAGTGTGACGACAATATACCTGATATTGTTTGTTATTTTCAAATAATTAAATTGGAAATTTGTGGTGAGTTCCTATGTGACCAAACTGCTGAGGTCATAGGTCGCTGGACTTGCACATTACTTAATGTAACTTGAACTAACTTATGTTACGCTAAGGACAACACACACCCATGCCCGTGGGAGGACTCGAACCTCCGACGGGAGGAGACGCGCGAACCGCGGCAAGGCGTCCCACATCGCGCGGCTACCCCGGGCGACTTTCAAATAGTTAATTTTGCAGCACAGTCACAGCACCTTCAGTACGAAATTACGCCAGCCTTCAACTGTCTTACGTTCTGATAACGGCCTGTGTAATTTCGTACTGAATTGTTATGACTGTGCCGGAAAATGAATTATTTGAAAACAAAGGTTTGGAAAAAGCCCGGCATCTCCCAAACTTGTGAAATCTCGTGCTGCCCCAAATTATACTGTTTCTGTTACTACCCTTATATTATTCTAGTATGAATATAATGTAAGCTACCAGGGCGCTCGTTGCGGGTGTACGCGAGTGCGCTGTGATGGGAGGAGGGTAGGGGTGGGGGAAAAGGAGGGGAGGGGAGGGGAGGAATGGGGCGCTGTAGTTGTTCTTGAGCGGGTCTACATTACTGAAATCATTGCAGGTGTGATACATATCATCAGCATCACAGACAAGCTGCCTCTCGAATGAAATGCTATTGTTTCGATACACCAGTTTATTCGCCAGCCTCCTGGCAGTAACTGAAAGCTTCGCCGTGAGAGCGACTGACAGACTGCTCCTCGAAAGGCAACGGTAATTAAAAGAGAGATGTTCAGAGCGGAAGTCTGAGATATTCTAAATTAAACGAGACGACCGTTTCTAGTTCCCTAACTTACTTGCTACTATAACGTGCTTGCATACAGAGCGTTTCAAGATTCTTTGCATCAAACTTCGAGGGTCGAAAGATCACGACATGGAGACCAACTTTTGTTTGAGAAAATTGTTCTGAAGTTTCCAGGTGATGCCAGGCGTTATTTAATATTCGCCGGTCCTGGGGCAACGAGATTTCGCCGATGTAGCAGGGTCTACTAACCAGGTGTGTGGATACTACGTAACCAAACAAAGCGACTGAGTTGGTTGGTTGGTTTTGGGCTTTGATGAGGGCTAAACATCGAGGTCATCAGTCCCCAGTTCCAAACAGACGTAAAATGCCTACATAGTAAAAGCGTAACCTCTGCACCCAGAGGGTGGGAACACCAAGGGGTACAGAGCTAAAATGAACACCGCAGTATCACGAAACAGCGGACGCTTAAAAGGAGCAGAGCAAATAGGTGACTAGAGTAAAACAGACTACAGTGGTTGATGGATCAACCACTCAACTACAAACGAAGACCCTCCAGATGGAAAGCGTTGATAGAGGTACCAACACAACTTGTTACCATGAAAGACACTATTTTGGTATCCACGTCACAATTAAAAGTCGCTGGAGTGGGTATAGCCTGAGAAATCATGCGAGAGCGCCCGCACTAGAGTGAGTGATAAAATCCAGCTGCACGGATAAAACGTAAAACCGAGTCAGCTATAGAGGCATCGTCACCTAGAATTAAAGGAAGGCAGCTGGTAAATTAAAGGACTGCCACAAGGGGGCTAAATGGGGGCAGTCCATCAAAAGATGGACCACTGTCAGTCCTGCATCACAGCGACACTTGGGCGGGTTCTCACGACGAAGGAGATAGCTGTGGGTCAATCGCGTATGTCCAATTCGGAGACGGCAGAGAACAACTGGGTCCCTACGCGTTCTCCTCAAGGCTGAGTTCCATACGGCCGTGGACGACTTGACCATGCGGAGCTTATTTGGTGTGTTCAAGACAGACCATTCAGAGCTCCAGACAGCACGGATCTTGCGATGAAGGGCTGACCGGAGGTCTCTTTCCACGAGACCAAGCTCCAGGGATGGCGAAGTGGTGGCCTGCTTGGCCAACCGATCGACACGTTCGTTTCCTGGTATGCCGATGTGACCCATGGTCCATACAAACGAGCGACAGAGTGAACAAAAACTTATGAATTTAAGAACTATTGTCTGTAAACGTCTGTCTGTACATTCTAAGGGGAAAAAAACATACGCACCAACATTGAATTATCAATATGGGACGGAAGTCGTTACATGCGATGTACATGTACCGACAAGAAATGATTAAATTTCACAAATATAGGATGATTTATTCAAGAGAAAGAGTTTCACAAACTGGTATTGATTGACAGGCTTGATGTAAATGCTCCTGAGGGATATCGTGAAAAATTCTGTCCAATTGGCGCGCTAGCTCGTCAAAATCCCGAGCTGGCTGGAGGGCCCTGCCCATAAAGCTGTCAATGTTCTCAACTGGGGAGAGATCCGGCGACCTTGCAGGCCAAGGCAGTAAGCCCAAGATGGCTCGTCGTGAAGGGCAACACAACGGGGCGTAAAATATCGTCAACGTACCGCTGCGCTGCACGGGTGCCGCGGGTGACGACCAAAGGCGACCTGCTAAAAAAGAAAACGGCACCCCAGACAGTCGCTCCTGGTTGTCGGACTGCGTGGCGGGCGACAGCCGGGTTGGTATCCCACCGCTGTCCTGGGCGTCTCCAGACACGTCTTCCGCCTGGAATCTCAGTGACTGGAGTAGAAGTGTCTTCAGTGGTGACTCTCGCTTCGAACTGAGCCCTGATGACCACCGAAGACGTGTCTGGAGAAACCCAGTACAACGTTGGGGAACCAACTTGACTGACAGCGTCGTCTTTTATCTTACAAGGAGAGGTCTCCAGCGACGCGACGGACTTTTTGAAACTATCTACATTGTGATGTAGGTTAAGATTGCAGGTATCACACACTGCAGCCATTCACCCTGATGAACCCTCGTTTGCGAATAAATGACAATAAAAAGGCTCGGAATTTTGTGTGACATTTGAAATAAGCAGCATCGTGTAGTCTCCTTGCATGGTGTAATGAGTAGGATGACATCTCTACATGGTTGTGGGTTCGAATCTCGTGAGTTGCAGAAATTAATTTATCGACAGTATTTCGATCATTATTTGCCTTCGATCAATTTGTTTAAATGTAATTTTTATTTCTATTCCTTTGTCACATCATGTTAATCACCATATGAACTTTTTCATTCGTTTAATTTTTTTCTTTACATCATTCCTTTTACAATCGGAAATTTTATGAATATGAATTTAATTATATTTATCTATTGTAATATTCGATTATTTGAAAATTTGGATCTATCAGTTAAAAACAAAAGACGGAATTGTCTATTTATATTTGTGCAATGGTGCGAAAAAATGTATTTCTGTTAACAGTTGTGCAGTTCTTGTGTACGGTAATCATCCTTTAAAACGTAACTTGAATACCCACTGCACCATGGAGAAAACAATGGAGATGGAAATTTAAATGAAAGACGGGTTTATAAGTAAAACGAAATTCAAGCACAATCAGAAATTGATATAACGAACGCAATAATGTGTACGAAAAAATAAGGTGCTAAATAAAAGAAATTAAATCGAAATAAGTACATTAAATTAATTCAAACACATGAACAAAGACTTCAAGTGGAGAATGAATGATAGGAAGAAAAATGAGAGCAAATGAAGAAATTGACATTATGATTAAAATTATGTGACAAAGGAATGGAGTAATTAAATTACATTTGAATGAGTTAACTGAATAAAAACGATGGTCAAAGTCATTTCGATAAAGATTTAAAAATTAAAAGAAACCGTTACTGACCCCACAACCTCCTGCATGTGAAGCTGCCAGTCTACTCTTCATACCACCCAACTAGACTATCCAATGCAACCTTTTTTAACGCTAAAATTCCGAATTTTTTTTCGTCAGTTACTCGCAAACGCGGGTTCATCAGGGTGAATGGCTGCAGTGTGTGATACCTGGGATCTTAACCTACATCACCGTATAGACAGTATCAACGAGGCGATCGCACCGATGGGGACCTCTCCTTGTTAGTGAGTATTTTAGAAGCGATCAGGAACTTCAATTTTGCTGGGCCTAGCCCTTTCACACAAAGCAGATGACCGGATCTTAGGCAACACACGAGGCATATTCAAGCCGCTGAGCGCCTACGGCCCTCCGCCTCTCAGGGGCACAATCAATTATAAACCACGCCTAGCGTCGCCAGGAAACGCCAGAAAACATTTTTTTCTCTAACAAAAGTTTCTCCCACATGTGGTGATCTACCACCGCTAGAAGTTTCATACAAAAACTTGGGAAGAAACAAGACGCACGGAATTTCATTCCAGCTTAATGGTAGTACAAAGACCACAGCAGGTGGAGCAGTAAGACACAGAGACCTGCCTGGAGAGCGAGTTACTACAGTCTTAAATTTTTTCGTTCAGGATCGGAATAATTTTTCTTTCAAGTAATATACAGAATATACAACCCTGGCTATTTAAAATACAGCACTAAAGGTTGGTCGGTTGATTGAGGTGTAAGGTACTAAACAGCGACGTCATCCGTCCCTCGAGCAAGGGTGCGTTGATCTGGATGTACTCACGTCCACCAGGAGTGTGTTCGGATGAGGGAAGCAGGAGTGGTAAAAGCGACATAGTGAAGATATTGATGCCATGCCTGTAATATATATATATATATATATATATATATATATATATATATATATATATATATATATATACGCGGAAATTAGAAAGTATATGGATCGAATCGGTGCGTTGGTTAGAGCAGACAAGTGGTCTCCTAGTGCTCCCCCGTCGCGAGAGATATCCCACACCAACATCCGACCACCCTCCCAACCCGATGAAGGGAAAGACAGCTACAGAGTAAAGAATACTTACTATCAGGAGATCCTGAAAGGTAAAAGAGAAAAGGCTACCAAAGTAAAGGACATCTGTTGGACCATCAATAATAAAACAAAGTGAGAGAAATAGTTAAGGCTGTACATGGGAGATCCCGGTGCTCTGTATGAGAAGGGGGTAAACCCTCTCACAGTCGTCCCACCCTGTTCCACCATAGGCAAAGCGTTAAAGAGGAGGACAGTGCCCACTCATCAACAGAGTGCTACTCCTAAAAGCCGGCCGGGGTGGCCGAGCGGTTCTAGGCGCTACAATCTTGAACCGCGCGGCCGCTACGGTCGCAGGTTCGAACCCTGCCTCGGGCATGGATGTGTGTGATGTCCTTAGATTAGTTAGGTTTAAGTAGTTCTAAGTTCTAGGGGACTGATGACCTCAGCAGTTAAGTCCCATAGTGCTCAGAGCCATTTGAACCATTTTTTTACTCCTAAAGCGGTAAACAGGAAGTGGCAGAGAATGAGGCAGACCGCCTAAAAGCAATGGGAGGAAAGAAGCGACGACAGAGGCAGCAGGCCAAGGAGGTAGGTTCGAGGATCCCCCTGACCCAGAATGTAGCCAGAGACGTTCCCAACCCCAACCACCCCGCAGCCGCTCCGAATGTAGCTTGAAACATTATATCTGAGAACAAAAACCACTTTCACGGAGAAAACATAGAACCATTGTCTGTGAGTCGGCTGCGAATATAAGAGGCAAACAATTCGGAAGAAGGAGGGGGTCATTTTACGAGGCTATGAGCAGCTGTCAATAACGCTCCACAACCACAACTAGTCTCTTCCGTGTCATGCTGTCCAGGCGGGCGCTGTGGTTGCTAGTCCTGTGCCTCCATGCGGTTATTTGACCTGGGTGTGATCCCCAGAGACTGACTGGGCCGACCGCCACACATTCATGTTTTCATAACTGTTTGGTGTCACCAAAATGAAGCTTTATAAGCTACGAAACCGGTCTTGGGATACATTAAGAAAATTACTAGCAACTGAATCTGATTTTTATTTTATACGTATCTTTCCTTAGTTGGGGATGTTTATCTGGTCAAATATTTACACTAGTAGAGTTTTTATTACGGTTTTTTTACTACTGCTAGGTGTTTCTTTTATTTCATCTGTGGCTGAACATCGTAGTTGTAAATAGACTCTGTTGCAGTTACGGTTCGAAGTACGGCCGGAGATAAGACGTAACCGCTATGTCGGTTGTGCAGTCTGATGAAGGTCCATTATGTCACTCGTCAAAAAGGACACACGGTATCGATATTTTCACTTCGTCCTCCGATGTAATGAGAGCCGGAGGCAGCCGGGCATGTGCTCAGTACTGGAATGCTTTCTCTGCAGAGTCCGCCTGCGTAGCTGATTGGTAACGTGTTTGCCTACCATGAAGCAGGCCCAGGGTTTGAGATTTTCTCCGCTCGTGGACTGGGTGTTGTGTTGTCCCCATCATCGGCGACGCACAAGCCGCCCAGCGTGGCGTCAACTGAAGTAAGACGTGCAACCAAGCGGCTGAACTTCCCCGGATGGGGCCTCCAGGCCATTACCGCCACACGATCATTTCATTCTTCTGCACATGCATAGCCATGTGGACCGAGAACATTTCCATTAGCTCAGCGGTTCAGCAGGCGATGCATTTGCTCCTTTTGGTTTAAAGTTAGGAAGTAATCTGGGCAGAGAAACACGAGTCAGATCCACGACTCGCAAAGATTCATGAGATGTAACTCCTGTAGTGCTGGATACACCGAGGGATAGACAGCAATGCTAGCAGAACGATCTTGGCACGGGTCGCTTGGTTGGCGGGATATGGAAGACACCGCTTACAGAAGATTCGCATTATCGTTCTAGCTGACTGAATATGTCAGTGCTACACAAAGAACAGCTGAAGCGAGTCTCACAAATTCCGAGAGGGAAGCCGTCAGTAGCAAGCTCACTAAGTGGGTGTGCCTTCAGTTTAGACGACGATACCCTTGCTCTGCGCCCCTGTTGGGTCCTATACTACGGTTGTTTCAACCGTTTCGAGGTCATGCCCATTCTTTGCTTATCATCTTACATGCTGGCGTCCAAAATAATATCGCTGTTTCTCTAGCCTCATCAGCTCGGCCGAACAATAATGCATTACTGTAGCCTGTTTTTGTGCAGCTTCACGCTTCCGTTTCCACATCGTTGTTTGCAAGCACCATTTGTCTTCCTAATTCTACATTCCAGGGGACACTTGCCCATAAAAATTACAAATATCTTTCTTCGTACTCTTCTTTCAAGTACTATCAGCCTTACTTCATCTTTAGTTTGGGAAGATCATGTTCCACGTCTGTGCAATAACAATGGCAAAACGCCAAATGTTCAATTCGGAGAAACGATCCTTTTTCGGAGTAAAATTATGAATGTTCTGATGGCATCAAGTATCGTGCATCAATTTCAACTTCAATTTGATCCCCCCCCCCCCCCCCCCAGTAAATAACGACATTTTACGAGGATCTTTTCAGTGAGGAACTCTTGTTCTTGAATGTGGTACAGTGAAAGTGTTCTCTGCTACGCACTTCTCAAAGACGTATATAATATGGATGTGCTTTCAGGCGGTCACACAAATCTGGTCCATGAGTTAATCTAGATGTGCAATCTATTGTTTGATGTTTGCTTCGTGGGGCGCTCAACTGCGTGGTCATCAGCGCCCATACCAAGTCGCAATTTTTACACAATCAAATTTTTTTCGCAGTCCAATCTAGCCCCTGTCACCAAGGAACCTGTTGTGGGGAGTATGGCACGCACTGCTTCAAGTAAACGGAAGCCGTCGAATACCTCCCTGATGATGAAGAATGCGAAGTCCAAGCGAAGAACACACTCGCGGTGAGACTGCGTGTTTTCTCAACATTCTGCCTTTCCAACATATGCTACTCGTATGGAGCGACACAAATCTAACCTGTCCTCTCTCCTTCAAATAGTTTTACCGTAGCTGAACTACTCGCCAACAGATGATACACGAACCTGACACTCCAGCTCGCAAACACAGGAAATCGAACGTAATTTGTGCTTCTGCGGCTAGGCTACGCAAACATTTGCACTATCACCAACAGATACACGGTGCAGCATTTACAATTCAAATAGCATCCCGCTTTGTACGAGGTCGCAGGCCCCAGAAATGCAATTCACAATGGCAAACTCTACGACCATCCGTATTTCTGTCCTCCCACTACGTGTATCTCTCTCAAACACTAGTTTCCCAAGCAGTAATTACAAATCCAGTGATTCGGTGAAGATGCAACATCGTGAAAAGATAAAGAAACAAAAGAGAGAGAGAACAGTACGCAACCGTAGAGGCGCTCTCTACAACACGAAAAAAAAAGTGTCAGCCCAGAGATACCCATACATCACGAAAGCACACAGACAGCGAAAGGAATATTCATACTAACTGCAAATATACTAGAATGCAACGGGAATAAATATTGAAAACAAAATAACAAAGCAGTTACGAGACTTCGTCCACACGAAAGAACGGCAGGTGTTGATGCATTTTAAGTAGCTTAATCATACGATGAATGTGTCCACGGCCCATTTAATCTCAGTAAGGTTGCCGATTTGGTAGCACTGCGTAGTTATTGTAACGAGACCTTCTCCTATAGAGAAAAAATTAATGCCATGATATAGTGTTTTAATATATACAAAATTATCAGTCATGTAAGTCGTAATAGTATAGTGATTCTATATGGAAGAAATAAGTTGATTAGCTTAAGGACAAAGTAATATAATCCGCTTGAAAGAGTATATTGGTCACTCTTCGAGCGGTACTGATGATGTAGAAATGGTACCAGACGCTCATGTGATCCTCCACCGTTAATGGAAGTCTTGGCAGTGAACCGGTGTGTGTCTACTGTCGGTGTTACGGAGTCAGCGCAGTCAGATGGATTGCAGTGGAGATATGACAGAATGGCGGAAAGAAGCTGCCGTGTTTGGACGTGCCTACGACGAAATCGTGAATGAATTTGCCAATTCGTTGATGAATGAACATGGACTGTATAACGCGTCTACAGAGGGGTCCAGAAAAATGTAGACACTCTTTCATAGTCAATATTAATGGAATAAAATGATATATTACATTTCTTGCAAGGCGGGGACGTTATTTTATGTATTCAGAGTGACCCCATTAGCAGCCAAATAACTTCGATGTCGCTGAAATGTTGACCGACCTACGGCTGTCAGTATTGCCGGTGTGATAGCGGCACAGGAGCACTTGCTGGTTTCCTATAGCTCGTTCAGTATAGCTGGTTTCTATTGATGAATTCATTTTTCAAGGTCCCCCGCAGGTAGAAGTCAAGAGGTGTGACGTCTGGAGACCGTGGTAGGTTGTCAACATACCCTCTTCGAGCTATACATCGTCAAGGTAGACTTTCCTCCATGTAGGCTCTGACATCTCTGTTGTACTGAGACGGACAGCCATCTTGTTGTAGGTAAAAATCTTTCATTTCCAGACACCTCTCGGATGGCAGGCGAAATCGATGTTTGCACCATTTGAAGATACATCTCAACAGTTACGGTGCCTTCAAAGAACAATGGTCCAGTTAAACCGTGCGATAACAGACCAGACCACACCACACATTAGCACTTACATGATTGTCCACGTGAACATGGGGATTTTCAGGAGCTCAGTACACGCAGTTGTGGAGGTTGACAGTACCATTCAGTTTGAACTGTGCCTCTTCAGACCAGATAACCATCCCTGCATACCGTTCATCATCGCGAAGCATCCCCTCGAACCACTCGGAGTACTCCATTCTTCGATCCAAGTCGTCCTCGTTCGTAACGTGCAGCGATCATGGAATGTGCACATCCCACTTTTAAGCCTTCAGAATTCTTCGAACGCTTGATCGGCTTACCCCACTTTCAGGTACACCCTGCTTCACGTATTTTTGAGAAACTAGTAAAATGTTGCAACAGAGCAGCGCTGGAATCTGGACCCGCTGATGTTTTTGGTCAGCCAGACCTTTCCTTAGGCATATCCTGAACAGCACCGTCGGCTTCAGATTTATCCTGAATACGACAAATGGTTGTACGCGTTGGCGGCCGAGTTCCCTACACATTACGCCATTGCCGTTGTACCTTTATCATGTTTTCGTACTTCTAGTACCACTTCAGTACGGCCTTGCGTTGTTCAGACCACAATCTTTCTTCATTCATTGATGCACTATCATCTGCCGGAAAACGCGCGCGTCAAGATCTGTTGAGAAAACAATGGACTGCGTTACCACGGAAAATTGCAACGGTATGTACTGTTGTTCCAAAGATATTAGCTATCAAAGAGTGTCTACATTTTTCTGGACCCTCTGTACAAGGAATGTTGCATCACTCAGCGTCACGTAACACGGGGTAATAACAATGATTGTAAAAGGATCCTGGCAGACAGGGACCGGAGACGAGTGCGACGCCTTCTCAAGGAGAGTCAATTTCAAATCCGACAGGAACTGCTGCTACCACTGACCACAGGTCCGTCTCAACCAGTTTCCGAGTGAACACTGTCAAGGAAACAGCATGCAATGAACATCCAGGGTCGGTAATTCGCAAAAAGTCACTGCTTTACTGCGGCACATAAAGCTGTACGTCTTCAATGCGCCAAATAGCACAGAAACAGTACCTGACCGGAGGCGTTTAATGTGGTCTGGTGAGTCGCGACTTTGCCTCTCTTCAATTGATGCAAGGTGTCGAGTGCAGCGGCAGCCGAATGAGGTATTTAACCCGCAATGTGTGAATGGTTTGCTTCAGAAACTACAGTGATCAGCCAGAACATCATGACCACTGACCTACCATCGATATAAACCACCCCAGGGGACAGCAGAGTCACCTGGCGAGCGATGACTGCTAGTCAGACACGCACGGTGCATGCAGTATCAGTGAGCGCGCTGTCCGCGTGTAGAATGGGCAAGGCGCGCCATCTATCCGAGTTTGACTAAGAACACACTGCGATGGTCCGGAAGCTCGGCAGCAGTATTGCGGAAACTGCGCGACTTGTCGCGCGTTCGAGGAGTGCTAGTGTCTTCAACGAGTAGCGAGAAAAAAAGTGAATCCACATCCAAACGTCGTTGGATAGGGTGGCTACCACTCATTACAGATGTCGGACGTCGCAGGCTGGGCAGACTGGTAAAACATCACAGACGGCGAACTGTGGCGGAACTAATCTCAGACTTTTAATGCGAGGCAGAGCACAAGTGTGTGTGAACACACACAGTGCACTGAACACTCCTAACGACTGGCCTCCGTAGCCAACGACCTATGCATCTGCCAATGTTAACACTACAACATCGCCAGCTACGACTGAAAAGGGCACGTAACCATTGGCGCTGGACGTTGGCGCAGTGGCAGAGCGTTGGACGTTCTGATGAATCCAGATACCTTTCTCATAATACCGATGGGAGGGCGAAAATCCGTCGCCTTCCAACGAAACAGCTCTTTGACACCTGTACTATGGGACGGAGACAAGCTGGCAGCGTTTACATTATGCTCTGGGGAACATTCACGTGGGCATCCATGAGTCCAGTGGAGATCGTGCAAGGGACCATGACGGTCAAGAAGTATCGTACACTGGTTGAAGACCACGTACACCCCTTGACAATTATCACGTTTCCCGACGCCGATGGCATTTTTCAACAAGATAATGCGTCATGTCACAACAATGGATGGAGTGGTTCAAGGAAAACAGTGACCAGTTCATGTGCTGGCCCTCCAGCTCGCCAGATTTTAACCAGATCGAACGCATCTGGGGTGTGACTGGACGTGGCGTCGAAGATCGTAGCCCCCCTCCCCGTAGTTACGGGAATTAGGTGAGTTGTGTGTGGAGATGTGGTGCCATCCCCCTCCAGCGACCTACCAAGGACTCATTGGTTCCATGCCACGACGCGTTGCCACTGTTATCCGTGCCAAAGATGGACATACCGGCTGTTAGGAAGGTGGCCACAAGGTTCTGGCTGATCAGTGTATATGGTTACGTGACGTTTTAGAGCTGTTTTTGGAACTACTGCCTGGGTCCACTCATTCACGTAACTGTGAAAATGACCCAGGATGTCGGTGACAAAGCGTTTCCATTCTGTCTGCCTCTTCGTGATAAGTATCCTGTACACACTACTGTCTTCCGAGGCAACAGGGGGCTGAACGCTTACGTTGCTGGTGGGAAGAACGCATATAAGTGGGATGGATAATTTACAACACGATTTGGATGGCATTATGCGTAGTAGCTACAGTTAGAAGCTAACAATTGAATGATCACACTTCCCCTACTTACTCGCCACTTCTAACTACAGTTGCTGCTCATAGGCACATCCATGCCAAGTTGTAAATTATCCCTCCTACTCAGATGCCCAATTTTTTTCTTCTATTTGAGTTACTATAGTTTAATTTTCCCTGTTAACAATTTTTACTTTGTGTGACCAAAGCTGCTTCACTTACCTGCTCAACTTCACTAATACTTCTAATTGTTTTGTAATATTAGACCTGTGGAAGTTCGTTCAGCAGTTCCTTCGAACCTCTCATCCAGGTTTATTGTTCACTTTTTTTCTTCTCAAAACATTTGTTCTGATTAGTTGTATAGTTCATTATTTAATGTGTCACATATTTTATCTAACACCTATAATTCTACGTAACATTTTCATTGAAATAATTCCTCTTGTTTTACTCCTAAAACAAACATTAGGAACTGTAATCTTTGGAGCCAACTGAGGTACTGTGTAGGGGACTAGTCTCAATCCTTTGATCACACAAAATTTCAGTCACACATACGTCTTTGTACCTGATGATGGCGTAACAGCCGAAAATCGGTTTGTAAAATAACAAATGTTATGGAATATTACACCAGTGTCGTATGTTTTATTCATAACGTGTCAGGAATAGTACGTAAACATAAATGCAGGTGGCTAAACTTGACAAACACCTTAATTATAGCTTCATCCATTGTAACCTTTACTTACCGCATCATTGTCTGTTCTTGAATGAACATTCTGTCACGAATATAATATAGCGACATGCATTAGTTTTTCTAGTGTCGACTGATTACTACAATGTACCGCCAAGTACAAGGAGGTGGGCAGGATATGACGAAAGAATGAAGAGCGGGGACGCCACTGTATGCAGTCATCGCTGTCACAGAGTATAAACCTCTACATCTACATAATAAACGTATACTGTACAGTGCATCGCGGAACGTACCTCGTCGCACTATTGGCCATTTTCTGTGGTAATTCATTCGCCTATTTAATGAGAGATAATTTACTGTCTGCACTGGCTGTACACGCCCTATCCTTTCTTATGTCACTCATGACGCTACGCGAGATATACAAAGGTGACGGCATAATCGCCACACGTTCTCGAATACCAGATCTCTAAATTCATCCAACGGCGATTCGCGAGAACTACGTCACGTTTCTTCCAACGATTCGCACTTAAGTTCTTCCAGCATATCTGTTACACTTTCACAATAGC
Source organism: Schistocerca piceifrons (assembly GCF_021461385.2). Taxonomy (NCBI): domain Eukaryota; kingdom Metazoa; phylum Arthropoda; class Insecta; order Orthoptera; family Acrididae; genus Schistocerca; species Schistocerca piceifrons. Next base: position 87,961,886 of record NC_060138.1, on the reverse strand, counting down.
TATGCCGGCCTATTATGGTCTTTACTAGACAATTATGAATTGGTTCGATCTCTGTTATCATGCATACTCGATTAGGACTCCAAACGCTGGAACAATACAATTTGTCGCAATGGCGTCTTGCATGTAATTTCCTTTACATATGATATAAACTTTCCCAAAACCCTTGCACCAAAAGTGTTTCATTCGCTTTGATTAAAGGGATTTTAGTCACGCGATCGTCTCATTCGTTATCGCATCTCACTATCACCGCTACATTCTTCCACGGTAGAACGTCCTCCACTGGCTCGCCAATGAAAGCGTAATCGTATACTGTCAGGTTGTTCATCTTCCTTATCGGCATTATTATGCATTCATCCACATTTGAATGCTTGGACGAATATTTTGTCCAAGTCCTTCGGAATTTTGATAAGATTTTCTGTACGACGTTTTTTCGGACACTCAAGAACGCGACTCAGCAATACTTCAAGCTGTCTGAAAGGAAGTGTATCGTGACCATTCCAGGCTACTTCGAAGACAACTAAGTGTCTATCTTGTCGAAAACAGACATTATGAGACACGTCGCTGTAGTAGAATTATAAGGATTATAACTTAAATACAACAACCAGCAACCAGTATGGCATAAAAAGTTTGTTGACATTTAAATGCTAACAAACATATTAATCAGGGTTTTTTATATGTTTGTTCACAGAGTTTCAGAAGACCGGAGTCTCATCACCTGTTATGGTTCTCTAAAGAAACATCTCGTTCTCATTTGCGCGATCCAGAAGCTCTTCCCAGATTGCGGGGCGAAGGTCTTTCTGGTCTTGACTCATGAGCCGTGGGACGAACTTGGCGGCAACACGATGCAGTCCAAGATGCTGCGTCAGCATTTCATACCTGAAATGTTACATTCTTCTGCAGTCTCTCGGACAGTCAGTCTCCGATTGGCACGCACAATTTCTTTGACATTCCTGACATGAGCGTCGTCGTTAGACGTGGAAGAGCGGCCTGAACGAGAGTCATCTTTAACTTCCGTCTGGCCATTTTTGTCCGTGGGAACCATTCGTAACACCGAGTAAGGTTTAAGCACTCTTCACCACAAGCTTCCTTCATTATTTGGTGTGTCTCTGTAAAGGTTTTCTTCAGTTTCGCACAAAATTTAATGCAGAGGCGTTGTCCCTCTAAATCTGACATCTCGAAATTTGGGAAGTGTGGGACACAACGTTGTACTGAACACGGCAGTGAACAATAACTATGACATACAACACTGAAACTTACAGCAGTTACACATTAAACAGAAGCGTATGCTGGGATGCCAACCAAATTTGGCTCCAACACGCCACTGGCGCGAATTTTTGAACAGACCTCGTGTTTAACTTTTACGCGTCGGTATGAAGCGTTTCGCTTCCAGGCGCTGCAGCGCTCAGCGGTGTTTTCCCGCGGGGTCCCGGCGCAGCGTCGCGTGCGCAGCGCCGGCTCGGTCCCCCGGCCAGTGGCTGCGGTCACTCCGGTCAAGCGTGATGCGCGCGCACCCTCCGCCACTCGCCGTCAAGCCGAGGCCGTGCGTACTCGAGCGTGGCGGGGCGCGCGCGCGCGCTCCCGTACTACTCCAGTGCGTGCTGCGTGCGTGCGTGAGGGCCGGCCGGTGCATAGTCGCGTGCGGTCGGATCAATACGCCACGTGACGTAACGCGCAGAGAGAACGCTGCAGCGGCGCCGACCTACCCCAAGGGCCCGGCGGCAGGTCGATAGCGGACCGGGCCGCTAGCCGCGGGCGGAGAGCTGTCCCGTCCCAGGGGACGCGGGCCGGCCGGCCGCGATACTGTACCATCTGGGGGCGCTCGCCGCCGCAGCCGCAACACCTGCCCTGTTGAGCCGTCTCTGATACCCGACCTCCGCCAACGGGAGACAACCGACGTGCAGAAGTCAGGGAAACAGTGGCGCGCGAGCTTCCACCTGCGTTTCCAAAAGACTGAAGCTTCCTGCCGGATTAAAATTTAGTCCTCGACCGGGACTCAAACCCGGAACTTCGCCACTGGCGGGCACTGTTGGTGCTGACTGACTTATCTGGGCGTGAGTTTTTGCCCGCTCAGCGCTCCTGCTTTCCTCCTGCTTTCCAAACTTCACAGTAGCTGCACAATGAAACATCATTTCTCAAAACGACCTTCTAGTCACTGACTGAAACCGTCCTCACACGCGAGGTGTTTCACATCGCGAAACTCGCCACACGTGGTATCCCTGGTGATGGTAGCACGTTCTGAAACGACCTGCTGTATCTCACACAACGTGCTCCTCACCGTGATATGCGACTCCGAGCGCTCTCCAGCGGCAGTTGGGTTGGGTTGTTTGGGGAAGGAGACCAGACAGCGAGGTGATCCTCTCATCGGATTAGTGAAGGACGGGGAAGGAAGTCGGCCGTGCCCTTTGAAAGGAACCATCCCGGCATTTGCCTGGAGAGATTTAGGGAAATCACGGAAAACCTAAATCAGGATGGCCGGACGAGGGATTGAACCGTCGTTCTCCCGAATGCGAGTCCAGTGTCTAACCACTGTGCCACCTCGCTCGGTCCAGCGGCAGTCTGAGACATCTTAGCGTAAATAACACAGATTCTTTACGAAAATCAACGCGCGCAAAATAGCTGCGTTAACTCTGTAAGTGATTGTGGAAGAAGTGAGGAGAAACTCACGAATAAAATTCTGTACTCGTCAATAGCTCGAACAGCGAATATGCTGTACAATGATCTAACATACATACTAGCAGAAGTTACTCGTGAACTCATTTGAATCTTCATCCCATTTCCGGCCTTGAATTGGATACAGCTGTAGTGTCTATTGTCAATCTGCGCATGCTTCACATCCATATTCTCGATGTTGTATGGATTACCATCACTCTCAAGTAACATACTTGATCACACATTTCAAGTTCGAGATCCGTTTCGGTAATTTCATTTAAGTGGAACAGAAGCTTTTTTTAAAGCTGCTCACCATCAGTGTAAAAGATATTTATCGACAAGTTACACATGAGGCACTCAATAAAACCCAGACATAGATACACTATGTGATCAAAACTATCCGGACACCACCAAAACACACGTTTTTCATATTAGGTGCTTTGTGCTGCCACCTACTGCCAAGTTAAAAAATGATTCAAATGGCTCTGAGCAGTATGGGACTTAATATCTGAGGTCATCAGTCCCCTAGAACTTAGAAAAACCTAACTTACCTAAGGACATCACACACATCCATGCCCGAGGCAGGATTCGAACCTGCGACCGTAACGGTCGCGCGTTTCCAGACCGTAGCGCCTAGAACCGCCTGGCTTCCTGTCAAGTACTCCATATCAGCGACGTCACTAGTCATTAGACGTCGTGAAAGAGCAGAATAGGGCGCTCCGCGGAACGAACCGACTTCTAACGTGGTCAGGTAACTGTGTGTCACTTGTGTCATACGTCCGTACGCGACATTTCTACACTCCTAAACATCCCTAGGACCACTCTTCCCGATGTGATAGTGAAGTGCAAACGTGAAGGGACACGTACAGCACAAAAGCGTACAGGCCGACCTGGTCAGTTGACTGATGGGGACCGCCGACAGTTGAAAAGGGTAGTAATGTGTGATAGACATCTATCCAGCAATTCCTAACTGCATCAGGATCCACTGCAAGTACTATGACAGTTAGGCGGGGGGTGAGAAAACTTTGATTTCATGGTCGAGCGGCTGCTCATAAGCCACACATCACGCCGGTAAATGTCAAGCGACGCCTCGCTTGGTGTAAGGAGCGTGAACATTGGACGATTGAACAATGGAAAAACGCTGTGTGGAGTGACTAATCACGGTACACAATGTGGCGATCAGATAGCAGGGTGTGGGTATGGCGAATGCCCGGTGAACGTCATCTGCCAGCGTGTGTAGTTTCAACAGTAAAATTCGGAGGCGGTGGTTTTATGGTGTGCTCGTGTTTTTCAAGGAGGGGGCTTGCACCCCTTGTTGCTTTGCGTGGCACTGTCACAGCACATGCCTACATCGATGTTTTAAGCACCTTCTTGCTTCCCACTGTTGAAGAACAATTCAGGGATGGCGATTGCATCTTTCAACACTATCGATCACCTGCTCATAATGCACAGCCTGTGGCGGAGTGGTTACGCGACAGTAACATCATTGTAATGGATTGGCCTGCACAGAGTCCTGAACTGAATCCTGTAGAACACCTTCGGGGTGCTTTGGAACTCCGACGTCGTGCCAGGCCTCACCGACCGACATCGATACCTCTCCTCAGTGCAGCACTCCGTGAAGAATGCGCTGCCATTCCCCAAGAAACCTTCCAGCATCTAATTGAACATATGCCTGCGAGAGTGGAAGATGTCGTCAAGGCTAAGGGTGAGCAATACCATACTGAATTCCAGCATTACCAATGCAGGACGCCACGAACTTATAAGTCATTTTCAGCCAGGTGTCAGGATTCTTTTGATCACATTGTGTATATCTATCTTACACAAAGTTTCATAATAGCAAAAACTTCCATTGTGTAACTTTGTCTACTTTCTGACACTGGGAGTTACGTTGAGATTTGTGACTACTAGCCGGCCGTGGTGGTCTCGCGGTTCTAGGCGCGCAGTCCGGAACCGCGCGACTGCTACGGTCGCAGGTTCGAATCCTGCCTCGGGCATGGATTGTGTGATGTCCTTAGGTTAGTTAGGTTTAAGTAGTTCTAAGTTCTAGGGGACTGATGACCACAGCTGTTAAGTCCCATAGTGCTCAGAGCCATTTGAACCATTTTTTGTGACTACTAGAGAAGTACTCCAGTCACTGGTCTTTGCAACAAGAACTGCAGCAAATATACCGCTTGACATTTCCTAAGGAACAATAGACGCCTGCTAAGGAACAACTGCCAGTTGCTACGAACAACCGACAACTGCTACGGAACTTCCGACCACTGATAGTAAAAGAAAATGTATAAGACGGAATGTTTTATCTGCTGCGAAGGCTGCGTACGAATCTCTGCATGCATTCGACAGCCCATACAGCACAGTGTTTGACGAAGGTTTTTATGGAACTGGTTAGCGCGACATTCCGTGTGGTACGTGAAAATGGTTGTAAGACATCCTTTGGGTGCTTACGATCGTGAACGAGCAGTTGGACGCCAAAATCGGTCAGAGTATCTCTACTGTGTGTCCAAAAGTGTCACCTCGCGATTAAAAAAGGCCGCTGAACGTGAAAATGCTATGCTGAAGCATGCTGGCGGTCGTAGACGGACCGCCACACCGCAAGAGGATCGATACGTAGCCCTAGTGGCAAAAAGGAACAGACACACACTCCCAGGCACATCGCTGGGTATCTTGCAACCGTTACCGGTACACGTGTTTCTGCCGGAGCTATTACTCAGGCTTGTTTGTATGCTGGAAGCCTGTCAACTGTATCCCACTTAAACAACGCAATCGTCCGGAGAGGGTTCGTTGGTGTAGCAAGCATGTTGGTTGGGTGAGCATCAGCGGTCCAATGTGATGTTCCCCAACGAATCGTGCTTCAGTGTGACAAGTGATTCTGGCCAAAACGTAGGGTGGTGAGAGAGAGGATGACGTTACACGCCATAAAATGTCCATGAACGTCATCGTTGTGCCGTAGGTGTTACGTTGTGGGCAGGCATTATGGACAATGGCCGAACATCGCTGCGTGTCCTTGAGCGAGATACCGCTACAGCACAACGGTACAGCAGGGAGATTTTTTTTCTCGATCACAGCCGTCTGTTTAGGGGTACAGCATGTCCCGACTCTCAGTTTATGGACGACAATGCCTCTCCTCACAGCACCGTGACGCATTGGAAAGTGACAGGTATTGAACGTATGGAATGGCCTACGTACTTTCTGCATCCAAACCCTATGAAACATGCATGGGATGCTCTTGGCAGACGTGTTTCTCAACGAAAACCTGCATATTTCTTTGTCAAAGAAATATGATCAAATATTCCTCAAATTTTATTTGAAAAATTTCTTTGACTTGGCGCTAAAAAGGGGTATTACACTGTGTCATATTGCTCATCAAATTTTAAAATGGCAGACAACAACTCGTTATTGCGCGCTGCAGTTGCTAGTACCACAATTGCACTGTGGGTGTATTCGGAAGGAAAGCAGCGGAAAAAAAGGAAACATACTTGGATAAAGCCATAGGTATTACGTCGAGATTGTAAAAGCATTCAGCAAATGTGTTACGAGAGCTACTAGTGGAGGACTTACAAATGGAAGAAACTGTATTTCAGTATTTGCTCAGCACAGTGGCTTCTCATATTACAAAACAGAAATGTAAAATTAGAGAGATTCGAGCGCGCACGGAGGCTTTCAGACAGTCGTTCTTCCCGCGAACCATACGCGACTGGAACAGAAAAGGGAGGTAATGACAGTGGCACGTAAAGTGCCCTCCGCCACACACCGTTGGGTGGCTTGCGGAGTATAAATGTAGATGTAGAATACTCTTGAGAAATGCTGTATGTGCAGAAGACAGACAACTGTGACACTGATATTCCTTGATACAGCAGAGAGCTACTGTAGTTTACGACACAGCACTGGAATATTATATTGCGTATTAACCGAAATAATTCCAGAAACGTGTGAAGCGATTTATAAAGCACTGAAGGGGGTTATATGAAGGTAAATAAATGTTTTATGCACTATGCGGGCAATAAGAACTATTTTTATACATGAATAATTTATTTAATGGAATTAGTGTTCCAACAACTACAAAATTAATAAAAAGTACGAAAGAGATGAAGCTATTTTAAATTGTGACATCCAGAGTTAAAAACTGACAAAGTAGAATGGAAAGCTAAGAAAGAATTTTTTTATTTTAGAGTGTGACAACATCCTCTATTCCGGCTAGCTGGAAAGCTGCCTGAATGTTTCCAGATGTAGAGGTTGATGGCTGTAGCTGTGATTGTGGACATCAGCATATTCCACCTGTCTATCAACACACAATTAATAGTATGCACTGTGCCCCCTGCTCACCCCCCCCCCCCTAGTTGAAGCAAGTTTATTAAAAAACAAGTCAACGGAACACACCAACTTTCAAGCCACTTTTGCACTACAGAGACGTCAAATAGCTATAGCGACGCCAGCGCTCCATGCGGTTACATTTCACATTGCAGTGAACAGAAGACGAACGACTACGGCGAGGCTCTCTTTGACGACTGGCGAGATTTGACAAAGTTCCCTATTTCAGCATCAAATTTCTTTGACATAAATATTTGACATATCGACTTTGACAAAGAAATATGATAGTGTAATACCAGCCTCAACAGTCTGGAAGCCAGCAAGGGTACTGGTGTAAAATGCTCATCAGTGCCCGAGGATGTTTTACTCCTTACTGAGAGTTCAGTAACTAGCTTTATGTTGAGAGTCTGACCTGTGTCGCACACGAATTATTTGTGTCTGTTACCCTGCTTTCCGATGTGGTGAAATCAGTACCGTTTGTCGTTATAAATTTACACTTCACCTCTGCTACGTACTGCATATACTGTGTTTCATGTTCTCCATTATTGCCTGTGATTACACCTGTCCAACAATCTTCGTGTTCCTCACCAATTGTCAAGCAGTGTTCGTTATTTATAATAAAGAACATCTAATACTGCAGGTAATTCAATTAATAAGAAAGACCCAGAATCTTTTAGAAAACAAAAGATTGGGAAAAAAAATTCGAAGGATGTGGAGACGAACCTAATGTTTTGCACTTCACATCTCAACTTAGCCACGACTTCAAGATGACAGTGATATACACTGTCTACAGACTAAATCTACGCATGTCATTATTTGATATTTAACTACGACAAACTTTATTAAAGCGAATCAGTTTAGATAGATCATCATTGTGCTGTATTATTAAAACGGCATGCTTTCACAGCACACAAGTTGTAACAGTAAAATTATCAAATGCAGGAATACTTTTTCTGATATGTAGTTTTCTGTCATTTTATTACAACAAATTGTAGCTAAAATGACGGGGGTCAGGTATCTCTTCAATTTGATGACGTATTCGAATAGCTTATACGCATAGGACGTACTCTATGATAAAGCAAAAGTCACCAAATAGATAGTTTAACTCAGTACAATACGGCGGCTCGTAAGTGCTGCTTGGGACGTAAAGCGATGTCGCACCTCAGTGACCACGTTCCTGTCGACCAGGCAAAAATCTGGCATGCCAGGTTCTTCGTTTCACGCTCCACCATGTAGTGGAAAGTGAAACTCCACGCTATAGCGTCAGCAGCTCCTCGTCCGAGTGCGTTTGTATGTCCCGTGAGAGGACGCCTTAAGTCATTGCTGTATGATCTTTTTTCTTCCACGAGTGTTTTCTGGCAGAAGAGCTTTTGCGAAGTTTAAGTTCTGGGTTCGGATCGCGATCCAGTGCACAGTTTCTGTCAGGAAGTTTTCAAACAGCACACACTCCACTGCACAATGAAAAGTTCGTTTTATAGATAAAGGTTTTCACCAAAGAGGAAAGTTGAACTGATCTCTATCTTTTACGGGATAAAGGGCAAATGTACACCAAAGATTTCGTTCAGAAAGCAGCTGTGGTAGTTTCCACAACGAATTTTCACTCTGCAGCGGACTGGGCACCGATTTGAAACTTCCTGGCACATCAAAACTTTGTGTTGGACCAGTACACGAACCTGGGACCTTCGCCTCTCGCAGGCTAGTGCTACAGCGACTAAGCCATCCGAGCACGGCTCTTAGCTCTACTTCCGCTAGTACCTCGCCTTCTACCTTCCGTCTGCTGAAAGATGACATCGCCATCGGGGACATCAAGCACGAAGAGATGCAAGTAGTTCACTGCTGTCAGAGTGTCTTCATTTACTGCCACAGGTCCCATGCAAGCGCAGGAGACTCTCTCCCATAGCATAATACTGCTCCCACCAGCCTGTGTCTGTGGTGCGCTGCACGTTTCGAGCCGCCTTTCACCTCGACGATGGCGTTTGTGGAGACGACAATCGATCTAGTCCAGCAAAAACGTGATTCACACGAGGAGCCGACACGTTTCAATTGATCGACGGTCAAATCCCGATGGTCCCGTGCCCATTGCAGTCTTCGTTGAAGGTGTCGTTGGGTTAACATGCAGAGCTCCACACTCAAAAATGTACAATTAAAAGGTGTGCTCCGATACACTTGTGCGTGGACCAGCACTGTGCTCTTTCGGCAGATACGCCAGAGATCACCATCTATGCTACATTACAGAGCCGACAAGCCTCTGAGCCCCCCGTTGTGTGAAGTCGTGGACGTCCAACCATTTAGCGCCTAGTGATAGTTTCACGGTCTTATCTCTTTCCGTAGATGCTCACAACAGTAGCACGTGAACATTCGACTAGCTTCGCCGTTTTCGAGATCCTCGTTCACAGGTTTTGCGTAATAACGACCTGCCCTTCATCAAAGTCACTTACCTCAGCGGATTTCCCCAATTTCTGCCCATGTCTTCGCGAGGGTGATCCCCAACCGTCTCTGCATAATTTTCGTAGCGCGTCACGTGCCCACAGCGTCACCGAGCGACATGCAAACTCGCGGTGGGCAGCGGTCATAAGGTTTTGGTTTAACAGTAACAATGCCGGCCCCATAGAAACCGTAAGGGAAGAGCACAACCATTACTTCTTAACGATGTTTTCTCCTCTGCAGAAACCACAATATATTACATATATTTGGTTCAAATTATGCTTATACTTTTGAGCCGTCGAATTAAGAATTTTGACGATATTTCCTCGCGTGTAAAACTCACAAACAATCTTCATAACAATTGTAAGTAGTGAGGTTCCGTTGTTCTCAGTATCACCACTTTTGTACAGAGTTTGAAAGAAGGGACGTATTACTTACAAATTACAACAAAAGTAGTTTTTAAACTTCCGTGCAGTATGTGGGAAAAGATTATGAATATTTGAATTTTTTTTATACTCGCCTCATCCCGATTTTTAAAAAAAATAAACGTTACTGTTTTTGTTCCTCTCCCGTCTCTCATCATCTAGGAAAACGTTGCTACAAGAAGCTAAGATAGGCCGCCGGAAGTAGTTATCTCTTATGAAACAACCAACCAGTGATAAGTAGGTGATCCGGCAAACACAAAGTCTGACTTTCAGACAGTGAGCACAGAAGAGACTTCCTTTTACAGTGACACTTTTTATTCTTGCCGCATATACCAAAAGGATTCTTTGTGTTGAGTTTTAATGTCCGTGGATAACGAAACTGCAGCCGAACAGCCACGTGCGTCGAATTCTGTTTCTTAAAATAGAAGAAATGCACGAGATTTCGTACAGGCAGACTGTGTGTCGTAAAATGTGAGAAAAATTGTTAAAACGTGTCTCAGCGCGTCCCGCTATTAAAGTTTCCACCTTACGCTACTGACCACGTAACCAAGAACACTTAATATGTCGAGTTTTGAGGACTAGCAAACATTGATTTGGGTCTTTTGCATTAGACATGCACGATGAGGTTTGTCATTTAGCAAAAGCCGTCACATAACTCTCGGCAAAAGATGATCTTTGTAATCGATTTTGTAGAACAGTAGTCGCTACTGTTACACGTACCCTAAGGACAGCAATTTGACACTAGATGCTGTCGTGATTGGAAGCGGATTTAGTGGTCCTTTACCACGCCAGATTACAAAAATCTTTCATTAGTCCGTGTTCTTAAGTTTCGTTCCTATTATCGAATAGAAGGTGAGTCTCGAAAGACGGAACGTATCTTTTGTTTTACAAGTGGTTCAAGAACCGAAACCAGGCATTTGGCAAACGGTAGTACGCACAGGGACGTTTTCTTTTACTGCTTTGCCGATACAGTCTTTTTTTTTAATATAAGGTATACTATTTTTAAAATTGGAAATAAGGGTACAGAGATATAGCAACAGTCACGATGGCGTTGAAACTTTTTGAAAACGATGTGGCAAATGTGTCAGAATTGAGAGGATAGAAAAAAGGGCCGCAACCCGCAGTTGCAGTGTAAACACCGCTAACCAGGGCTCTAGGGTCAGGTTCCGTCATTACGTGATCCAAGAACATTGGCTGACGCATTTCCTCTTCGCCCTTGCTCATACTACAGAGGTAAATGGTCAACTATGGTTGCTGTGAAGAGAGCTGTCTGCTAGCTTTTAGCATAGCAGAAGGGCCTTATGACAACTATTTTAATGACTAGTCTTCCTCTCTTCATGTTCAAGCGAACAGTTTTTGTAGAAGCAGCTGTAACTTCGCCACGTACTTTTCCATTAACGATGGATCGTGGCATGAGAGCCCCTATCTTCGGCTGTGTTAAAGCTGCAATAGAGATATCATTCCTCCTGCTTCTCAAGTTAGCAAATTTCGAAGCAATATCAATATCAACAAGCGTTATCTCATTGTGCTCGTCTTTTCAAGGTTTTCAAGGTTCGTCAAAACGGGTATTCGAGCTATGAAGAAAAGTACTTGCTGTAACATCCCGATTGATGTAAGAGTTAATACTCTTAACTAGAAAGCAAAATTATTATGATTTTCCAAAACTTTGTTTTGCTATCCTGAATACCTGCAAAATAAATAGAATGCTACATCTCACGCGACTCAGACTACACTTACACCTGTATAGCCATCTTCGAGTGACTATGAAAATTACACTTCCATACCATTCCTGATAAAATTTTCGAGCTTAATGGAACATAAAGATGTTGAAGATATTATATACAAAGGCGCAGTAAAATAAGCACACATTTGGAATTTTTTTAACGCATGTATTGCACTTGCAAGGAATGTCGAGAGCTGACAGGAAACAGGATGAGGAGAGGGGGGTATCATTGTCCCATGTCCGAGGCCGCTGATCCCGAAATCTTCGTATAATGTACATTTTAAAGTTGAATTGTCTGAGGCTTATACTGCACTACTGCTCATAAATTAAGGATAATGCTGATACGTGGTGAAGAAACGCTCTGGTAGGCGGTTTGCGGGTTTAAATCACCTCGGGGTATGACCATGCGTTGCATTTGACCTGCGGTCGTCGCACGGTGGCGCTGGCAGCAGTCCAGATACGCACAGGTGCGTTGGTGCATGTCAGAGCACGGTGCAGCGAGTAAGTGTGCAGACGTTTTCAGACGTGCTAACGGTGACTGTGCGTTGAAAATGGCTCAAGGAACACACATTGATGACGTAATGAGGGGTAGAATACTAGGGCGACTGGAGGCTGGTCAAAAACGGGAGGTCGAAGCATGGGCCCTCGGTGTGCCACAAAGTGTGATCTCAAGATTATGGCAACGATTCCAGCAGACAGGAAACGTATCCAGGAGCTACATTACGGGACGTCCACAGTGTACGACACCACAAGAAGACCGATATCTCACAATCAGTGCCCGCAGACGGCCACGGATTGTTGCAGGTAGCCTTGCTCGGGACCTTACCGCAGCTACTGGAACAGTTGTCTCCAGACACACACAGTCTACAGACGACTGAACAGACACGGTTTATTCGCCCGGAGACCTGCAGGTGCATTCCACTGACCCCTGGTCACAGGAGAGCCCGTAAAGCCTGGTGTCAACAACATAGTACATGATCATTGGAACAGTGGTCCCAGGTTACGTTCACGGACGAGTCCAGGTATAGTCTGAACAGTGATTCTCGCCGAGTTTTCATCTGGCGTGAACCAGGAACCAGATACCAACCCCTTAATGTCCTTCAAAGGGGCCTGTATGGAAGTCGTTGGTTGATGGTTTGGGGTGGGATTATGATTGGAGCACGTACACCCCTGCTTATCTTTGACAGAGGAACTGTAACAGGTCAGGTGCATCGGGACGTCATTTTGCACCTGTATGTGCAAAATGTAGATCTCACCTTCCTCCTGATGGATGATAACGCACGGCCCCACCGAGTTGTCATAGTGGAGGAGTATCTTGAAACAGAAGATATCAGGCGAATGAAGTGGCCTGCCTGTTCTCCCGACCTAAACCCCATCGAGCATGTCTGGGATGTTCTCGGTCGACGTATCGCTGCACGTCTTCAAACCCCTACGACACTTCAGGAGCTCCGGCAGCCACTGGTGCAAGAATGGGAGGCTATATCCCAGCAGCTGCTCTACCACCTCATCCAGAGTATGCCAACCAGTTGTGCGACCTGTGTACGTGTGCATGGCGATCATATCCCATATTGATGTCGGGGTACATGCGCAGGAAACAGTGGTGTTTTGTAGCACATGTGTTTCGGGGCGGTTTTCTCAACTTATCACCAATACAATGGACTTACAGATCTGTGTATTTCCTGTGTGCCTATGCTATTAGCACCAGTTTTGTGTAGTGCCACGTTGTGTGGCACCACATTCTGCAGTTATCCGTAATTTATGAGCATGAGTGTAGATGAAAGACCTAAACGGTTTTAGATATCGAAGCGAAGTTTGTGCCAAATGGTAGTAAGCTAAGCGTCGAGTAATTTGTTGTATTCGCGACTATTTTAATTTTCTCGACTGCCAAGATACTGGACACACTTCTCTTCGCTGAAGGCGTTGAAGTCGCTAAACACGTCCTTGCCCGATGTCGGAAACGGTGCGCTGCGGAGGGGCTCCCTAGCTTGGCACTCGGATTTAATACATTACCGAGCTATTTTTGTCAATGGTTCTCTGCAAACCTTAAGAAACATAACACCACTTATATTCTGTTTACAAGAAGTTTGAATGCCGTTAAAGGTAGTTAACATCCCACTTGCAAAAGTCACAGTTTCTTCAATACGTATGTGGATGAAACACACACACGTCACCGTTACATCAAAATACTTGCCCTTTCCGTACTATCTTTTGGTACATATAGACGTTTAAGAAACGAGCAAAGCGTCCGTGTGATGTGGCTCTATTCGCATATTCTACATTCTGATATCGCACTGTTGACAATGCCGCCTCCCGTAGGAAGGTGATATTCGCTGTGACAGGTCACTTAGTCCCGCAGTCTTTCCAGAAATGGCAGCTGCTTGGAATCCGTTGTAGTTATTGCCTCCTCAAGTGAGCAACGAACTCCCCGTCCGCAGTTGCCTCCAGACAATGTTTAAAGTTGCGAGCCCGACTAAAAGCGCCATTTCTGAAACTGTGCACATGAGTAAAGCAAGTGTGCAGTTATAGTGAGGGCAACGCCTCGTCTTGTTCTATAGCACCGACAGAATTTCTTAGAGCGACTCGCGCACTGAATGGCATCGAATTTGCAGAGACAAGTGGTGGTGGTGGTGGTTAGTGTTTAACGTCCCGTCGACAACGAGGTCATTAGAGACGGAGCGCAAGCTCGGGTTAGGGAAGGATTGGGAAGGAAATCGGCCGTGCCCTTTCAAAGGAACCACCCCGGCATTTGCCTGAAACGATTTAGGGAAATCACGGAAAACCTAAATCAGGATGGCCGGAGACGGGATTGAACCGTCGTCCTCCCGAATGCGAGTCCAGTGTGCTAACCACTGCGCCACCTCGCTCGGTGACAAGTTGTGAATCCGCTCTGTACGGACCTGCAGACTATGTATTACTTTACGTTTTGTATAGTGTTCCACATTTTCCAGATCTACAGAGATCTCTCTGTGTTAGGTTGCAGTTTTCCGAGCATCTCGACCTGCTTCTACTGCATATGGGAGGACGCATGTGGTATTGATTTCTCCAAATGTCGCAAAGGTAGCCGAACATAAAGCAAGGCAGAGGATGGTCCGCGCAGATTCTCCGCGAGTACACCACCACTTGGGTGTTCAGGTGCACGCCGCGACGAAGCGGCCCTGTGGCGTTCTCCTGCAGACAATCACGACAGACGAGTTGTGGCAGGAGCCCGACACGCTGCCGCAGCTGCCACAGCTGCAACTGCTGGCGAGGGACCGCCCAGCAGCCAGAACTGTCTGCCTGTCAGACTACCACTCGAGGCAGCCGGACCTCAGCGCACGCGCGGGGTCAAATAACAATGAAAGACGCCTCAATTAATTAAGACCAAATTTATGTTCCTACGACATACTGACCACAGCATTCTGGTGTATTTAATTTTTTAATATCACGAGCGGTTTTCAGCAAGTAATGCAGCAAATTTTTTTCTGAAAGCAGATTTGTTTCATTAAGGAGTCCAGTACACCGTATTATTCCCCCCTCTTCGGGCTACAAAACCTGATTTTTCATCACCATCCTCGCTGAATGCGACAGCCTTAAGCCACCTTACTGGCAAGGCCTGTATGCCCGCATGGTAGCACTCTAATGGTCGACGTCGGAGCCAACGTCTTCTTGCATCAATAACATTTCTATCATCCACGTACTGCTGCACGCGGGGTGCATCATTCATTGGGCCAAACAGAAGTCGAAAGGTTGTGGGATGTTTGAGGAAGTTTTGTGGGCTCCTTTCGGATGCGCAGACTTGTGTGAGGCCCAGCGTTGTCACGGAAAAGGAGAAGTTCGTTTGCATTTTTGCGGCGACGAACAAGGTGAAGTCGTTTCTTCAGTTTTCTGAGGGTAGATCGTTGCACCGTGAGGGAGGACATCAAGCAGCTGTGCAGCGAGGTTTCTGATTCTCATCCGTTGATCAACGTGATGGGTAGTGTTCACACGTTCCAACACTGCAGGAATCACAGGTGTCTCCTTGTTGCAATGATGAGAGAAGCCTCGCTCAACGATTCACAAATACTCTTGTTCATCGCCAGGTCTCCGTAGACGCCTATGTCCTGCAACAAATTCTGCATTCTTTCAGCCGAAACTGGAGGAAAAAAAAGTGTTACATTAGTTATTGCACGCCTCTTGTAATTTTATTTCCGTGTCTGTACAACTATTGCCTCCAAGAATAACTCCGGAAGTATGATAGGAGCTGAAAAGTTTGTAGAACAAAAGTTGCATGGGACAACTGGGGCCATAATATGACATTGGTGTTTGTTCCTAGGTGTGGTCGCTTCAGAGATATCAAGGTCAACTTCTTTTTTTTAAATGTGATGCTATAGTTTGGTATTTATTTTCTGATAGCGGCTATCGAGACGTATCCAATGATGTGCAACAGTAAGGTCTTTGAAGGTCACAAAGGTGGTATGAACGTCCATTTACAGAATTTGTTCGAAGTGATGACCATTGGTATCAATGCAGTGCTGCAATCTTCTTATCGTCGATTGAGTGGTATTCTTTATCACATCGGCACTTATCGATCCACATGCTCTGACAATTCTCTCTCTGATATCGTGCAAATGGTAAATATACACCGAAAACTGCGTATCCGTCCGGAACCGCCCTGCTGCTACGGTCGCAGGTTCGAATCCTGCCTCGGGCATGG
Source organism: Schistocerca piceifrons (assembly GCF_021461385.2). Lineage (NCBI taxonomy): Eukaryota > Metazoa > Arthropoda > Insecta > Orthoptera > Acrididae > Schistocerca > Schistocerca piceifrons. Next base: position 87,945,685 of record NC_060138.1, on the reverse strand, counting down.
ATGTGTGTGATGTCCTTAGGTTACTTAGGTTTAAGTAGTTCTAAGTCTAGGGGACTGACGACCTCAGATGTTGGGATTGATGACCTCAGATGTTAAGTCCCATAGTGCTTAGAGCCATTTGAACGGCGTATCCATCTAAGTAGGGTAGGCTCTGAGCACTATGGGACTTAACATCTGTGGTCATCAGTCCCCTAAAACTTAGAACTACTTAAATCTAACTAACCTAAGGACATCACACACATCCATGCCCGAGGCAGGATTCGAACCTGCGACCGCAGCGGTCGCGCGGTTCCAGACTGTAGCGCCTAGAACCGCTCGGCCCGTATCCATCTAACATGCCATTGACATGTAAACATCATTCGACGGTTTCGCAATACAACACTAATAGGATCGGTACGACTGGTATCATCGAATCAAGCAAATGTGAATAATGTATTCCTTCGAAGAACAAGTCGATTTGCTTCTCATTGACGGAGAATGCCAACGAAATTCAGTGAGAGCTAGAGACTTATACGCTGAAAGATATCTTCAACGCACTCACCCTACACGACATACATTTAAATATGTGCATGATAAGCCGAGAACAACTGGATCTTTAACGCATCGGAAACATCTCCGCCAAAGGAAAGTTACTAACGAGGAAACGGAAATTCGTACTCTTGCCACTGTGGTTCGAGATCCTTGTGCGTGTGTCAGGGTAGTTTTGTTCGTGTTCTGAATCGCCATAAATGCCATCCTTACCAGATCAGTCTTCACCAAGAATTAACTGGTACGGATTGTATGCGTCGCATTGAATTCAGAGGGATGACACATTTATTAATTTGATTTTATTTACTGACGAGGCTACAATCACGAATCATGGAAATGTTAATTTGGATAATATGCATCATTGGACAACTGAAAATCGATGTTGACTGCGGCAAGTTGCACATCAAAAACCGTGGTCGGTGAATGTATGTTGTGGAATTCTAGAGGACAGAATTATATGCCTCTATTTCATCGAAGGAAATCTTAATGGTAGGAAGTACACCACATTCGTGCAAGAAACATTAGGTCTGTTATTGGAAGAAATACCTTTAGGAACAAGGAACAGAATGTGGTATCAACACGATGGGTGTCCGGTAAATTTTTCGCTGATTGCTAGAAATGAGTTTCAGAGACAGTTCTCAAATCGTTGGATTGGACGCGGAGGAGATGTATCGTGGCCGGCTCCTTCGTCAGACTTGACGCCTCTGGACTTTCTCTTGTTGGGATTCGTAAAAGACGTTGTAATAAAGACGTGCCTCCTACACCTGGAGATATGCGAGAGAGAATTGTCAGAGCATGTGCTTCGATAAGTGCTGATGTGATAAGGAATACGAGTCAATCCATAGCAAGAAGATTGCAGCACCACACTGATACCAATGGTCATCACTTCGAACAACTTCTGTAAATGGACGTCGTGACACCTTTGTGACCTTCGTTGACCTTCAAAGGCCTTACATATCATTGGATTCGTCTCGATAACCGCTATCAGAAAATAAGTACCAAACCATAGCAACCCATTTAAGAAAATAAAGTTGACCTTCATATCTCTGAAGTGACCCCATCTAGCAAGAAAAAAAAAACCAACCTCATTTTATGGCCCACGTTGTTCAATACAACATTTGTTCCACAAGCTTTTCAGCTCCTATCGTACTTTTGGAGTTATTCTGGATGGCAGTAGTTAGTGACTCACCCAGTACATTTCCGCTTCTACCACAGCCAGATTCCTTACATACTGGAGAGCATTATCCCAGAATGTGATATATGATGCGATCAACACGAGAGAATCTAGTAATTTCTCCAAAATGGCGCCAACCGTTAGACTCCGTTGAGAATATGAACGGCTCCTTCTTGAAAGAGCGCCTTCATACATACAACGATCTCTCTTGTGCCACGGAAAGATGGGAAACGTCTGAACAACGGAGGTAGTATCTGCGTTCTATGCCTTTTTCAACAGTTGGCAGATCTACTTCTTCACTTTGGACACTTGCTGAGTACCGGTCACACCGACGTCGTCGTAAGGCTTTACGTCTTGTTCAGACATCAGCTATTGCAACCGACACACTCGGAAGATGGGACCGATCGCCGCTTTCGGTTCCACACACTTGACGGCTACAGGTTCGATTCAGTTCTGCTGTTCGCTAGCTAGACGAGTTAGGACACTCGAGATAAAGCGCTGCCGTGTTAATGCGGCGCGAGCAGCTATTTAGAGCAGAAATTGTGTAACAGCGTGCTCCATGCTGCAAGCCACCCTCGCCCTTTGTTGCCTTGACCAGTGTCGTGATTTTGTGGACAGTAAATTGTCTAATGCATTTTACGCGACGTGTAGACACCGAGGTTAGGTGCATTACGTATTCCCACCTCTCGCCATACGAACACGATCGTTTTGGCGATAGAGATGTTATGGTGCAATAACGTTGCACAGGCGTACAAATCTCGAAATTTCTGAATACGGTACACTCACCGATCAGCGATACTCTGAAACTGTATTCTTTCCCCATGTACGTCTTCTCTGGGGCGAATTCGGTCCTGACTTTATTTTTAGGGGTCCGCGTCTCAATATGCAAAAACAGAACCCTTATAGAATCGCTCTGCTGTCCATTTGCCTGTCTGTCAGACTGTTAAGAACCCTTTTCCTCACGAACGGGTAGACGTATCAACATCAAATCTGCGTCGCATATGGTGCGTGGTCTATGGTGCATTGGCGGCATAAAAACTGTAAACTTCTAAGTCAATGCAGTCAAAAGACACAACCACTTATGTCAAATTTTCACAAGCTGAGACATGGTCGTGAACAGAACAGTGATCCAGAAAGTGTAGAATGAATTTCTTCAATTTCCCGTCTGTGATTATGAAATTGTTAGGTCCTTTGACTACCGCTATCGGCCAGCAACGACCATCTTCAGTTCTGCAGAAATACATGGGAAGAAAAAACAAATACAACTAATGGACTGACTACATCTTAAAACAAAAAATCTCAGTAAATATGTCACTTATGTTCATACTCTAAAACTCACGCATTAAAACCTACAGGATGTTTCCCGTTGACCTAGAATCAAGCAGCAATGTCTCACAGAACAGATAAAGGAGAAAGTCCGAAAGTTGTTGACTCGTAATTACATCACACAAAAAGATTTTTGTCATTTTGTAACCATGTGTCTATCTGCACGTCTTTTAAAACATCGTCTGCTCGGCAACAGGCTGATGTATCAAGTTCACATTTATGTCACAGACTAAGCTCTACCATCCCTTAGCAGTGAAAAGAATTTAGGCTTGGTTTGGTAATCGCAAACTCAGATCAAAACTTACAAGGTACTCCGTCTTAACCTAGAATCAAGAAATACGGCAAGAATTTCGCTTCTTTTTGCATGTCCGGAGTAGTCCGAGGAACTGAGATTCTGACACGGTCTCAGAATTCCCAGGACCAATATGTTGCCAGTATCGATATCGATAACAGGCAAAGATCGTTGAGATTCTAGACTTCCAGGATCGATGATATATATATCTTAGTGCGCGATTTCTACTCGCACTTTCCCAAATTTTATGGATAACATTGCGCGACCGCATCGAACGGCGCAGGCAGAGAAGCTCTAGGGATGACAGGACATTCAGCGAATGGACTGACCAGCCCGTTCCCCCGACTTCAATAGTGTCGAGCGGAGCGTTGTGGAGACGTATTGCGGAACTTCCATACGCGCCAGTCACCATCCAGAAACTGTCAACAGCGCTGGAGGAGGAATAGAACGTCCTACCACATGAACGTAACAATCTTCAGGTCAGCATGCTTCGAGCCTGTGATGATCATACACACTATTAAAATGCATGTTCAAATGGTTCAAATGGCTCTGAGCACTATGGGACTCAACTGCTGAGGTCATTAGTCCCCTAGAACTTAGAACTAGTTAAACCTAACTAACCTAAGGACAACACACACATCCATGCCCGAGGCGGGATTCGAACCTGCGACCGTAGCGGTCTCGCGGTTCCAGACTGCAGCGCCACCACCGCGCGGCCACTTCGGCCGGCAAAATGCATGTCCCACCTTTTGTAATACGCAGGGGACCATCATAAATTGCAGTGATTTCAGTGCAACTATTGTCTTTGAATAAAAGTGTGATTTCTGTTCCTCTCATTGTGTATTTCTTCCAGTTACCTTCTGTACTATACTGCAGCAGTTCTTTCAACGTATGATCCAGGTTTCACTGCCCTATATTACTTGGCAGTTCTACATCTACATCCACGTAGATACTCTGCAAACGCCACCATACGGTGTGCGGCGGCGGGTACCCTGTACCACTAATATTCATTTCGTTTCCTGCTGCACTCGCAAATAGAGCGAGGGAAAACGACTGTCAATGAGCCTCCGTATGAGCCCTAATTTCTCGTATCTCATCTTCGTGGTCCTTACGCATAATGTATGTTGGCGCAGTACAATCGTTCGCAGTCAGTTTCAATTGCCGGTTCTCTAAATTTTGTCAACAGTGTTTCTCGAAAAGAACGTCGCCTTCCCTCCAGCGGTTCACTTTTGGGTTCCTGAAGCATCTCCGTAGCACTTCCGCGTTGTTCGAACCTACCGGTAACAAATCTAGCAGCCCGCCTCTGAAATGCTTCGATGTCTTCCTCCAATCCGACCTGGTACGGATCCCACATACTCGAGCAATACTCAAGAATAAGTTGCACCAGCGTCGTACACACGATCTCCTTTACAGGTGAAACACTCTTTCCTAAAAGTCTCCCAATAAACCGAAATCGACCATTCGCCCTCCTTACCACAGTTCTCACATGCTTGTTCCATCTCATATCGCTTTGCAATGTTATGCCCAGATGTTTAAACGACTTGACTGTGTCAACCAGAACACTAGTAAAACTGTATCGGAACATTACAGGTTTGATCTTCCTACTAATCCGCATTAACTTACAGTTTTCTACATTCAGGGCTAGCTGCCACACATAATACCAACTATATGTTCTTGTATCTTCCTACAGTCACTCAGCTTCGACGCCTTACCGGACACCACAACATCATCATCAGCAAACAACCGCAGATTGCTGCCCACCCTGTCCCGCAAATCATTTATGTACCTAGAGAACAACAGCGGTCCTATCACACTTCCCTGGGGCACTCCTGACGATATCCTTGTCTCTGATAAACAACCGCCGTCGAGGAGAACATACTAGGTTCTATTATTTAAGAAGTCTTCGAATCACATATCTGCGAACTTATTGCCTATGCTCGTACCTTTGTTAACAGCCTGTAATGGGGCACAGAGTCAAATGCTTTCCGGAAATCTAGAAATATGGAACCTTCCTGTTGCCCTTTATCCTTAGTTCTCAGTATATCACGTGAGAAAAGGGAAAGCTGAATTTTGCAAGAGCGATGCTTTCTAAAACCCTGCTGGTTCGTGCACGTAAGGTTCTCAGTCTCAAGAAAGTTTATTACATTGGAACTGAGAATATGTTACAGGATTCTGCGACAGATACTTTCGTCTTTAAGTTTAGCACACCAGTGCAGTACTATTTATCAATTTGCTTCAGAAAAAACTGTATGTTGTTACCACGTATTGTGTCCAGTTGTGGCATATGGTGACGCAAGAATCCAAACTAACTGGAGGAAAATAAAGTGTACACAGCAACCTTCTGGTAGTACACATAAAACTGTCTTTTGCAGCAGCTGTGTGAGCAGACGTTAAACAAGTCTGCACATCTCGCTGCGATGCTACGCTGAATACGGCCAACGGCGACGGCTGCGGGGAGTTGCGGCAGAGCTGCAGCCTAGGACAGGGCGTTCGCAGCAGACTTCTGGTTGTAATGAAGAGCCGGCTGTGCCGGCTGCGTTTTGGACGGCGTCCCGCCCGCGGGCGTTCCCGCAGCTGCCCCACTTGAGCTGAGATGAGTTGAGAGACGCGGTCCCGACCCCTGGACGCTGGGGGCTCTGACCGACATGCCGCGCCATTAGAATAACCCGTTGTGGAGAGCCCGCGTCCCTGACCATGGGCGTGCCCCTGTCGCTGCGCTTCCGCTACCCGGCCAGCCGTGTAAGAACGGCCACCGGGGATCCACGAGCGAAAGCGCCACTTTCCTCATCGCACATAATATGCATCTGCTTAACAATGAAATTCGACAGCAGCCGTGCGAGTGAGACGTTATGTTATTTTATTTTGACAACCAGTTTCGGCATTCCACTATGCCACCTTCAGGCCCCATATGCTTCTTTCAAAAATAAATGATAATGCCCTACTGGGGCCATACGTTCCTGGATGTCGCAATTGCTGAGCTGCAATCGAGTTGTCGAAGTAAGCACTTGGGATCCAGTTTAGAATTCAAGACATCCCGGAACATATGGCCCCAATATGTCAATACCGTTAATTTCCTAAATATGCAAATGGGGCCTGAAGGTGGCATAATGGAATGCCGAAACTGGTAGTCAAAAATAAATAAAATAACGGCTCAATTGAAGAACTCTTAGAGGATTTCATTCTTGAATACTTGACCAGTCGCTGTCCCATGTCCACAATGGATCAACAGAGACAATATGGACCTAGTCTCGAGGGTCACTCCAACACAAAAGGCTTAACTTCTCTCTCTCTCTCTCTCTCTCTCTCTCTCTCTCTCTCTCAAGTTACCCCTCATCTAATATCAACCTAAGTAAGATGGCAAGTCAACAAGTATCTCACTTTCGTGTTAATCATTTTTGATTTGGGTGCACTACTATATGCGCTCGCCAGCCACCAGATGCCGCAGTCCTCTTCGAATGTGACAGGTTTCAGTGTTGTCACAGTAGTTCGCTGTACGCTCTTGCGCTTCCATCCTTTTGCATCAGGAAATAAAAACGTTCTGTGATGCGTTTCTTGTCACCTGAAGGTGTACCAAAACATGAAATCCATAGAAAACTCTCAGCACAACACAGGAGCAATGTTTTATCAACACATTCAAAAGGTGTTGAATAAGCGTAAAGGACGATGGAAGAGCAGGCTGTCCAGCCATATTCACTACTGATGCCTGTGACTAAACTTTGAATAACCAGCGACCGACTGGAGATGAAATGCCAAACCTAATCTCCATTAGTCATGATTCTGCATAGCTGCTTACCTTTCGTAAAATTCGCAAGATGGGTCCCGAAACAATTAAACGCAGTGGAATCCCGTCAGAAACTGCCAGCAACTACTCAACAACCAACCTAATGAACGTCAAATCGATCTGAAACGAATTATCACTGGAGATGAATACATGTTTCATAATTTTGAATCGAACAGCACACGTCAGAGCACAGAATGAAAACATTCCGGATTTCCAGCCACACAGAAATTCATGAGTCAGCCCTCTGTGAGAAAAGTGATACAGTTTTTTGGGACGTACATGGGCCAGTTCTGTAACATTAACTGCAAACTTCCAGGCAGATTAAAACTGTGTGCGGGGCCGAGACTCGAACTCGAAACCTTTGCTTTTCGCGGGCAAGTGCTCTACCCTGAGCTACCCAAGCACGACTCATGCAAAGGTCCCGAGTTCGAGTCTCGGTCCGGCACACAGTTTTAATCTGCCAGGAAGTTTCATATCAGCACACACTCTGCTGCAGAGTGAAAATCTCATTCTGGGTTAACAGCAAGACAGGTCCGTAGAATACTTTTTTCGAGCTGTTGGAGCATGCTGCATGCATTCTACACCTTGCCTCGTTGGATTTCTAGTTGTTTGGTGCACTTACAATTTGTTTAAGAGGCTAGCCATTCATTTCCCATGAAGAGGTGAAGTAAACATTCCATCCGTGGCTTCCTGATGGGCCGAAAAATTTTTTCCTGTAGGTATTGGGAAGCTTGTACAGCGGTGATGCAAGGGCATTGAAATGCAGGCTAACTATGCTGAAAAATAATGTCACTGTAAATATTGTACTGTTGTAAGAAAGTAGAAAAATGTTGTGCAGATACTTTTAGACTTACCCTCGTGCTAAACCCAGCATCGCGTACAGCTTGTTTGCATATTCTAGTCTTTGCCCCTACTATTTTCCTCTCTTCCGCTGCTTCCAGTGACAAGTGAAATTATTCGTGGAAGGCGTAGCAGTTCTCCCACTGAAATGCCCCTTCTTCTGATAACTGTCTTCCATAGATTTCTTCTTCTGAACATTCCATACTGGCCTCCTGCCAGGATCCGTCTTCCCTTTTTGTTTAAAGTTCTTCATCTCATGTAAAAGTCTCCCTGAATCTTTTTTTTTTTTGTAGATGTTCACTCCATTTCTTTCATCCAGTCTAGTTTCACACTACAGATTTTCAACGTCTCTCGAATATTTTCATTTCGTATTCTCCCTATCCTTTTACATCCCTTCACCGCTTTAATAAATGTCATTTCTGTTCCTTGTAATAGTTTCTTTTGACTTTTATTGTGTACTCAAGATTCACATCCATATTATGCAATGGCAATTCCACTGCTTCATAAAATTTCAGTCGTCTTCCTTTCCGTTTTTTATGCTTTGAATTCGTCATTCCACAGACACTTCTAAATCTACAGGCAAATATTCTTCGATTTCATCCAAGATAGTTCAGACATTTTACCTATTCAATTATCTTTTCATTAACTATTATGTTACATCTCACTGGATATTTTCTACAAAATGCGATTGACTTAGTTTTACTAGAAGATATTTTGATATTTTCTGTTCATCTTTTACTTATTTCATAAATTCTTTTTTGTAAATCGTCTTCTCTTGAACAAATCAGTGTAATATCATCAGCATGAAAGAGATTATAGTTTTACCGAATTGTTTAACTGTGTTTATTCTAGAATTCTATTCGGGAAATTTCGTTGAATTCTTTTCTCATCTATTCCGTTCGATTTCATTTCGTACTTAATCCTCTAACTTCTTCAGTAGCACCCCATTTCACATGGCCGCAGTTTCTCATTGTCGTTTATTTCTGATGTTCTACGTTTCACTTCAAAACAATTTTGTACTCCAGACGTACGCTTTCAATGATTTCCTATCTCTGTTTCGCAGCCATATCTGATAGCAGCAGCAGCACACTGTTTACGAAAAAAGCTTTCTCCGCCTTCGCAGATCTGCTTCTGATATCTTGTTTGCTTTGATTATCTAGTGTGAACTTGATTCTAGATACTCGTAGAAGAATTCATTCACTTCTTCCAGTCCCCAATTTTGATGTTGGACACCTCGTTATTCTCTTTTGCAGTACTCTTCATCACCTTCGTGTTTTGCTCTGTTGACCAGTAAGCCACGTTCGGTGCTAAGTACGCCGTGCTTTCCTTTCGACAGGTTTTCTGTGTCTTTCTTACATCCGGCGAGAAGAGGTATGGTCGCTTGAGAACCTTAGCAGTGGAATTTGTTCCCCTCCCACTTTTATTACTGATCCACAATTTTGTTTTTCTTTCGCTACTTCTTCGACGTAGAAGCTGACGTGCAGAATAAAATTCTTACAAAAATCATTTATCTATATAATCTCCGCCTTCGATATCATACGGCAACACCTTCAAAACTCTACCTGTATACCATCATAGGGAAAGGGAAGACGTGTATGGGATTGTTGGTGAGAGATCCACAGGAGTTGCCAAGGCCTTCGAGGGGGTTGATCTCCACATTTGTGCAATACACTCATTGTTGCGTGAGCGTTGCTCCACAAGTGTGTATGTTCGAGTAGATTCTCAGATTACACATTCTATCAAGACGGAAGTTATTTGTAATTTATCCTTCTAACGAAACTTTAGCACTGCTACGCGGTACGAAGCGATGCGAGAGCCTAAATCAGTGTTATGAGCATTGCTCTGTAAATAGCGTGGCAGGTTCACAGTTGGATCGTGGAACCGCCTTTTTGAACGAGCAGCCGTGACCGCGAAGCGGGTGCTCTTACGTCATCGCGAATCGGGGAAGGAGAGGAGACTTCGGTCACGGCTGACCACGATTTAGGAGCACCGTGATCGCCGACGATGTGGCACCACTAGTGAGCTTGTGCTACAGTTGGGTTATCGGCGAGGACCGTAACCTTCGGACCCTGAATACATTGCAGACAATCAGGTCGGTAAGCCGCGGAACTCGGCGCCAAATTGCCGTAGCGGTGCGAGCCGTTAATCACAGGCGGGGCGGCTGGGTCCGTGACTCGCTGCCGGCCTGCCCCTGATTTATACGCCACGGTCGCTCCGCTGCACACCGCGTGGGCGGGACTCGGCCGCAGCTGGGGGCGACGCAACTGGACCCTCCGCCTACCGAGGTAACGCTACCGACAGAACGTACCAGGGCCGACAGGGCAGAGGCCTCGCGTCACAAACAAATGCTACGCTGCCTGTCCAAACGGAGAACTGGATGTGGGATGAGCAGGAAGTTCCGTCTCTCTGCAGATTGATAACAAAGTCCCATTACCCCCTATGTAATATGTAAATGTTATGAATTCTTGTTTCATATTGTTGCAGACGAGCCCACTTACACCATGGAGGAACGGATCGTTATGAGTACGTGGGCTCCGGAACGAACCCATACAGGAAAATTAATGAGCGAAATTTAGCATGATTTCACTGTAAGGTAATAGAAACCTTGCGCAACAAGACCAACATTTTTAAGATGGGACAAAAAGATCTTCGCAACTGGCTGCATGAAGGATAAGCCCCGCTCAACAAGACCACCAACACGACTGCAACGTGTATGGAGACTGTAGTGTTTGTCGAACGTTAACAAAAAAAAAAAAGTCCAATCGTAAGCGCTCACAGGAATGGAGAGTTCCACACTCAGCCTAAAAAAAACATATGAAGAATGATATGAAGCATGATTTGATACTAACACGCGAAAACGACCGTCAGGCTTGTGGACGAATGCACAATGTCTTTATAACTCTCTCTTCACGGGTTTAAATGCTTACCTCGGACGAGTGTGCAATATATGGCAGAGCAAAAACGAAAAAAATGGTTCAAATGGCTCTAAGCACTATGGGACTTGACATCTGAGTTCATCAGTCCCCTAGAACTTAGAACTACTTAAACCTAACTAACATAAGGACTTCACACACATCCATGCCCGAGGCAGGATTCGAACCTGCGACCGTAGCAGCAACGCGGTTCCAGACTGTAGCGCCTAGAACCGCTCGGCCACCCCGGCCGGCGAACGCAGATCCCTGCCTTTTTTAAACACGAGTGCCACCAATCGCGTCATCCAAACAGACCTCACGGATCGACTCAAAACTTAGGCGAACATCAGCATCTTCATCTAAGAGATTACTCTACAGTTCACACTTGCGTGCTTTACGGAAGATGCATGACATAATACCCGCAGCATACGAACTACTGTTTCACTCTCGAATAGTGGGTGATAACTTATCTCCCTTATTTTACCGTCACAGTCTTTCGTCCCTGTGTAAATGGGACGCAGTAAAATGTTTTACCGTTCGGAAGATAAAGTCGTTGACTGAGATTTCTGATAATATTACGCCGCAATTGAAATTACCTTTCTTTTAATGACTACCATCCCAAATCTTAGCATATCTTTGACACCCTCACACTACTCAACAAGTTTTCGATGATTTCTTTCAATCGTTTCTGCTAAACATACTATCGAAACTCTACAAGAGACCGGACAGCGGTAATGTAGCCATTTCTTTAATGGATTTGCTACACTTTCTAAGTGCCCTGCTCGTGAAAAACACATCTGCATCGCCTTCGTTACAACATTTTCTGTTTGATTATCAAATTTAGCTAGTTTCTAACTGTAATCCGAAGATATTTACTTAAATCGACAATCTCTAAACTTGTGTCATTTATTACGTAACAGAAAACGGAATTTCGTTAGTTCTCATGTGGAGGATCTCATGCTTCTTACTGTCCAGTACGCCAAAGCTCGTCGAAATCCACGGGTCGTGCGGCTGGGCTGTCTTTGTTGGTAAATTCTTCCGGACGCTAGAACATGGGCAAAAGGGGAAGTAACGCCACTGCAGTTCAAGGAAGTTTCTGTAAGTACACGACCCGGCAGATAACACTTCTACTCCACGAATCAGGCTGCCCGCAGACGGTGCAGCTGTGTACAAGGATATCACAACGTCAGAAAAACGTTATGGAAGTAGGAAGACTTGTAGCTGACTCGTGACGTAACTAAATGAAACACAAAGCGCGCAAAGACGGGACAAGACCACTATAATTTGAGTTCACGATGACTGCTCAACCTGTGAAATTAGTCACAGTCGCGAGGTATCGAGCAGTATCTGTCCGGAGCCACTTAAGGTGGCACGACCACATAAATCAAGACAGATGACAGATTTATCAGAAGAAATATAGGAGGTGTAATTCACCACAAAGTAGGCAGCTTATAAAACCCTCGATTGACTTATCCTCGACAATGGCGTATTTGAATGAGTGTGATAACTTGGGAAAAAGAGATTGGAAATAAGAAACGTGTGATGAGACTTCGAATAATGAAACGGTGCGTTCAGCGGAGTAGACTAACCTGAGTTAAAAGAGCTCTTATTTTGAAAGCATCCAAACATGGTGAGAAGACTGTGATTACGGTGCACATTCCAAACCATATTTTACTATCGCGATGACGAGGACTCCTCCAAAGGGAGAAATGCGGAACGTAGAGAAGGAATATTAGGATTTAACCTCCCGTCGCCGTTGAGGTCATTAGTGATGTATCACACGATTGGTTAGGACATGGATGCAGAAGGAAACTAATCGTTTCCTTTTCTGAGGTACCGTCCTGGTGTTTGTATCAAATGGTTCACAGGAACTACGGGAAATTCACATCAAGATAGCCGCACGGGGATCTGAAACTGCAATGCGCAACAGAATTAAAGGCTCACTTTTTTGAGACCCCGTAATTGTCTCCATTGCGACACAGAAGTATGAAATTTGGCTCAAAGGTGTCTACAACCCTGCGGCCTTGCCGCAGTGCATACACCGGTTCCCGTCAGATCACCGCAGTTAAGCGCTGTCGGGCGTGGCCGGCACTTGGATGGGTGACCATCCGGGCCGCCATGCGCTGTTGCCATTTTTCGGGGTGTACTCAGCATCGTGATGCTAATTGAGGAGCTACTCGACCGAATAGTAGCGGCTCCGGTCAACGAAAACCATCATAACGACCGGGAGAGCGGTGTGCTGACCACACGCCCCTCCCATCCGCATCCTCCGCTGAGGATGATACGGCGGTCGGATGGTCCCGATGGGTCACTTGTGGCCTGAAGACGGAGTGTGCTTTTGTCTACAACGTTCCTCTGTAGTGGTGCAAAAGCGTGCCGCCCTGCGACGTCGCCCCCGGGCTCGAAGACGCTATAAATACAACGTGTCGACACGTCCCAAAAAGGCCACAGCTCACAAGTTTATGCGATGTGAACGGCTGGTTAATGATGTCATATCGGCACGAGGTTTCAGCACAATTTGGGCCATCGCTACCGTGGACGTGTCACACGGTGGAAAAAGGTGATCCGAAGCAGCAAAGCGACCATGTGCTTTTTCAGTGCTACTGCTGTACACCCTTCTGCGGCACGATCACGGAGGTACTGACATTGCCACACGCGAGAATAAAACAGTAAAGGGTCCCCAGCTCGGCAATAGCTTCGGTGGAGCTCAGAATTTGAAAACTGTGTCTTTACAGAGAAAACCTTCGAAGTACTAGTAGGCGCCTGCACGAAGGCAACTGGCATCCGAGATATATTAAGTGGCTGCTTACCTGTACATGCAGGTGGCTAGGGATACTTCGCAGGTTTTCTCTGCAGAGGCACATTCTCAAAATTCTCAATAAATGTGGCTTGGTGCCGCCAGTGCTGTTGCCGAAATTGCCAATATTGGAAGGACCCTTTGCCGTTTTATTCAAGATATGTGTCAATGTCACGCAACTCCGTGCGCAAGCTGCAGAAGGTTGTGCAACAGGAGCACTGATGACCCCTTTGCTGCTCCGGATTACGTTCGAATTTCGTAGAATGATTTTGAGCGGTCCCTAGTGGTTCCGCCCTATACACCACAGCAGAAATTGCGGTCCTACTGCATTCCAAAGGAGTGAATTCGCGTTCAACGGGGTTGCTTGTCCATGACGTTCTCAGAGAAGAGTTGAAGCGTCAGGGAGCTGTCAACCCTATCAAAGACTGTCAACAACGTTTCCCTGTTGCCCATCGCACGACAGACTGTTGTTTTCGAACGTGAAATGTGTGCCGACCAACGTTCCAAGGACGGGATTGTTCATGGACGCACTATACGCCTCCCCGTGCGGCGTTTTCGCGTCGATTCTGAGTGGCGGTGTGTGTGTGTGTGTGTGTGTGTGTGTGTGTGTGTGTGTGTGTGTGTGTGTGTGTGTGTGAGTGTGTGTGAGAGAGAGAGAGAGAGAGAGAGAGAGAGAGAGAGAGAGAGAGAGAGAGAGAAATATTTTTCTCGGCCACTCATAAGAAAACTGCGTGATTTCAACGCTTGGCGTCGCGGTTCTGACCTCCATCACAGAGCCGTCAAAAAAAGTGGTAAATGGAAACGCCGTGTGGCTAGGGCCTCCCGTCGGGTAGACCGTTCGCCTGGTGCAAGTCTTTCGAGTTGACGCCACTTCGGCGACTTGGGTGTCGATGAGGATGAAATGATGATAAGAACTATACAACACCCAGTCCCTGAGCGGAGAAAATCTCTGACCCAGCCGGGTATCGAACCCGGGCCGTTAGGACTGACATTCTATCGCGCTGACCACTCAGCTACTAGGGGCGGACAAAAGAAGTGGTGAAATGTGGGTACGAGAGAGGAAGGAACCTTTCCATAGTGGGACACGTCTTGGGATGGCGTTAGGCAGAATCTGTACTGACATTATTAACCTGTCTTACAGCTCAAATGAACTTCTGATCATGTGTCGACGCCTTGGTGTTTCAACAGTTGTAGACCCGGAGGCTGACGTCGCACGGTGCCACGTTTTCCTAACATTGTAGAGGAAGGTTGTAGGCCAAAATTCCAACTCTGCGATGCAGTGGAGACAATTACGGAGTTTCAAAAAACTGATCCTTTAACTCCTTTGCGCACCGTATTTCCTTCCGACTGGAAGCCCAGTGGCTTTCGCCACTGCGCCACCGACGTACGCAAAAAACCACGGCTTGGATTCGAAATGGCGCTACGGAAAAAAGACAAGCGTCACTGTATGCCTAGCGATGCTGTGAATGCGTCGTTAATTTGGCTCGCTATAAACTAACTTGTTGAGAAATTTGGAATTAACGATGAGACTACTGAAGCACGCCAGGTTCTAATTTTAACCCTCTCCACGTACACACTGCCACATCGGAACGCCGGTCAACAACTGACGTGAGACGTTGTGCAACAGAGTCGCCCACAGGAACTGATGCAAAGACTATCAGTTATGCAATCTCACAACTACTTTGAACTGATAAAACATGGTCATACGGACAGCGAGTTTTCGAGAGACGCTAGACACAAACTAAATTACGACCAGCAGATGAAGAGCTACGAAACGAAATTCAACTTGTTAACAATGTGAGCCGTATTTATGAACAGGCACTTCTCAGCTTCAGTCACGTTTATTTTGCAATAGTTATTCGCACGACACTTTTCCGCAGCGTGCTGCCACCTCGGATACTTAACTGATACTTATACGTCAAATATTATCCACAATTATGCGCGTAGTATATTTAAATAGTCTTCGTACTATCTTTACTTACGTGTTGTGGGACTATATCCTTATCTGACACATGGAGAATAAGTACAAACATACCACTATCACTTTCCATTTGCTCATACACTTGTTTACATGATGATTATTCAAATGCTAAGATAACACATATCAACTGCCAAGATAATAAACACAACTTACAACACAGAAACGTTTTGCACAAGCGTAATTACAGCACAGCACATGTAACACAGTGTCAAAATTCAGTATTTATTAACGTATTCAGTATAATTAAGATTTTATGCCAGAACTTATTATTTGTTTTTTCTTAAAGCCGTCACTAATTCCTTGTAACATTATTTGGTAAGGACACCGTATCTCTCTTTACTATTAATGGAACAAAACTTGCACATCAGACATATTTTAAAGGAATTTACATTACTACTCTGTAACCTGTTATTGAGCAACTTGTTACTATGCATTGTGCTACTGCTGAAAATTTCATGTACTTCATCTAAGACTATTTGATTCCCTTGTCAAGTCTATGTAATACATCACGGTCATTTAAACATAGCGACACTGATGCCCACTGTCGTTAATGTGGGTGATAACTGCTGATTTAGAGTAACTGTTTGTGTGTTACGCACTTATGCTCTAATTGTACCGTTTTTGAAAGTCTCGCACAGTATGGGCTACATATAGGACTTCAAATGTATTACAAACCATTTTATATTTCCTTGACTGAGTTCATCTGTCAGAGTACGTTATGTTTAAGTGTGCATTGCAATTTGTTTTGTGTTGTGAACCCTACATTGGTGCTATTTGGCCTGAATACAGAAGCTGTTTTGTCGAAGAATAAATATGAATCGTGTGCAGACACGGCGTTTATTCTCTATGCTTTGTGTAGCAGTTGGCTTTTCTGCTCTTTATTCTTTGTGAAACTGTTAGCATAGTTGTTTGGTTAATCATTCTGAGTTCCCCATGCTTAGCATATTTATCGAGTGGTATATTATTGGCTCTCGTGATTAGTACTCTCTTTGCAGCATGTTTGTGTATTATCGGATGGCAATATGAACTGATGTTTTTCTGTGATCCTTTGAAGGTGTTTTCGCTATTTTCTTCGTTTATGTTCACGTATGTTGTTAATATCACTTGTGGCATTATCACCAGCTTTTTGTTGATTTAATTCAGTGTCACAACTTCCTTAATCTTCTGAGCTACACCTGTCGTTCCATTATTGTTAATCCTTCTGGAAAGGACAACATTTCAGACCATAATTTCACTGGCACACACAGCAAAAAGTCTTTTCACATTTGACATGAATCTGGAGTTTCCAACTGGTGTATAAGTAACTGTTAGGCTTCTGATGATGGCGAAGCGATGCCGACACGCATCACCCCAATAAATATTGCAAGAAAAAGTGACTGAAGTTGAGAAACTGTTATTTTATAAATTTCGCAGTACAGTCACAGACCTCAACAAGTTCTATGCAATATGAACAAATTTATGCAAGACAAATAAAGAGAGGACTAAAAAGTCAGTGATGGTGAAATGTTTACACTAAGCCGGCTCTATAAATCCAGCATTGTTTTTCCACAGACACGGATCAACAAGCAGAAGAGTCTATGATGTAACTCGATTGAATTCCCGGTCTTCTCATTAATTTCACATAGATCTACATCTAATCGGGAACCCTTTATTCATCATAACCTAAATTTTGACTTAGTAAAAGCCTATTCTGATGTAACACACAGGTACTTCCCACTACAACATAAAATTGCTTGAAGTTATCCGTCTGTTTCTTATACGCTATGTCATTTTCTTTTATTTATTCTATCAGCTCTCACATCAGTTCTCAAGTTCTCTTTTTGGGTTACTTTTTATAAATTATGCCCAACATTTACTGATCATCATTAGCACCTTTTATCGCAGAGACACGATAGGTTTTGTGGGGGCTGGATTACATGAACTGACTCTGCCAAGGCTGAAATGACAGCACTCTTCGGCTTACATGAATACATCTTTTAAAAAATCCTTTTGACGCAATTTAACTACCTCTGTAAAACAACGAGATCAAAATGTTGCGAACAAGGTTTTTACTTGGTATTCATTAATTAAAACATTAATAAAATAAATCAATAATTTTAAAAATAGGTCACCTTAACAAAATCTGATTTAAGATTCTTGCTCTCGTAATGAGTGCAGTTACTTGAGACATAACAACGACATTCTGTTTGATTTTTATTTTGGTATTTTATAGCCATTTTTTGTTTTTAAGTTGATAGCCCTTCTATTCTGTAACACCATGTGAAAGAGTCAGTCTGTCAAACACTAATATTTTTAGTATGATGGTTTGCATCTTGGACGAAGCGGGCCTTCACCTCAGTTCGAAATTATACAAAGGATAATTTGAATTTAAAGATACGTTGTCGTTATGATGTACGGCTTCTTTGGCACCTTAACATGCCGTTATTATGAAAGCAGGTGTCTCCTCTAAGGAGGAGACTGATAACATGCTGTATGATGGAGGTGTGTTTTAGTTTTACGTCCTCCACGTAACATAATTTTGTAATACACCGATTTCTCCTGGGTTGGCACCCCAGCCTCGAAAAATCTGAAGAAAAACACAGTTCCATCACGCTGTATTTTAAAACAGTACTTTACTGATCACAATTATGTAACTTTTTAATTGTGTGTTAATGCGACACTTCTCGCAACGACTATTATTCCGCGAATTTTATATTTTATGTCATTTGACGACCGCGCTAAGAACAACTACGTTCGTCTGTTTGACAAGGATCTGTTGTAGAAGGGGCGCGCTCAATAACTAACGCAACTGTTTTTTTTTTTTCAATGCCTATTTTGGTTGTCAAAATGCGAAATTTGCTGTGGGAGATCGTGGAATATTCCCCCCTCAGCCCCTGTATTTCCACGAAGCTGCGATAGGTAGAGCGATCCTGCACGTAGCCTTCAAAATGGCGCCTGAAACGGAGGTGCGTTCCAAGCAGGGAACTGTTATTGAGTTTCTTCTGGAGGAAAACCAGAGCATCGCAGATATTCACAGGTGCTTGAAGAATGTCTAAGGAGACCTGGCAGTGAACAAAAGCACGACGAGTTGTTGGGCAGGGCGTCTGTCGTCACCGGAACAAGGTGGCCGAAACTTGTCGACCTCCCGCGTGTCGGAAGGCCGCACACTGCTGAGACTCTTGCAGTGCTGGGACGTAGAGAGACTCTCATTCGAGGTTACTGACGAATCACAGTCACACAGCTCGCTGCTCCACTGGACGTCTCTGTTGGCAGTGCTGACACACTGGTACACAAGTTGGAGTACTGAAAGGTGTGCGCTCTCTGGGTTCCTCGCTGCCTAACAGGAGACCATAAAGAGCAACGAAGAACCATTTATGCGGAAATGTTTGAAAGACGCTGAAAGGGTACAGTACCGCCCGACATTGAAAATAGGTACAACATACTTCATTATTCTTGTCTGAACAACATATTTTTTCTAATAATAACTCAGTTTCAATTAATACAGCGAAGCCGGATACCAGTGTGGGAAAGAATGACTATTTATTTAATTGATCACATGTGCACTCCCACAAAATAAATCCCTACATCCAGTTTGGTGAGATCTGTGAAATGAATGAATGTATGGTCGTCTGCTAACCGCAGATAGTGAATGTGAGTATATGATCATCTTTGAGACGATCCTTTGGCCACCTTTGGTGGAACCAAAGAGATGAAACTTACCGGAGCTTTGAGCGCCTGAAATGTGGCTGACCAATACGGTAGCATGGTCTTCCCCCACCTCGACAGAGATGCGAGATGACCTGAAGAACGGCCATGTTTCAGCACTCTGCCGCTGGATCTTGTGCTGTTAAGACCTGTCTGAGTTGTGCTCCGTAAAGACAAAAGAGTGGAGACATGGTATGCATGTGGAATATTTAAGAGTAGTTTGAAATAGTAATTTCTCTATTTCAGGAACTTTTGTGGGGAGAATTAAATGTCAGGCAGGTAATATTAATGGGATTGTAGTAATCTTCGGAAGTGGCCAACGGTCACAATGAAACCACGTGTAGCAATAAGTTGAAATACTTCCGTGTGCTTAAGTTAAGCTGAATTACTAGCGTGTGTACAATAAGTTGAAATATTTAAGAAATAGCGTGTGTACCATAAGTTGAAATATTTAAGAAATGGCGTGTGCATGACTTGAAATTAGAGACGAGTACTTCCACGTGGTGAGTACTGTGTGAGTCTCAAACTGTGTATGAGACAAAAGATAAAGAGAAGTACTCGTCCATGGTATCAGTTGAGGACTTGCGTGTGTGATGAATACGTTCTTAATATTACTTTGCGTGATATGATTCCGTGTGACGCTAGATTCAAACTCTGAGAGAGAAGCAAGGTGAGTCAGCCGTCTATCCAGCAACGCCACTTGGCTTGCATTGCACAGGAAGACGTGCATATATCTCCAGAGTTCATAGTAGGAAAGTGGAATTATGAAGTGGGGCAGTGTCGTGTGAAACTGGGATAAATATTAATTGAAGTGGGAAAGCTGAAAGTGATAATGTTGTGACTATTCTCTGTGTAGTATTTCATGTTGTAGTGTGGTGTATGTCATGTAATTTGGGTATGTGTGGTTTGCATGGGAGAGTAGCGAGGTAGTTTCAAAAGATTAGTGGGTTATGCTTGTTCCTTCGGTACCCCTCGGTCTGGAGGAAAGTTTAGTGATGATGATTGTGAGAGTCAAAGTGTGCGGTATAATAAAAGATCCACCATCCTATCCAGAAAGTGCACTGTAGCGTTAAAAATAATTATGAGACCATAATATAGAGATTCACCATTGTAAAGCGGAATTTCTCATGTGTTATTGTTGTAGGTTATATAATTTGTGTGTTTAGGTTATAGAATTTATCCGAATAAATAAGATAGTGAAAAGAGAAAGATTAGTGGACTTTTCCTTCGAATTGTATGTTGTCATGATATCCAGAATTTATAATGTGTGCGCCACTCATACTCAGTGCGGTGGCCACGTGTTGACAAAAGCCGTTAAATAAAAGACAAAAAGAAAATGTGGTATTGCCAGTGCGTAGTGTACAGTCAGAGTTCTGTAAATTACTGATAGTCAGATGCGTGTTTCCGTTGCGTATTAATCATATAGGAGGATAACTTGTAACGTAAGTGTGAGTACTGGAGTTCATGTTACTCGATAAGTAAGAATGAATCCACTCGCTTGGCAGACCACTCATCTTGCAGGCCTGACTGCTTGATGCCATAGTATGAGCAAGGCATGTGGGTGCCTCTCAACGCAATCAGCGGGGAGCAGTACGTGGATGATGGGGAGGTTACTGACGCAGCAAGACGTTGGTTTCGACGTCGACCAGTAGAGGCACACAGGCCCACCCAGTGATGTGGCATAAGGAAGTCGCACTGAATGGAGATTATGTTGAAAATAGGGTTTTGTAGCCAAAAGGGTGGGGAATATTGTGTATTCGAATCCTGTATAAAACACACCTGCTTTCAGAAAAAGAATGTGTTGCATTACTTACTGAAGGCTGACCCCTCCGCCATAGGTAATACCTGTATTTGACAAAATACTACAACCAATGGAATTGTATATACTTTTATTTTGTGATTTTCATTTAATTATGGTGTGTTGTTATGTCTTTTGAGGCACTTGAGAACGAGCCACGTTCTGCACCAGCAGTGCTTCATAAAGCGCAGTTTCAAAATACAGCCTGGTGTAATGATGTTTTTCTTCAGATTTTGTAATCACCGAAACATAACCACGTAACTCTACATCGAGTGAAGTTTCATTCTGCTTCTGGTCTTCTTGCAAGTTTCAAGGGGTACACATTTAAGCCTTCTGCTTCGTGCTCCGGCAGGACTGCAGTGCGTGGCGTGCAACGACCGTGGCTTGCAACGACGTCCGCCGCTCTCGAGTCTCTGTGACTGACGATGCCCTCACGTGGGGCAGTGTACGGGCTGGCAGGTGGCAGTGAAAGTGGCGAGGGAAGAATGCGCCAGCCACCGCCCAGGAATGCAGAGCTGCATCCGCTACACCAGGTCGGCAACGGCGACACGCTCGACCATCGCGTGCACTTAGTGGAAGGCGCACTGGCAGCTGCCTGCCCCTTCCGTCTCATCACTACTAGTCACTACTTTTCTCGTCTCTAGCTGTACAACGTTCCCAATAGTATACGATTAGTTCAAATGTGACCCGGAAACGTTTCTCGTAAACTTCAGTGAATCACGCAAAACATAGATACGGCCATCTCATTTTTCTACATAGTCTCCTGCCTTTGTTACACTTGTTTCCCACCGAAATGATAACATTTTGGTGCAATTCTCCAAGACAGAGGTGGAACGTGTGCGCAGCCACTTGCACATATACTCCTCTGCCGCTGCACTGTCATCGAACCGGTGTCCTCCAAGTTAACGAACATGTGGTAGCCGCAAAATAATGGATCTCAACTCTGAGGAGGACGTTCCAGTGTTTCCCAGTGAATTTCCTACATTTTCCCCTGATTTAAAATAGATTCCATTCTCGTGTAAAAGAACCACGTTTCGGATCGGTTGCCAGCGTCATTTGTCGCGGTATGCGACTTCTGCCTGAACCAAAAGCCAGCAGTACGAGATCTTCTGCAACAAAGCCTTGTATGGCAGTTCAGAGGAACGGACATCTCTAAAGAGGGCACTCACAGAAGTTTGAAAGAAAAGCATAGGTACAAGGAAAATAACTGTGAAGAAACCATGGATAACAGAATAAATACTTCAGCTGACCGACTAAAGAAGAAATTACAGAAATTTTCGTGGAAATTCAGGAATTCAGAAGTACAAGACACTTAGGGATGAAATAAATTGGAACTGCAGGGAAGCTAAGGTAAAATGGTTACATGAAAAACGTGAAGAAATCGAAAAAAACTGACTGTCGGAGGGACTGACTCAGCATATAGAAAAGTCAAAACAATCTTCCGTGAAATTAAAAGCAAGGGCAGTAACATTAAGGCGGTAACATTAAGAGTGCAGTAGGAATTCCGCTGTTAAATGCAGGGGAGAGAGCAGATAGGCGGAAAGAGTACACTGAAGGCTCGATGAGGGGGTGGACTTGACTGACGACGTGATAGAAGAAGAAACAGGAGCCGATGTGGAAGAGATAGGGGATCCGGTATTAGAGTCAGAATTTAAAAGAGCTTTGGAAGAATTAAAATCAAGTAAGGCAGGAGGAATAGATAACATTCCATCGGAATTTCTAAAATAATTGGGAGAAGTGGCAACAAAACGATTATTCGCGTTGGATGTAGAAAGTATGCGTCCAAGTTGCTGATAAGAATAATTTACAGAAGAAAACTGAGAATGTGTTAGATGACGGTCAGTTTATGTTTAGGAAAGGTAAAGGCACCAGAGAGGAAATTCTGACGTTGCGATTGGTAATGGAGGCAAGGCTGAAGAAAAATCAAGACACGTTCAAAGGATTTGTCGACCTGGAGAAAACGCTCGGCAGTCTAAAAGGTGCAAGATGTACGAAATCCTTAGAAAAATGGAAATAAGCTACAGGGAAAGACGGGTAATATAAATATGTAGAAGAACCAAGAGGAAACAGTAAGAGCGGAAGACCTAGAACAAAGTGCTCGGATTAAAAACGGTGTAAGACGGGGGTGTAGTCTTTCGCTCCTGCTATTCAATCTAAACGTCGAAGCAATGACGGAAATAAACGAAATGTTCAAGAGTGGAACTAAAATTGAACGTGAAAGGATATCAATCATACGACTCGCTGATGTCATTGCTATCCTGAGTGAAAGTGAAGAAGAATTGCAGGACCTGTTGAATGAAATGAAAAGTCTAATAAGTGAAGAAGATGGACTCCGTGAATGGTGATCACGAAGTAGATGAAGTTAAGGAATACTGATGCCTAGGCAAAAAAGTAATTCATGACGGATAGAGCAAGGAGGACACAAGACGCAGACTGCCACTGGCATTCCCGGCAAGAGAGGTCTTAATTTGAGGAAGAAATTTCTGGGAATGTACGTCCGGAGGACAGCATTGGATAGCAGTGAGACGTAAACAAAGGAATGACCGGGACAGACGAGAAAAACAAGCATCTGAGATGATGTTGAAAATTAGGTGGACTTATAAGGTAATGAATGAGAAAGTTTTCCGCAGAATCGACGAGGAAAGGAATATATGGAAAACACTGACAAGAAGAAGGAGCAGAATGATAGGACATCTGTTAAGACATCAGGGAGTAACTTCCATAGTACTAGTGGGAGCTGTAAAGGGTAAAAATTATACAGGAAGACAGAGATTGGAATATATCCAGCAAATAACTTAAGACGTACTTTGCAAGTGCTACTCCGAGATGAAGAGGTTGGTATTGCTGAGAAATTCGTGGCGGGCCGCGTCAAACTAGTAATATCACTCATGACTAAAAAAATAAAATAAATAAAAAAATACGAATTTTGTCTGGTGTGATGCTTGTCCGTGGTCGATTTTGGTGGGGTCCGTTTTCCACAATTATCCATCCTACCACAAATGTTTTACGTCAATTATACAATTTGGTCTTCGAAAGGGTTTCTTCTCCGAACTGTGGAAGGAGCCGCCTCATAATTTCCGCATGTTTGGTGCCTTCTTTCGCATGAAACTTTATGATTACGCGCTGCGCAACACTCTTGTGTACGTCTTGCTCGCACAAGACGACCAGACTGGAGCGGTTGCGTTACGCTAATTGCGACATCACTTTGCTAATCCAGACATCACCAACCAACATCCTGTCACGGTTGCGACAATTTCCGTCCACTACCACAGCCGCCAGATTTAAATTCCGGTTCATAGGTGCTACTGCCTCGTATTTGTCATGTGTGACCAGTAGCTCATGGTATGAACGAGGAGGATCGAGACTCGTAACGTTTCAGCCGAGTACACTCTGCAGTTTGCCCTTGTACATCTCCAACTACGCGACATACTGTACACTTTGAGGCGGCAGCAAGTTAAGAAGACTTTATTAAATCGTATCGCACTGAACTACGCACTCTTACAGTAAGTCACTCTGTTCGGTGTTCCATGCGTGGTCCTTCTTACAAATTTTACCGTTCGCCTAACACGAATTTCACCTCTGAATGTTTTATATAGACAGAATACCTGAGTCAAACCTTAGTTCAGAACGACTGTTAAATTAAATGTTTACGACTCCTATAATTGCCACTAACTGCTTCCCTTCTGTACACTGCAGTGTTTAAATATTTGTTTTTCATGTAGGGACTTGGGAAACTGAATTACTGATCCATAAAGAGGTGGCCACTAAAAGTTTCCTTCTCCAGGGCTTCACTGAAACTAGGAAATTGGCGACGCACGCCCGTTCACACCAGTTGTTTCGAAACTATACTCCATTGAAGCCTAAGATGTTCCCCGAACGAGCGCTTCACTAAAATCTGTAATATTAATTTTCTAAACATAACCAATTAAGACAGTGAAACTAGTTGCATTTGTCCTCGTAGACTAACTGGCAAGTCTTTGAAATGACACTACGACAACTTTGGACGAGCTAACATTAGCAATGAACAAAAAAGCGTAATCTATAGTACGATAAATCCAGAACTAATCTACCATTGTAGTGAACTGGTAATATAAGTGTATTCGGGTGAAGATGACTGACAAATTAATGTAAAACAGTTTTTTAACCTGCCACATACCGTGAACTAGTTAGTCTGTCTGTGTGCTCCTCTTGGAGAACAGAGGAGGGAACGAGATCATTAGCATGGTTGGGAAATGGGTTAATTTCGAGTATTTTTTTCCCTTGGTATGTCATACATACTCAATGAGAAGCAAATTTATACAAATGGCCCCGTCTAACGAAGAACGATCGCGTGAACCTCAGTTCAAATTTCCAGAGTCACTTCGTTGAACGGTCACACTTGTTGGTATGCGTGGCGCCTCCCACCTCTGAGCCAGCGAGGCTTTTATTCCTCGAGAAAAGCTAGCTGGTTGGGATTTTCCCTACGCGAGAGGCGTCAAACGATGGCGAGGCGAAGACTTAAAAAAGCCGTCGGGGCTCGCCTCTCGGGCACTTTGTAGCACGATGAAGCAGTCGATTCTGGAGTAACGACCAGATCGATCAGAAATACATTTGCCTTCACTGGCCGCCACGTTCGAGTGATGTTGCCCACTACTGGGCAATACGAAGCTGCAAAACCTGCAGTAAAGCGGCGAGCAGCAACTGATACGGTTCCACGAAAAGCTCCGCGGGATTTACCATGACTCCCTCCCCCCAGCTCTCTCTCTCTCTCTCTCTCTCTCTCTCTCTCTCTCTCTCTCTCTAGAATTTTATTACCTCCTCCTGGTTGGTTGTTGGGGTTACAGCGACCAAAATTGCGAGGTCGTCAGTCCCTTCAGTTTGTGTGTATCGAATTAGCAATAATCCTCGGAGGAAGGATACAAAAGACAAATCATGAAGCCCGATTGTAAGCAAGATACAATAAGACAGAGATAAAATCAAGGAGATGTAGGAGGGGAGTGAGAGGGAATAAGGTGGACGAGCCGCTCTGCCCAGTATGCATTTGGAGGTCTCCGGAGCATGGTACGAGGAGGGAGACGCACGCTCTGCATCCCACCAGTACCACCTCACCTTCCGTTACCCCAGAGACGATGAAATTTCAGTACGGATGAAACATTAAAAACGGTAAACATAAGAGAACAAGGAGAAGAAAAAGGTGGGAAGGGTAGGGGCCAAGCCAGACCGCCGAGCACAGCTGCCAGTGGATCCCTGAGTCAGAGCAGGCGAGGTTGCCCCTCCGACCTCTCCTGTTGGCCCTCAATGAGGGCCAAATGTCCTATCTCACAGAGATGAGTAGAAGCCACCTTCCCGGTTGAAAAGCAAAAACAGGTCAGCCGTCTTGGCGTCGTCTGCTAGCACCAGAGGTAGTGGGTCAGGAAGGTTAACAGAGACTGCAAACAGCCAAATTCGGGCAGTATAGTAGGCTGTGGGCCACCGTCACAACGGCAGTAAGATGGTTCTGCAAGTCAGAAAATGTGGCCATGGGGCAGCCAAATGGGGCTAACGTGTAGCTTACCAAGGACAGCAGACACCGTGCGAGAAGCGCAAAGGGAAGACTTGCTATGGGGTTGTAGTCTCATCTTTCTTTCTTTCTTTCTTCCACAGCAGTCGCAGGGTCGGCGTGGTTACAATGGATTTGGCAGTGTTAGTGTTGGCTGGATGCCCTTCCTGCCGCCACGCCGTACCCCCCCCCCCCCACCCCCGGACGAAATAGGTGTACCCCAACTGTCTGCGTCTAGTGTAAATCGTGAAATACTGCGGACGTGTTTCAAATGTCTGCGACGCGTGTAACTGAGGCGGAACGTGGGGATCAGCCCGGTATTCACCTAGCAGGATGGGGAAAACCGCCTAAAAACCACATCCAGGCTGCCGGCACTTCGGCCCTCGTCGTTAATCCGCCGGGCGGATTCGATCCGGGGCCGGCGCGCCTACCCCAGTCCAGGAAGCAGTGCCTTAGTGCGCTGGGCTACCCTGGCGGGCGGTCGTGGTCTCCTCTATTGCCCTCAAATCTGTTTGGGGAGTCCATGGCGAACCATTCTGTTTCAGTTCATTCAGTTATCAGCATGTATGTGTGCTTCAGTTACTTTCATTCTGTTTACTACAGCATGCATGATTTTTAATCTGATTGTAGTGTTGTTTCAGTTGCTTTTGGTAACTTCATTCACATTTTCCCCCGCGAGGCAACCATGTTAATCACCATGTGCCGTAACACGAAAGACGTATTCACTTAAAGAATGCTACCTTTCCAGCACTAGTCTACCATACATCGGTAGAGCAACGAAGCGCATCCAGCGACTGGAAAAAAGCGCAGGTCATTCCTCTTTTCAAAAAGCGTCGTAGGACGGATCGACATAATTATAGGCCTATATCGTTGACATCAATCTATTGTAGATGGACCATGTTTTGTGCTCAAGAATTATGACGGTTTTGGAGAACGAAAATGTGATCTATAAAAATCAACGAGTCTCCAGACCGACGCTCTGCGAAACTCAGCTCGCTCTTTTTCTCCAAGAAATCCATAGCAGTGTAGACAACATGCTGCCGTGTTCGTCAACTTCAGGAAGGCATCTGACATCACCCCGCACTGAGCTTATCGAATATCTGAACAGACAGACTCACCACGCCTCTCTTAACGGTACAAAATCGACAAATTTCAAAGTAATTTCCGGAATATCCGAGGGAAGTATGGTAGGATCGTTACTCTTTACAATGTGTGTGAATGATCCAGTAGAAGGTGTCGGAAGCTCCTTACGACTGTTTGCAGATGATGCGGTTGTCTATAGGAAAGTACCAACTCCAGAAAGCTGTACCGACTTGCAAAGGCACGTACAGACGATTGATGAATGGTGCGCGCTCTGACAGTTGGCCGTGAACGTAAATAAATGTAACATATCGAGAATATATAGGAAAATAAATCCACTACTGTACAACTACACTGTTGATGACAAATTGCTGGAAGCACTACCTACTGTTAAATATCTAAGAGTAACTGTCCAGTGCGACTTTAAATAGAATGACCAGTAAGAAAAGTAGATGCAGAACCAAGATGAATAGGGAATGTAACTCATCCGCGAAAGAAGTGGCTTACAAAGTGCTTGTTCAACCGATTTTTGATTACTGTTCATTAATCTGGGATCCTTACATGTAGGACTGATACGAGAGAGAGAGAGAGAGAGAGAGAGAGAGAGAGAGAGAGAGAGAGAGAGAATGAGAATTGTTTTTCGTCGTGGGGCGGTTTACTCGGCGCGAGAGCGTTATAGAAGCGCTCAAGATCCGTCGATCACCTCGAATGAGTGTGTCGGCACGTTCCACAATTGCAGGATCCGCATGTGTGTGCGGCCGGCCGGCAGGCAAGATATCGGACAGGATCCTGCGACGTTGCTGCGACGATGACAGACACCTCGCCCAACGACTCACCGTGCTTTTGTTCACTGCCAGGTCTCCATAAACATTCTTCTAGCGGCTATGAATAGCTGCGATACTCTGAATTTCCGCCAAAAGAAACTCAATGAGAACTCTCTGCCGGCCGGTGTGGACGAGCGGTTCTAGGCGCTTCAGGTTCGAATCCTGCCTCGGGCACGGATGTGTGTGATGTCCTTAGGTTAGTTAGGTTTAAGTAGTTCTAAGTTCTAGGGGACTGATGACCTCAGATGTTAAGTCCCATAGTGCTCAGAGCGATCTGAACCATATTTTAAAAATAGTAGTCACTCCTGCTGCCGTTCAGTCAGTGCATTTGCCGTCTTTCATAGATTCTGATAACTTCATGAAGGAAGTTAAATGCAACCGGCCATTGTACGGCGTGCGCGAGACTGTATCATAAGTGTGCTTCTGTCCTGATTGGCCGAGAACCGCAGCCCGCGCGGTATTCGAATTTGAGAGCTGGTATATCCGTGTTTGAGGCTGGTTTGTTTACAATATTATGCGTGTTGGATGGGCTGAGTGATGTATACTTACTATTCAACAGCACTGGTAGTACACGGGGTGATTCTTATTAACGGCCGTGGGAGGTAGCCGCGCGTTCCGAGGCGCCTTTCCATGGTTCGCGCTGCTCCCCTCGTCGGAGGTTCGAGTCCTCCCTCGGGCATATATATATATATATATATATATATATATATATATATATATATATATATATATGTGTGTGTGTGTGTGTGTGTGTGTTGTCCTTAACATAAGTGAATTTAAGTTGGATTAAGTAGTGTGTAAGCTTAGGGACAGATGGCTACAGCAGTTTTGTCCCATAGGAACTTCCACAAATTTCCAACTTTAATTAACGTTTAAAAACTCCGGAAGCGACGTAGGTGAGGCTGACACAAGTAATTTAATACAAGACACATAGTGCCGCAAATGACGGGAAATACCCCAAACAAGGATGACAAGTGTTGAACATGTGACGACGCCAGATAACGTACCTCGCCACATGTGCACATGGCCTTGTCGAGCCTACGCCCGCCGTTATGGGGCAGTGCTACACATCGCTCCAAACGGTTACACTGTTTTCTAATACCTTTTGTAAATGTGTTGTACTGCAAACGAGGAAGTCACAAAACTATTGTCCTCGCTGTAAGCAAAAGCAGTTACTATTATGTGTTTCTTTCCGTTCGTCCGTTCTTTTTTTGGTTACAGACTTTAACACGTAGGACATTTATTGGTAACGGTGCTATTCGGAAGCTATACTTATTCATTAGTGAAGCAATAACATAGTTTTTTGTTGTACTATACTTTGTATTTAACCAGCGGAGACCGCAAGACCAGTAAATAAAACAAACTATAGCTTAATATAAACAAATAGTAGTTTAACAAAACTCAAAAAACACTGCCTGGCACACGCAACACTCGAACACACGCGCTGAAGTTGCGCATATAGGCCCAGAGCCACACCCGACGTACGTCATCTGGTGGTGGTGGTGGTGGTGGTTGTTGTTGTGGTGATGTTGGTTTGTGGGGCGCTCAACATCGCTATCACCAGCGCCCATACAAGTTACAAATCTTTCCATTTCCAGTCTCGGCAC
Source organism: Schistocerca piceifrons (assembly GCF_021461385.2). Classification (NCBI taxonomy): domain Eukaryota; kingdom Metazoa; phylum Arthropoda; class Insecta; order Orthoptera; family Acrididae; genus Schistocerca; species Schistocerca piceifrons. The sequence continues at coordinate 87,915,543 of NC_060138.1, read as the reverse complement.
TTCCCGAATGATGATAAGGACACCACAATCACTCAGGCCACGGGCGAGAAAATTCCCGACCAGGCCGGGAATCGAACCGGTGATCCAGAGGCAGCAACGATAGCCACCAGACAACGAGCTGCGGACACGTCATCTGGTGATGTCACGTGTTCCACATCTGTCAACCGCTTTTGAGGTAATTCCCGACGTCTGTGGCACATGTTGTCTCCGCGTCTCCTACGAGACTTCGGGGATTTTTAAACGTCAATAGGTAACACACTGTACATTTGTGGCAACTACATTTAATGCTAGACTATGGTGTGTCTTTAATTTTCTTGATTCTGGTTTTTCGAAGTTTGTGTAAAGTTACAGAGCGAATAGATAGAGTGCATTTGTAATGCTTTCGAGGTGCACCTTAAATTTTACTCCTTTCTCTCCATCTCTGAATCTCAAATGAGTAATTAACACCACCCCCCCCCCCCCTCGTATACATTAAGAGATTATGTCCACTTGATTACACGGTCATTTACACTGTTTCAATTAAGGTCAACCATTCCCGTTGTGCAGTAACCTGTCATTGAGGGCTGAGCGTGTTTCCCGCGGCTGGCGGGTTTTTGGGACCGTTCGCGGATCGCGGAGGCCGCCCGGTCCAGATGGCGGAAGGCTGTGGCCGGCTGACGGCTGACGTCACCACCGGCGGGCACTGGGTCAGCCCCCGGGCGCCCCGCCCCCCTTCTCATCTTACGAACGACCCCGCGCGGTGACAGCCAGGATCTGACACGTGGCGGCCGCCGGCGGAACAGCTGGAAACGCCGCGCCTCACACACCGCAGGCCGGAGCTGCCGCTCCACTCACGGGATGCCCTTGTGGAGCGCGGCGGCGCCCTATTCTGTCTTGTTAGGACCACTTCTCGTCGTCTGAGTGACTAGAATTATGCCTGCCACGCCTTCACTTAGCGCAGCTTGTAAGTTTGTACATCCAGCCATTCGCCGTGCCACTGCCACACAAGCTTCCTTACACAATGAGGTGACTAAAGTCACGGAATAGCCACGTGCACACATACATATGACGGTAGTATAGCGTACAGAAGGAATGTAAGGGCAGTGCACTGGCGGCGCTGTCATTTGTAATCAGGAGATTAATCTGAAAAGGTATCCGACGTGATTATGACCGCACGACGGGAGTTAACGCTGAAAGGAAATTGGAGCTAGACGCATGGGGGCATTCTATTTCGGAAATCTTGGGGGAACTCATTATTCCAAGATCCACAGAGTCAATAGTGTGTCTAGAATACCAAATTTCAATCATTTACCACGGACAACGCAGTGGTCGACGGCATCCATTTATCCATTTAACAAATGACAGCAAAAAAAAAAAAAAAAAAAAAAAGTTCAAATGGCTCTTAGCACTATGGGACTTAACATCTTAGGTCATCAGTCCCCTAGAACTTAGAACTACTTAAACCTAACTAACGTGAAGACATCACATACATCCATGCCCGAGGCAGGATTCGAACCTGCAACCGTAGCAGTCGCGCGGTTCCAGACTGAAGCGCCTAGAACCGCTCGGTCACACTGGCCGGCCGACAGCAGCAGCGTTTGCGTAGAGTTCAGTGCTAGCAGACAACCCACAGTGCGTGAAATAACCGGAGAAATCAATGTGGCACGTACGACGACCCTATACGTTAGGGCAGTGTGGTGAAATTTGCCGTAATAGGCTATGGCTGCAACTATGTGGGCTTTCCCGGCGTTTTAGTATATCAAATTCTTGTCGGCTGTCCAGCCGGATCAAACTGTCATCAGGCGATAAAACCTACGCTAGCTTTTCTCACCTGATCATGGCGGGCAGATGGACCGCTGAAATATTGTGTTCAGATGACAGTTTGATCCGGCTAGAAACCCGGCAAGAATTTGATAGGCTATGGCTACAGACGACCGACGCGAGTACTCTCTCAACAGCGCGACATCGTCTGCAGCGCCTCTCGTGGGCTCGTTGACCATTTCAGTTGGATCCTAGACAACTGGAAGACCTTCGCCCGGTCAGATAAGTCCCGATTTCAGTTGGTTAAGAGCTGATGGCAGGGTTCGAGTGTGGCACAGACCCAACGAAGCCATGTATCAGAGTTGTCAATGAGCACTGTGCAAGCTGGTGGTGGCTCCACAACTGTTTGGTCTGTGTTTATGTTTACATAAAATGGGCTGGGTCGTCTGGTCCAACTCAGCCGATCACTGACTGGAAATGGTTATTTTCGGCTACATGGAGACTATTTACAGCAATTCATGGATTTCATGTTCTCAACCAACGGCGGAATTCCCACGGATGACATGTGCTACAACTGTTAGCGATTGTTTTGAAGAACATTCTGGACAATCTGAGCGAATGATTTGGCCATGCAGAAAGTGGAGAAATCAGAACATGTAAGTATGATGCACTGATTTGTGGTTTGCGATAACGTCTGTTGCAGAAACGTGGAGAATAAAGGAAAGGGAAGAAAAAGATACGTCTCGAAGTGTATTTGTGTAAGAAGCTCTGAAATGCGCTATTAAACTATGCTCCTGGACAGAGCACGGCAAGAAAATGTTTTTCTCGTTAAGGAGAATCGCTTTCACATTAGTGACTCTCCACACTCAGGAACTCCACATTCAGGAATACCGCTTTGATGAGCATCATTTGAACGAATTAATTAACAATGATCCAGGTCGATGTTCTAGAGAACTGGCAGATGCAATGGATTGTCATCTTTCCACCATCGTACGACAATTGCATACAATGCGAAAAGTTAAGAACTCGGATATATGGGTACCGCATATGTGCATCTCTGCTTGTTCATCAACTGACTCATGAACAACACCGACCATTCCTATCCACTATCGTTACTGGTAATGACAAATTACGTCTTTATACTAACATAAGGAAAAGAAAGGAAAAGTTGAAGCCAAACAAAGCAGCAACTGCCCTTGTAAAGACCTACGTGCATCCACAAAAGACAATGTTATGCATCTGGCGGAACAGCAATGGTGTGGTGTACTATCAAATGCTTCCCCGAGGTGTAACCATCAAAGTTGACATTTATTGTCAACAAATGAGACGTCTTGTAGACGCAATCCAAGAACAACGACCAGGAAGGCTGCGTGCAGTGATGCTACTTCACGATAACACCCGTCCGCATTCTGCAAGGCCGACAAAAAGCACGGTATAGGAGTTGGACTGGAAAGTCATTCAGCACCCAGCTTATTCACCCGATCTTGCACCCTCAAGTTTTCGTCTTTTCCACTCCTATCGAACTGCCTTCAAGGAACTTCCTTTCCGTATGAAACTGCGCTCCGAACACGGCTCAACGAGTTCTTCGCTTCAAAACTACGTGATTTCTACACTCGCAGACTATCGTATATAGTGAAGAATTTATTACTGACGACTGAAATTTTTTTAGGTGTATCCGTTGTTTATAAACTTATGGAAAAGCGCTACGAACTTATGCGTGAAGCTAATACTTACTGCATGCAAAGCTATCATTACCCGCGTCATTTTAAAACGCTGCTCATCGATCTCGCCCTCCTCCCTCCCCCCGATGTCGATAGACCAGCTGTGAGACAATTACGAATAACTGGACGACGTTATTACTATACAAAGTCCAAATAGTGGTCAGTATTACAGACATTGGTCGAACAGAGATTATACAGTGATTGCAAAGTTATCTATACCTTTTATTATTCTGTACATAGTGTGCTGATGTTTTATTGATTGATCATATGTTTGCAGCGTTGGTAGTAAGCGACGCTACCTCGTACCAACTACGCGCGCAATATTTGTTAATCACTAAATACAGAAAAAAGTAACATTACATATCACACAACTTTCTTCTACAGACTCTAAAAATATTTTTGAGAGCAGTTTCCCCCTTCAGTCTATAGTACTGATAGCAGTGAGCATATCCTGCTTGGAGAACAGCCAGAAGATGATCATGTGCTATACAGCACAAATATTAAGTGCAATGGTTTTTAACTTTGCATAGATATTACCAATTATGTGATTCCATACTTTTAATGGATTTTGCTTTTTACGGTCGAGAAGGTGATATTTCAAATAATAACTGAACTGTGACTGGAGGTCCCTTTCTGTTCGTTTGCAAATTATTATTTTCTTATGCTGTTTTATAACTGTAGCTCCACAAATCAAATTTGGTTTCTCTGTTTTGTTGCAGTAACTGGTGTTTCCCTCCTCACTGACAGTCGTTTCAACAGCTGCAAGCAAATCCTTCATTGTTTTGATTGCGTTCGAGCGTTGTAAAGCGTCTTAAAAGTGTATATTGTTGATTCTAGGACTGAGTAACGTTGATATGGATACTGTGTTCACACGTCCAGTTGGTAACACTCGCTTTTCCATTTCTATGTTTGTCGGTCGATTTTGTCCAATTGACTGTATTGGTTTCATAGTAGATATTTTGACAGTCAATAAATTATTGGGATTATTTTACTGTTTGCACTGTACTTTTCTACGCAAATTTCACATATATAAGCCGCAGGATGTCAAACATCTGTCATGTGTACAACATTTGCAGCTGAAACTTCAAACCAGCCCACTCAGTGCCGCAAACTTAAAATTAATTCTGGTATATCTGCGGCTGTTATAACACGGATGGCGCACCAACATGGCAGTTAGGGATATTATTTATCTCTAGACGCAGCTGCGAAAGTCTTCCAATCATGTAGATCTTGAATTCAATCTAGCGGATACTTCAGTTCGAGATCTTATTGTCTTCTTTGTTTCTCATTTGTAACTAAATTTTATTTAAGATGCACTGCAATCCTTCTGACAGCAGTAATCAAATCGGGCAGTTTGGCAGTCTTTAAACATGATTTTTTTACTGTGTTGTGATTGGCTCACTAATTCATACGTCCCGTACTGTGACTGGGTGACAGAAGCAAATCGAACAGCCGCCATGGCGTTTTCAGTGTTTGCGAAGCTAAAAAGGCTGTATTTGGTGAGGATCGTATTTATACTTGCGTGTTAAGAAAATACGCAGCTTCAGTGATATGATGATGAGGTCCCATACTCCGAGGAGCGTAGGGGACGATGCGGGAGACCCCCACCGCCGTAATAGGCAAGGTCCTAGTGGAGGTGGTTTGCCATCGCCTTCCTCCGACCGTAATGGAGATGAATGATGATGATGATGAAGACGACACAACAACACCCAGTCCTCTCGAGGCAAGAAAAATCCCTGACCCCGCCGGGAATCGAACCCGGGACCCCGTGAGCGAGAAGCGAGAACGCTACCGCAAGACCACGAGCATTAAATATCTCGCCATAACCCATCACTTTTATTAAGGTTAGTTACGCTCAAGCGACGAGAAATGCGACATCTGCGCGTAGAACCGGTACAATTTTTTTGTCCAGCACGCCGAACATGATGATTCAGGGTCCGCAACTGTAGCAATTACTTGGAAACTAATAACAGCACCTGTTCCAGTTTTATTTTCTAACGCTACGACCGGTGTCGGATACCAAGGCCATTAGCAAGTGGCTATGAGTCTGGACTCGCGAAAGCACACAGGCTGTCTATCAGAAAATAAAACTTCAACTGGTGCTGTCATTTGTTTCCAACTTCGGTCACACTGTGTGGAATCCATCGGGGACAGACTAATTTCACAGATGAATTTTGACTGCAATCCTTAATCTTCCACTTACAGTGCCATTTGTTTAACGACGTCTTTCCTTTAAACGCTCACTGCAAACAGAACACTCGGCCAATTGTAGCGATGCAAGGGGCACCAAATTTGTTATGAAAGTCAGTAAATTACTTAACGGACAGTATTTTTCTGTACAGGTATTTCATTCATTCCAAGCAAGTGTCGATTCGTGACGTCATCGTCCAGACACGAATTGACTGTAATCTGAATCCGTTTTAGCAAACTAATAATTCCTGTCAGACGATAAAACTTTATTGGTTATGAAATACAAGTTCTTAAAGTTTATTCAGAATCGGAAATGTTTAATTAGTAATTACATTCCATAATTTATTTGTTTAATATAAAGATGTTTTAAATTTTGTATACATAAAAAAATGTGAATTTATGTGAGGCTTTTACTCTGAGACGAGTTATCACTTAGAGTGTTAAAAGTGCGTCTGTACAGTTCGCTGACCAATGTGGTGATTTTTATTTTGTGACATTGACCCGAATGGAGAGAAAACCCAGTTAAATTTAAACTTTATGTGTGACAGACACATCACGTTATTACAAAAGAGTCGTTTACCCCATTAGGGAAAACAAACTTGTGCGCTCGATTTGAAATACGTTACACGCCAGTGCGTGATCGAGCTGTCCAGTAAATCGAGTACAATAGTTGCAAATGCGTTTGGACTTAATGCACGAAGTTGGAAATTAATTTTGAGAGAAGTGCTGATTTTGAAAAAAAAAAAAAAAAAGAACCGAAAGTTTATGCAAAATATCGAGGTCCAGTTTTAATTGAGACACGTATCAATCACCCTGTTGATTACGTTGCCTACAACACTGTAAAGCAGCGTAATTAATTCATTAGAACGATTTGCGACGTAGTAAGGTCAATTACACACACAAAATGTTACACGAAGTTTTCTGACTGCATGAGACTATGAGAGTTTTTCTTCCCATAAATGCCAATTAACCGGCTGTTTCAAAAGTTAATAATTTAACTGTTGTGTAACTCCACTGATTGTCCTACACCACTACTTGTGTCGTGTCCCTTCACAAGAGATCTCAAGAAGCCGGGATAAACAACAAGAGAAGAAGACTAAAGAAGGTGCATCGGTATACAATTGCTGAGCAAAATAAAGAAAATTCTAGAGCATGAATGACTTGGAGACTCCGAAGGGCAGGTTCAGCCGCCTAATTGAAAGATTTTTCCTATCCTCGCGATCGCAGGACGCCATTGCGTGAACAATCGCTTATAAAGACTTAAAAAGGGATCCTAGCAACGTAGCCTGATCGCAAGTCGTTAATTCGCTTGTCCGCGTTTCCCAGCAACCGCCGCGGTCCATTTTATCCTGAGCGCCCATCGAACCAGTATATGTTTCTTTTCGATTTGTTGCTTCATTGGTACAAACGTGTTGGCTCCTCAGCTTCGGCCTCTTCAGCACGGCTGAAACTGCCACTAGTAGATGGTACAGCTCTCAGCTTCATTGGACCACTCAAACCGCACTGCTATGTCTAGGTGTCACCAATTGATAACCACTGGTATGGGTAAAATATCCATCTGCCAACTACATTACGCCAGTTTACTGAGATCTGCACGAACTGTTCGCCGATGCCTCACGGAGTCCTAGACGTATGGGGAGTATCCAACTGACTGATAGAAGTACAGCATATTGAATTCATTTGATTCCCATCTTATTATTATCAATAATGAACATTAGAGTTCAGCTTTTGTATCAGAGAGAAAATGTAGGTGGCGACGTAAGAGTAATGCTAAACTATGCAGTTTTCTCTGTTCGATGGTATTCGCCGTTAAAACAGTCGTCGCAGGGTGCCGTTCTTGAAACGTTTACAATCGCGACATCTTGAAGGATGACGTCGTGCCGATACTGGCAGTCATACTTGCGACAAAAATCTCTAGCTTTTGCAGTCGTGTTGCAAGCAGCCTACGAGACAGCTTGAACGACGAGCTATCATTTATTATTTTGTTGCAGGAGCATTCTTTGCTTTATTTGTTGTTCGTTGTCGCAGAAGACGTAGCCGCCTGTGAAAATGGTGGATTCATATATGTATTATGAATCGTCCAAGTGAAGGTAAGTATGGTCGTTACACAAGAAACTTAGGGATGATCCGAAAAGATTCTTTGATTATTGTATATGTGGTTTCTGTTCTTCAGACACGATTTTTGACCCTGCAGCCACTATGAATCAAGACACGGAGGATTAAAGACATTAGCTGCCAGTGGGGATTGATTTATATCAATGGGGCAAGTTGAAAATTTGTGCCAGCCCGTGATTCAAACCTAGGACTCCTGGTTACTTGTTAGATGCGCTGACCACTATCCCATCGGGACACAGTGGTCACCACAACTGAAGGAACTACACACTAGCACCCCTCCCGTCAGACCCAAACTCTCAACATACACGACGCACTACTGATGAAGTGCCCCTGCGCATCTGCCTAGTAAGCAGGAAACCCGCTTTCGAATACTTTCAACTTGCCCCATTGATATAAGGCAATGACCACTGACAGCTAATGTCTTGACTCATCGTGGCAGCAGGATCAAAACTGGTGTGTTATGTCTGGCATGTTCGAAAGGGCAGACGCTACATAAGTACCTACAGCGATGACAGGCATTGGTCCCTTCATTCAGATACACACCAGGCTCAAACTCTCGCGGGAGTAGGCGAGGTGACGCGAGTAATGAGGATAATGGACAGAGGCACCACATCAGCAGTGTATGGTATAAGTTGAGAATTTGGGTCTGAAGGGAGGCGTGCTAGGGTAGTCCGTGCGGGTGTAGTGACCACCGTGTCCCGATGGCGTAGTGGTCAGCCCATCTGCCTCGTAAGCAGGAGACGCGGGTTCGGATCATAATGTGGCACAAATTTTCAGCTTTCCTCACTGATGTAAATGAATGTCCACTGGCATCTAATGTCTTTAATTCCTTTGAATTTTATTTCTTTAATTTTCACTGCACGTCTTTTACATCTTACGACTTATCGTCCTCGAATATCAAAACTAGCTTACGTGATTGTTCTAGCGCAAAAAAACTTGAATTATTATTAGCCCTTGTCCAAATTGGGATGACATTTACTACACAGTCTCCAGACATTACTACGCACAGACGATAGAGACAACAGTAAACCTCGTGGTTGCAGCGCTACTGGTGATAGAAACAGCCTTGCGAAAAAGGGATGCCAATGACAACTGTCGCGAAAAAGTAAGTTCCACAGCAACACTATCGGGCGGGAACTTCACGGAGCGACAGTCTGAGAGCAGTGTTGCACCCTTCCCTTGGGTCAGTTAGTCCCATTTCTGACGCGACGGAAACCGTTTAACTTCTTCGGAGGACTCGTCCAGTGTGGGAAGCATTTCACGTTTGCGCTGCGACGCCGGAACGGGGAGCAGCCTCCGAAGTCACCGGCCGGCGAATGTGGGTCGCCGCACGCTGCGTCGCTAATGCTTCCGCCAGCTGAACTGGAGCGGCGAGCACCGCCGGCGACCGGACCGGTTCTCCCGTGACCCGCTGGCGCCGACTGCCGGCCAGTCCCGCCAGAGTCCAGGTAACAGCACCGCGGCGCCGCCTCTGTAGGGGAACAGCTGAGCGCGGCACGGTGAAAGTTGTTCCTCTTGTTGTCGTCTTCAGTCCGAACACTGGTCTGATGCAGCTCTCCACGCTAATCTGTCATCTACATCCACATCTACATACAGGGTCACAATTATACAATTAAATAAAGTCATAACTTCTGAACGGTTTACGTAAAACTGCAAGGTTGGCCGCGGTGTATGGTAGGACTTAGTATGCGCTGTATGATTTGGTTTAGCAAAGAAACCCACTTTCATTTGGACGGGTTCGTCAATAAGCAAAATTGGCGCATTTAGGAGACTGAGAATCCGCGATCGAGAAGTCTTTTCACCCTCAACGGGTGATTGGTGTGCAATGTCCAGTCATGGAATAATCGGTGCGATATTCCTTGATGGCACGGTGACTACCGAACGGTACGTGAAGTTTTTGGAAGATGATTTCATCCCCATTATCCAAATTGACCCTGATTCCGACAAGATGTAGTTCACGCAAGACTGAGCTCGACTCCATCGAAGCAGGAGAGTGTTCGATGTCCTCGAGGAGACTTTCGCGACCGCATCCTGGCTCCGGGGTACCTAGTGGCCACTGGCATGGGCCTCGATTGGCCGCCATATTCTCCGGATCTGAATATGTGCGACTCCTCCTTGTGGGGCTATATTAAAGAAAGGTACACAGCTATAACCCCAAAAGCATTGCTGAGCTGAAAACAGCCATTCGGAGGTCATCGACAACATCGATGTACCGACACTTTAGTGGGTCATGCACATTTTTGCTATTGGTCTGCGTCAAATCATCGTCAATGATGGCGGGCATATAGAACATATCATAACCTAAATCCGAGTATCGGTAGCGATGTTTACATGTTGAGTAAAGTGTGTGCACATCGTAATTTATAACTGATTTACATTTTTTTTTGTGTAGTTCAAAAGCCGTCACCCTGTACATACTCCGCAAGTCACCGTACGGTGCGTGGCGGAGGGTACGCTGTAAGACTACTAGTCACTTCCGTTCCTGTTCCACTCGGAAACTGAGCGTGTGGAAAACCAATGTCTATTTGCCTTCGTATGAGCCCTAATTTCTCGTATCTTATCTTCTTGGTCCTTACGCGAAATGTAGACTCTTTCTGTACTCCAAATGATCATACTCAAAAACTTTCTCAATAGTGTTCCTCAAAAATAACGTCGCCTTCCATCCAGGAATTCCCACATGGACTCCCGAACCATATCTTAACACCTGCATGTTTTTGGAACCTACCGTTAACAAATCTAGCAGCCCGACTCTGAATTGTTTCGATGTCTTTCTTTAATCTGATCTGGTACACTCAGGCAGTAATCAAGAACAGATCGCTTTAGTGTCCTATACGCAACCTCCTTTGCCGTTTAACTGTACTTTATTACAACTCTCCCATTAAACAGAAGTCGACTACTGGTCTTCCCTACCACAATCCAACACGCAGATACACTCCTGGAAATTGAAATAAGAACACCGTGAATTCATTGTCCCAGGAAGGGGAAACTTTATTGACACATTCCTGGGGTCAGATACATCACATGATCACACTGACAGAACCACAGGCACATAGACACAGGCAACAGAGCATGCACAATGTCGGCACTAGTACAGTGTATATCCACCTTTCGCAGCAATGCAGGCTGCTATTCGCCCATGGAGACGATCGTAGAGATGCTGGATGTAGTCCTGTGGAACGGCTTGCCATGCTATTTCCCCACCTGGCGCCTCAGTTGGACCAGCGTTCGTGCTGGACGTGCAGACCGCGTGAGACGACGCTTCATCCAGTCCCAAACATGCTCAATGGGCGACAGATCCGGAGATCTTGCTGGCCAGGGTAGTTGACTTACACCTTCTAGAGCACGTTGGGTGGCACGGGATACATGCGGACGTGCATTGTCCTGTTGGAACAGCAAGTTCCCTTGCCGGTCTAGGAATGGTAGAACGATGGGTTCGATGACGGTTTGGATGTACCGTGCACTATTCAGTGTCCCCTCGACGATCACCAGTGGTGTACGGCCAGTGTAGGAGATCGCTCCCCACACCATGATGCCGGGTGTTGGCCCTGTGTGCCTCGGTCGTATGCAGTCCTGATTGTGGCGCTCACCTGCACGGCGCCAAACACGCATACGACCATCATTGGCACCAAGGCAGAAGCGACTCTCATCGCTGAAGACGACACGTCTCCATTCGCCCCTCCATTCACGCCTGTCGCGACACCACTGGAGGCGGGCTGCACGATGTTGGGGCGTGAGCGGAAGACGGCCTAACGGTGTGCGGGACCGTAGCCCAGCTTCATGGAGACGGTTGCGAATGGTCCTCGCCGATACCCCAGGAGCAACAGTGTCCCTAATTTGCTGGGAAGTGGCGGTGCGGTCCCCTACGGCACTGCGTAGGATCCTACGGTCTTGGCGTGCATCCGTGCGTCGCTGCGGTCCGGTCCCAGGTCGACGGGCACGTGCACCTTCCGCCGACCACTGGCGACAACATCGATGTACTGTGGAGACCTCACGCCCCACGTGTTGAGCAATTCGGTGGTACGTCCACCCGGCCTCCCGCATGCCCACTATACGCCCTCGCTCAAAGTCCGTCAGCTGCACATACGGTTCACGTCCACGCTGTCGCGGCATGCTACCAGTGTTAAAGACTGCGATGGAGCTGCGTATGCCACGGCAAACTGGCTGACACTGACGGCGGCGGTGCACAAATGCTGCGCAGCTATCGCCATTCGACGGCCAACACCGCGGTTCCTGGTGTGTCCGCTGTGCCGTGCGTGTGATCATTGCTTGTACAGCCCTCTCGCAGTGTCCGGAGAAAGTATGGTGGGTCTGACACACCGGTGTCAATGTGTTCTTTTTTCCATTTCCAGGAGTGTATTTAAACGACGTGAGTGTGTTAAGCAGAACACTACTAATGCTGTATCGATCATTATGGAAACATCTAACGCAAATTTAAGCTTAAGGATGTCTGTTCAAAAAGTATTTGCCCGCAATGCAGCCAGATTTAAGAATGAAAAGTGGACGATAGACAGGACAGACAAAAGGAGAGTTGAAGCATTTGAGCGGAGCTGTTGCAGAAGAATGCTAAGCACTGGAGGAGTAGATCGAATAGCTAACAAAGTGGCACTGGATCGTAATAGGGATAAATTAGCTGTACGGTGCAACTTGATCAAAACACACAATACGTTCATAGACCACATCCTATCATGGATTAGGTAATTCGGTAATGGACGGTGGTAGCCAAAACTTTGGAGGGAGGTCGAGATTCAACTACAATAAGCAGTTTCAGCTGAAAGTAGGCCGCAATAATTCTGCAGAGATGATGAGACTAGTGCAGCAGAAAGCAACGCGGAGAACTACATCAAGCCAAACATCGGACTGAAGGAAACAGCACCAACCACCAATGCTCATAGCACCGCTGAATGTAAACTACAGACATCCCAATCTTCAGTCTCCTTTTCTTCCGGTAACAGAATTAACAGCACTATCCGTGGAAATTTTTACCTATGTACGGTCTGACACTGTTTATAGTAGACACAAAAACTTCGAGACAGGAAGGGAATGATAGTTCTCTGACATCTTGCCACGCCACACTGGACATTTATTTACACCAGCTACGAATGAAGGAAATAAAATGCGAATGTATACTAAACAAATATTAATTTTATAACCTGCAAATAACAATTTTAAAACAGTAAAGAGCAGGTGAAAATATACTGTTCCTATTGCCAACAACACCCTGGCCAAATTCGAAGCTGAATTGTAATGGCTACAGTTTCTGAGAGGACTGAGAACACTCCAAACGAATCTAAGAAGAAGTAGAACTTACCCGTCAATTGGGAAGGGACAGCAAGTCACTTCCTATCGGGCAACGCGCTGTGGTTTTGCATGTCCAACCACTCTGCAAACCACGTGTAGTGTATGGCAGAAAATGATTGAAATGGCTCTTAGCACCATGGGACTTAACATCTGAGGTCATCAGTCCGCTACAACTTAGAACTACTTAAACCTAACTGACCTAAGGACATCACACACATCCAGGCCCGAGGCAGGATTCGAACCTGCGACCGTAGCAGTCGCGCGGTTCCGGACTGAAGGGCGTAGAACCGCTCGGCCACCACAGCTGGCTCATGGCAGAGCATATTTCCCATCGCACTACTTATTATTCGCATTCGCGTATGAAGCGCAGTAGTAACCACAACTTACATGCCCCTGTGCTTGCTTTAATCAAGTCCAACCTTGCCTTGACGGTCAGACACATCGGATACCTAATAAAGAAGTACTTCAACACGAAAAAAATAAATTTTTGTATAACATTACTAAAATAGGGGACAGAGTAATGAAGGACATGACTGGTTAATTTGGTAAGCAATTTCAAGTCGATTTAATTTGCAATAGTTATGCAAAGATGAAGAGACTTGAAAGGGTCGCAAGCGTGGAACGAATTAAGGAAGACAAGGGTTTAACACGCCGTCAACGGCGAGGTAATTAGAGACGAAGCTCGAGCTCGGACTTTGGAAGCGCGTGGAATGATACCGGCGGCGCGCTTGAAAGGAACCATCCTGGGAATTGCCGTGAGAGAGTTAAGGCAAGCACGAGAAATCTTAACCTGGACTGCTGGAAGCGGACTTGAAATGTAGTCCTCCCTAATACGAGTCCAGCGTCCCACCACTGCACCACGAGCTCATTTGTCAGCAGTAGGCTGTTTCTGAGATGTGAAATGTAGGCATGTTCTCTCTCGCTCTTGGCGGCAGTACCCATTGCAGGGGCCCTATTCTGCATCTTTCCGCCGTTTTTGCGATCGGTTCGGTATGTGAGCGCACCGAACGGGCTTGTTTTCGAAACAGAGCCCCAAGATTATTCAGTAAACATTTCGAAAGTGATGCCGAACGGTCCTAGCGATCCGAAACGCTTTTGTCAGTTCTCCTCGCACCAAACATTGGAAAGCAATCTGCCTCAGATCCCCGCATGCGCACTGCAGCGCCACCGCGGCACGAACTCTAAGCGGCTAGCAGCCGACACGGGCATGTCATTCTTCACTGTACCGAAATGTGTGATTAGAGTACGTAATACTGTTCAAATTTCGCTGACCACGGCTTCCATGCATGTATGATAACGATTGAATAGGCTACTGACTGTGTTCTGAAAACTGTCGTAAGTGTCACAGTAATTCATTTTATTCTCATTCACATCGACGTCTTGTTTTGATTTTACGTTTCGGAATATGGGTTAGGAATGGAGTGTAGTACCACATTGTACAAATACACGTATACAAACACCCCAAAAATTCGTCATTTTTTTCTGTTTGCCGTCGTTCCTTCGTTGCTTCAAAATTCATGGAGGTACGATCCGTCTATGCAACTAATTGAAGGCAGTTTGTTTATTGCCATACACGTTCCGCTTTCTTTATTCATGATGATGCTTCACAAATAAAAGAAGCGAAACGCGTATGGGAATAAACTGCCTTCAATTAGTTGCATAGACGAAACACATCTCTACGAATCCGAAAAATTTTGTAAGAGAGTGTCAAAGAATAAGAAAATGCATACAATGTGATTGTAGCTCGCTCTTAGAGATCCAAATTATGAAGTAGCCCACTTCCCTATATGATGCATCAACGATTTGATTTATAAAAAGAAAATTTAAAAAATCGCCTTTTCGAGAGTGTCTGGCGAGTGCAGCTATAGAAGTTCGTTGTAGTTAATAACATGTATCTGATGAATCAAAATGTTTCATATACGGTGGTATAGTCTGTAAATATTGTGGTAGGAACCTTTCATCTCTCTCTACTGTTGCTAAGGATTCGATCGCAGATAAATACTTGTGACAAGCTAGTGTATAAAGACGATTGCTGCTAGTTTCATTCGCAGTAATTAACGTTGTGCTCTTAGATTCCTGTCTGACCACACTCTCGGAAATCGCAACGTATTCCGGAACAAATGGTGAATTATTTGTGACAAGTAGTAGTTGTATACATGTCACTGTCAGTTGTTCACGCACAGTATCTTCCATTTCTCAAACATATGGAAGTCACGTAATCGGAGATACTCGTTACTGAGAAAGTGCGCTCTTACGTGTGAATTACACGAATATTTCATAAAAATGCTTAACTCTGACGATTAACGAAGTCTCAAAATGTGTTGCAAACACAAAGAGGAAAAAAAAATTCGCATCTAGCGATATAGGAACCTACGCCCTTTCTCCCGGCACTTCGTCGCCCTACCAACTACGCTGCCACAACTCTCATACTATTGACGCTTTATATTAGATAATTCTGTTCGAGAGAGACGCAATCTGACTTCGTTAGGGAATGATGCGGGCGTAAGTCGTAAATGCGTGAAATCTTGGACGGCTTCCTCTATCAGACTTCACAAAATTCCTTTGCTTTGTTACTTAAAAGTTTTAAATGCGTTTCGATGATTAATACGTAAACCATTTGCGGAAAAGAGTACGCGAAGTCACTAGTAATTTCAGCTAACAGTCATGTAATATACGTAAGTGGAGCCGATGTCTTGATATTTAATGATCTTTAAATTCTTAATTGCATAAAAATAACAGGTATTTTGAGAGAATATTGACCGAAAACTTTTTTTTTAATGTCGTGATCAATCATACTAACAAGCTAGCCTAACCATATTTCTAACGAAGCAAAATAGTCCATTACGCATCTCCTTTCCAACCTTTTCAGTCCAAAGCAAAAACCGTTCAATATGTTTAAAATAACAAATTGCAGGTGTAAAAAAACCACAGCGAACCGAACGACAGGGCCATACTGAAATCCAAAACCTCTCGGTACAGTTGTCGAATAATCGGCGGGAGGACCGTTCGGTAACAGGTCTCGGAAGCTTGCTGAATAGGAAATTTGGATAAAGAACCGAAAATGACGTCACTACCGAGACTAACATTCTCCACCGATCGGTATGAACGTTGTAGAATAGAGCCCCAGAGTCTGGGCCGCCTGTCACGCGCCGACTGCGAGCGCACAGACTCCGCTGTATCGCCTGCCAGATGGCTGCAAAAGAAACGGCAGTCGCAGACCTTGTGTGCGTGCCAGCGCCCGCGGAGAAAGCAGCCGGGCAGCCCGGCAAGCCGAGTCCTGTACGTTACAAGTGGCGCACCTCTTGGCTGGAGGTGCTGCTACTGATACACTATGCCAGAAAGTCCCCACCAGTTGACAGCTCGCTGCACAGGCCTACTACATCAACCAGTAAAGTACTGAGTGTCTCAACAATCAACGCCGACAACTTTCGGTTAAAATCTTGTATGATGGCTGTATGATTATTACTTAACAGTGAGCCGTTCATTATCTAATACGTCACAAGTATGGACAACATAAAAACTATCTAGGGCAAAGTAATAGGCGCAACCGCACCGTCTTTCGCGGCTGATTTATTGTATCAAATGTTATCGGTACAATCGTCGCTGTTAATTGTCTACAACAATCTAAGATTTCATCAATATACATCACCGTCTTCGTCAGGAAAACAACTGCCGAGTCAAAAAAGTGACGCAGTCACACATTAGTTGTGTTCACTGTGCCTAGAGACTACATAACGAACTGTTTTATAACATCTACTTCTACATGATTACTCAGCAGTTCACACGAACAATACTAGACTGGAATGGAAGGGAGAACCGACAGAGGTACTCAAAGTACCCTCCGCCACACACCGTCAGGTAGCTTGCGGAGTATGGATGTAGATGTAGACGTAGACATTGAAGCGCTTGACAGACGATTCGTCGAACCATCTTCAAGCTAAACTGACGGAAAAAAAATTGTATCACCAAGGAGGAATTGTGTGGCAGGCGTGTTACTAAATCTGAATGATGTCTATTCAAATTTCGCGCCGGTAGCGGCACTATGAGGATGTTTTCCAACACGATAACACTCGCCTACATACGGTTGTTGTGACCCACACAGTGCCGACATGTCGCCTTTGCCTCCTCGATCAGCGGACCTCTCTCAAATTGAGCACATATGGGACATCACCGTCTTCCTCAACCAGCATTAACCGTTCCTGTATTGCCCGACCAAGTGCAACAGGCATGGAACTACATCCCACAAACTGACATCCGGCACCTGTACAACACAATGTGTGCACGTTTGCATGCTTGCATTCGACATTCTGGCGGTCGCGCCTATTATTAATGTACCACTAATTGACGTTTGACTTATTCCGCGATTACATTAACCTATGATCTTCCAATGTTAATCACTTTAATATGTTACCTAGACAAACGTACTTCCGAAATTTCATTACCATACATCAATTATTCTGTAGTGTTGCTTTTTTCCGTTAGTGCATAAACACTATCAACAATAATCATTGAGGGAAAAAAAGAAAAGAATAAAAGGGGCAGTCGGAGATACATACTTCGCACATTTCATATTTTTGAATTTATTAATTTATCTTTCTTTATTCCAAAAAACCAAGATAGAATTAATGTAACATTCCATGTATGAGATTATATTACATTATATTAATAATTTCATTTATAAGTAACTACAAATCATAGAATGAGTCTGAATTTGGGAAACTGATGCATCAATATCAGGTTTGATCGAATTGGCTGCAATTCTCAGCGTGTTCTTAAGGCGCTCATCTGAGATTTTGGTTCGATTTTTACTCTGTGTGTGCTTCACTCTTCAAAATAACTGTTGAAAAATGTGCGTGCTTCCAAACAAAGATGACATGCATAACGCATGAGTGTGTACCAAGGGATATTTGTCTCTGGGAACGTATGATTGTAAAAGTCGAACAAAGATACAAGGTCATATTTTCTTTCAGAAGGATGTCAGAATGCAACTCTATGCATTTCATCTAAACGTCTTCTGGCAACTTAACTGTATTGTTTGTAAAATGTGTCGCATAAATACAAAAAAAAATGATTGCATGGAGGTGACAGTTCATAGTAACTGACGGTCCGTCGAGTAAAACAGAACTGATTTCTTGAGTTCATCAAAGTAGTGCTAAAGGCCCCCTGTTGTTCCTTATCTATTACATAAACGATCTATGAAACAATCTGAGCAGTTGTCTTAGGTTGTTTACAGATGATGCTGTCGTTTATCGTCTAGTAAGAACATCAAAGCGATTTACATACGGTATCTAAAGCGTGAGAAAGTTGGCAACTGACGCTAAATAGTGAAAAATGTGAGGTCATCCACATGAGTGCTAAAAGGAATCTGTTAAACTTCGGTTACATAATGAATCAATCAAATCTAAAAGCCGTAAATTTAACTAAATATCTCGGAGTTACAATCACGAACATCTTAAATTGGAATGAACATATAGAAAATGTTATGGTGAAGGCGACCCAAAGAGTACGTCTTATTGGTTGGTTGGTTTGTGGGGTTGAAGGGACCAGACTGCACAGGCCATCGGTCTGCGTTTTATAGGCAGAGCTCAAGACGTGCGACATATCTACTTAAGCGACTGCCTGCACTACGCTTGCCCGTCTTCTTTTGCAGCACGTATTCTACTATCGAGAAATATGGGAGAGAACGTCAAAAAATGGTTCAAACGGCTCTGAGCACTATGGGACTTAACATCTATGGTCATCAGTCCCATAGACTTAAAACTACTTAAACCTAACCAACCGAATGACATCACACACATCCATGCCCGGGGCAGGATTCGAACCTGCGACCGTAGCAGCAGCGCGGTTCCAGACTGAAGCGCCTAGAACCGCTCGACTACACCGGCCGACGATATAGATGTAGAATTTTTTTTTCGAAAATCTTGGCACCAATTTTCAAATACTTACATCTAATCGAAAATTATAGCTGCGTACTTTATCCCTGCTTTGCGATCGAGTTTCAGTGTATCATAAGTTAAAAAACACAATAGCACGGATTTTTTTTTACACATCGTGTGATAGATGCTCACCTTTATGGGCCTCACAGATACTAACTCCGGGCTGCATGCGACCTGCAGCTTGGACGCCCCTCTTCTAAGTGTTCTCCAATAAATCGCAGTTTCTGCTTCGTTTTCCCCACAACATTATGAGACAAACACTTGTGTACAAAATGATAAAAACCTAGATAATATGGAAAAAGGTATCGCAGACATCGGTAAAATAATGAACAAGGACTGCCTTAATTACTACAAAAAATAATGTGGGCTGATGAAATGAAAATACAAAATGAGGAATCCTTGAAATCAAATCCAGATAATACATAATACGAGAAATTAGAACATGCTCTCAGATATACAAAGAACCGAAAGGCGGTAGGAAGTGGCGGCGTGAATACCGAACTCATAAAATAGTCTTCAGTAGCTTTCAAAACAAGATTCCTTAGATTCTTAAATATTTGCTGGATTAAGAAGAAAGTAACAGAAGACTGGAACGCCCATAAACCCAAATCCCAAAAATTATAGAGGGGTATCCGTTACTGACCTTGGCGTGTAAGATATACGTCAAATTACCGAGACACTGAGGCTCATAATGAAAAGCATGTTACTGGAGGAACAAAATTAATTCAGAAAAGGAAGAAGCTGTACAGACAATGCTACAACAAATTAGAGAGAAACGCAAGCAATACAAGAATGAAACGCCCATACTTTTCGTTAAGGCCTTCGATGAAGCAAATAGACAATTATTATGCAAAATATTAACAAGGGAACCTCCCCATCGCACCCCCCTCAGATTTAGTTATAAGTTGGCACAGGGATAGGCCTTGAAAAACTGAACACAGATCAATCGAGAAAACAGGAAGAAGTTGTGTGGAACTATGAAAAAAATAAGGAAAATATAAAAACTGAGTAGTCCATGTGCAACGTAGGCAACATCAAGGAGAATATGAGCTTCCGAGCGCCGTGGTCCCGTGGTTAGCGTGAGCAGCTCCGGAACGAGAGGTCCTTGGTTCAAGTCTTCTATCGAGTGAAAAGTTTAATTTTTTGTTTTCAGACAATTATCAAAGTTCAGGCACTCACACACCATCAACTTCGCTCTCCACAATTCCAGGACATGTTCAGATTTGCTTGGACATATGCAGGATTTGACGTTCTACACACGGATACATTTGAAAACGTAAAAAACATATGTTTTGACAGAGCACAGGGAAAACTGTGCGACTGTGAAACTGTTGCATTCATTTGTTGCAGTTTCTGTGACAAACTCTCGTGTTTTCATCACTTTTTGGGAGTGATTATCACATCCACAAGAAAACCTAAATCGGGCAAGGTAGAAGAATCTTTTTACCCGTTCGCCAGGTGTGCAAGTTAGGTGGGTCGACAACATATTCCTGTCATGTGACGCACATGCCGTCACCAGTGTCGTATAGAATATATCAGACGTGTTTTCCTGTGGAGGAACCGGTTGATCTATGACCTTGCGATCAAATGTTTTCGGTTCCTATTGGAGAGGCACGTCCTTTCGTCTACTAATCGCACGGTTTTGCGGTGCGGTCGCAAAACACAGACACTAAACTTATTACAGTGAACAGAGACGTCAATGAATGAACGGACAGATCATAACTTTGCGAAAATAAAAAAAGTAAAATTTTCACTCGAGGGAAGATTCGAAGAAAGGACTTCTCGTTTCGCAGCTGCTCACTCTAACCACGGGACCACGGCACTACTCAGCTCACATTGTCCTTGAGGTTGCGTATCTTGTACATGGACTACTCAGTTTGTATATTTTGCTTATTTTTTCATAGTTCCACACAACTTCTTCCTGTTTTCTCGTTTGATCTGTGTTCAGTTTTTCAAGGCCTATCCACTGTGTCAATTTATAACTAAATCTGAGGGGGGTGCGATGGGGTGGTTCCCTTGTAAGAAGTGGCATACCAATGCATCTTACACAGGTAATTCAGAAGATTTATGATAATACACGAAGCGAAATAGTTGGAGATAATAAGAAAACCAGAGACATTAACTCAGGAGTTCGACCAGGGTGCTCCCTTTCGCCACTGTTCTTTAACCGTTTCAGACCTTAATTTTTTTTGGAACAAAATTTTATTTATTTATAGGTAATGATCTTAGCTGATACTTTAAAGATTTAGGATGTAAGATTTATACAAAAATATATACCCGTTTTCAAAACACTTTTTTTCTAAGAACATATTTATTGTTAAAAATCAGAATTTGGTCACAATATACAGTAAAACGTCTTGTCCATGTCCTATTTTTCTACAGTCTCCACCACGGTCTATGGCCATACGCCAACGTTGTGGAAGAGCATGTATTCCCTGATGGTAAAAACTTTAGTCCTCTAGGGGTAACCATGTTTTCACTGCATAATGCGCCGGTCGGCACGACTAATGGCAACCGCAGGATTCAGCAGGTTTGGAGCAGTGGCTGTGACAGGACGTCACGAGCGTGGCTGATCATGGAACTCTGTTACTGCATTTCCTGAGGCTGTAACTTTCTTTACCCAACGCTTAACTGTGCTCCTTCAGAAACGCCATCCACTGCACACAAATCTTTATGGATGTTCACCACGACAAGAATTCAATAACAGCACGCTGCTTGTAACGTGAGTCGTTTATAGACACTATTTTGTCGCTATACTACGGATCTGCCATATGTCAGAACGGTACGAAACTTCACCGGCGCACACAACAAACATCAAATGTGAAGCATCAACAAAGACGTTTGACTGTGTATATTAATAGCTTTTTAAGAAAATGTGAGGCATTACTCAAGGCACACACTAACGAAATTATACGGCAGTGGAAAATGTAACTACAGAATTACACAAACGAATTTGAACAATGAGGCTATATGATGACGATGCTATCTGCAGATGATCAGATTTTAATTTCGAACAGTGACGGACTAGAAACAGCTTCAAATGATCAGGTTACTCTGCATTCAGAGGCCGTTGCACGCTGCGACCGTTATTTTGATTTGTAAATAACAGATTTCAGCTAGAAGCTAGTCATTCTCAACGCACTATTTTTTTTTTTTTTTTTTGGTCAGTGCATGTAAGTCCTGTTGGTCTGGCTTTGTACACAGTTCATTGAATACTGTGTACAAAGCACGACCAACAGGCATTACATGCATTGACAAAAAAAAAGTGCATTGAGAATGGCTAGTTTCTGGCTGAAATCTAGATCTTCCAATAAAAATTCCAAAGGACGACTGACAGCTGGAATCTATTATTTACAAATCTTCCTATGAGCTACATAAAGTACACTATGTGATCAAAAGTATCCGGACACCCCCAAAAACATAAGTTTTTCATATTAGGTACATTGTGCAGCCACCTACCGCCAGGTGTTCCACATCAGCGACCTCAATAGCCATTAGACATCGTGAGGGAGCAGAATGGGGCGCTCCGCGGAACTCACGGACTTCGAACGTTGTCAGGTGATTGTCACTTCTGTCACACGTCTGTACGCTAGTTTTCCACACTCCTAACTATCCCTAGGTCGACTGCTTCCGATGTGATAGTGAAGTGGAAACGTGAAGGGCGACGTACAGCACAAAAGAGTACAGGCCGACCTCGTCTGTTGACTACCAGAGACCGCCGACAGTTGAAGAGGGTCGTAATGTGTAATAGGCAGACGTCTATCCAGACCATCACACAGGAATTCCAAACTGCATCAGGTCCAGTTAGGCAGGAAGTGAGAAAACTCGGATTTCATGATCGAGCGGCTGCTCATAAGCCACACATCACGCCGGTAAATGCCAAACGACGCTTCGCTTGGTGTAAGGAGCGTAAACACTGGACGATTGAACAGTGGAAAAACGTTGTGTGGAGTGACGAATCGCGGTACAGTGTGGCGATCCGATGGCAGGGTGTGGGTATGGCGAACGCCCGGTGAACGTCAGCTGCCAGCGTGTGTAGCGCCAACAGTAAAATTCTGAGGTGTTACGGTGTGCTCGTGTTTGTCATGGAGGGAGCTTACACCCCTTGTTGTTTTGTGCAGCAATACCAC
Organism: Schistocerca piceifrons; assembly: GCF_021461385.2. NCBI lineage: Eukaryota > Metazoa > Arthropoda > Insecta > Orthoptera > Acrididae > Schistocerca > Schistocerca piceifrons. Next base: position 87,892,413 of record NC_060138.1, on the reverse strand, counting down.
AGCACAGGCCTACATTAATGTTTCAAGCGCTTTCTTGCTTCCCACTGTTGAAGACCAATTCGGGGATGGTGACTGCATCTTTCAACACGATCGAGCACCTGTTCATAATGCACAGACTGTGGAGGAGTAGTTAGACGACGGTAACATCCCTGTAGTGGACTGACCTGCACAAAGTTCTGACCTGAATCCTATAGAACACCGACTTCGTGCCCGGCCTCACCGACTGACAGCGATACCTCTCCTCAGTGCGCACTCCGTGAAGAATGGGCTGCCATTCCTCAAGAAACCTTCCAGAACCTGTTTGAACGTATGCCTGCGAGGCTAAGGATGGGCCAACACCATACTGAATTCCAGCATTACCGATGGAGAGCGCCACGAACTTTTAAATCATTTTCAGCCAGGTGTCCGGATACTTTTGATAACAGACTGTATCAGATATCAACATGGTAGTTTCAATATAAAAAACAAAGGCCATGGATTTCTATGGAAAAAAGAACAGTATGAGCAAACAAAACAACAGAAAACAAGTTCGTAGAGGAAGTAGATAGATGTAAATTTTTAGCGACTATGTCAACGTACAGATAATATCTAAATCACAAATACAGAATTACCGAAACGGCACCATTAGGTCATCTCTCCAAAACAAAAAAACGGACAGAAATTTTGATTTTATATATTTATATCGTTACCGTTATTTCTGTATGAGAGTGAATCTTGGGTAATAAAAAACAGAAAGAATGATTACAGAACAACGAAATAAAATTCCTCAGGAATTTAGCGGGATACACTAAGTTAGATTATGAAAGAAATGTATATATTAGGAAGGAATGGAAACTACTTGACATAAACAAAAGACTGAAGGACATAGGCTAAAATGGGCATCCCATCGGTTACGAATGAAGAAGAAGAAGTGAAGTTTACGAGCAAGTAGTTGGCAACATATTCCGCAAGGTAATAGATGTACTGGAAGAGCAGCAAAATACAGGTTGAAATTTAGCTGCAGTGGGCTGAGAAAGGCCTAACACGGAACAGACGAAGAAAAAAGAAATAACAGGGAAAGGACGAAGAAGACCTACGTGACAATAAATACGATGTTCGAAACAGTAATTGTCGCTGTTATTCAACCAAAACTCGTAACTACAGCATAACTTTCTGTTCTTAAACGAACACTCACACATGAATCTAAGGGAATAAGAAATGTTAGTGCCCCCCAGTACAGTCAACAACATGAAGCTGTGCAGAGGACGACAAAAGAATGAAGCACACGGAAGTTAGTAATGGCAAATCCGTCGCATTTTCGTCACAATACAGGCAAGAAATGTGCCCACGTAGAACGGTTAAAGACACCAGGATGTGTGTGTTCCACGTCCCATCGACGTTACTTACCTGTAAATTTCTGCATTTTTAGACTTAGTTTTAATTTTTTCCCAATAACGTTATCATGTTAAAGACACTGTTATTATACAATACTAAATACTGCCAGCCTTTAAGATGTCTGTGCCCACAAACCGCATAACACGTTACGTGATGCATATTCTACCACCCGTCTTAACGCTGTTATCTACAGCTAATTACCTATACCGAGATACAGAGCCATTCGTTAACATAGACGCGTCGAACACCTGGTTACGAAGCTGATATTCCTGTTTTATAATTTGATAATGCGGTCAGTGTAGCTTTTGGTATTGGACTATTGCAATGCGGACACATCGAAAACGATGCAGCCGCTTGCGTTTTGACCTCGTCAAGCGTGCAAACTGTTTCATTCTGTCGTGGTTTAATCACTTCATTGAAACACCGTATTTGCAATTCGATTACGTATACTGGAAGGACGTACAACACAGCACCTTCTGTTTTGGCAAATATGGCTAACAGGGGAAACTCGCCATCGCACCCCCTTCAGATTTAGTGGTAAAACGGACCAGTGGGTAAGCCGTCAGAAACTGAACATAGTACAAGCATGAAAACAGGAAGATGTTCTGAACTGTGAAAATAGAAAAGTGAACGTTCCGAACTCAAAACATGCAACATCGAGCGAAATGCAAGAATCGCGCCGTCGTGGTTGGGTGGTCATGGAATTGGACTGCAAAGCAGGAGATCCGAGTTCAAATCTCCCTCGTGCCCTTTTTTTCACAAAATTATGAATTTTGCGTCCGGTCACTGACTGCTCTCCTTCTGTAGTCTTGCCAGTTGTTATACTATACACTGGTCATAGAATATGAGTCGTGTGGTAAGAATATACTACCGTCGCAAATTAATGTGATAAATAGTAACAATAGGCGTGATCCCGCAAATGCCCTCTCACAGAAATGAAAATAACAAATAAACGGGGGTGGACTACGTTACAACAATAAAATTCAAGGGTCTAAACTTCCAAAACGGAAAGCAAGAGTCATAACATGTGATAATTGTGTAGAACAAATAGAAAATATGTACGTCTGGAGGTCTCTTCCGTACACCTCGCTGTTGCAAACGAACGTAACACCATGACACCGACATATCTGAATACGGCGAACAGACACGTCAACGACGGGGCAGACAGTTCAGTTCATAGCGTTGTGAGGAAAAAATTCAGCAAAAGGGCGATTTGAACACTGATCTCCCTCTTCGGAGACCAGTACCGTGACCACAGAATCAGGACGCCCCGGCTAGCCTATTACGCTCGATATTACACAGGATCTTTCACTGTTTCTATTTTGCTTCTTTATCCACAGTTCAGTACACCTTTTCATGCTTCATTTGTGTCCAGTTTTTGACGGTCCATCCACTGAGCCATCTTACCGCTAAATCTGAGGAGAGTGCGATGGGGAGCTTCCCTTCGAAGTGCTGTGCGTTTTAACATGCTCGTATATTGTTTCAAGCGGATGTTTAGCTTTAGCCAAATAATGCTTCATTCCCGAATCTGAATCTCCAAACGTGTAGTTTTACAAATGAATGCTACATCCCTGTATTTTAAAATCGCTTTATTAACTGGCTTGGGCTGCTCCGGCTGGGCTGCGTATCCTGTCAGGGGCAGCTGACACGACTGTTGTGTGTATTGTAGCGGCAGCTCGTGACGTCACGTGCGCCACGCCACGTCATCACCTTCGTGTGCGCGCTGCGAGCGCGGAGCGACCAGCTCCTTAGCCTTAATTGCATTCCTTTCACTGCCCTTTCGGGGGGAGCCAGATTATAAGGGAGGCTCGTTCCCTCCAAGTTCTCCTCCTGTATTCTCGACGCTCACCTTTCCCCTCCGTCCCACTTCCCCTTCCCGTCTCTGCAAACAATTTTGCCGGCGGATATTACTTTTTAATTAGAGAGATATTCGCAAATGACGATAATTTTCGCAAGGCTGCGAAGTCAATTTCCCTTAGTCATATTCCCTGCAGAGGGGAGACTTATTTATTTACTCAGTGCAAATGGAAGAGCACCTCACTTGCATTAAGTGAGGTGCTCTTCCATTTGCACTGACTAAATTCACTGAAATGATAATGTACCCACAGTACTCGTGAAACCTCAGACCACTCCACATGTAACCCTCTTTTATATCTGACGTCTCCTGCGGATGATGTCAGTATGCGCAGGTGAATAGATCTCCATCATGTCATTTCATTTTTATAAATTTAGTTCGCCGTTCGGAATATTTCATTGTTTGTATAGAGTAATTTCGTTCTGTAATGCCGCTCGGGATTAGCTGTGCGGTCTCAGGCGCTGCAGTTATGGACTGTGTGGCTGGTCCCGGCGGAGGTTCGAGTCCTCCCTCGGGCATGAGTGGGTGTGTGTGTGTGTGTGTGTGTGTGTGTGTGTGTGTGTGTGCGTGTGTGCGTGTGTGCGTGTGTGCGTGTGTGCGTGTGTGCGTGTGTGCGTGCGTGCGTGCGTGCGTGCGTGCGTGCGTGCGTGCGTGTGTTTGTCCTTAGGATAATTTAGGTTAAGTAGTGTGTAAGCTTAGGGACTGATGACCTTAGCAGTTAAGTCCCATAAGATGTCGCACACATTTGAACATTTTTTTTGGTTCTGTAATAAATCGTGTCACGGATATTTTTATTGCATATTGCAGCTTTAGGCTGAGGCTAAAAAAAAGTTAAAAATTACATTACACTACATTCGAACACTGTTCTGCTCTTGTACACAGTTAGATGTGTTCCGAACCCTATATTGCTCTGAGCGCTTCGGATTACAAATGACAGATTTTCGCAAGTCCATGGATTCTGTTGGATCTGAAGTTGGCTAGCCTCACAGCAAGATTTCGTACGAAGAGAGCTCAGCGTGTCATGGTGTTTAGTTTTTAGAAACCAGAATACACAAGGGCACAGGATTTCAATTTATTCGTCGGGCAGCAGTGACCTCAACATAACATGAACACCACTCCAAGGAAGATGCCTCCGTAGTGGTCAATGAGCGTATCGTTATAAAGAGTCCATGACTGGATTATTCTATCACACCAAATGTATAATCTGCACAGATCGTGTCTGGAGATCCAGGTATCAGAATATTCGCTCTAACAGGTAAGAACGCTTTCCAATCCAGTCCCGAAAGATTTATTCCAGGATAATATCATCGCTGACTGAACATTGCGGGCTTTCAAAAAAAATAAATGGGTGGTGAAATTGCCCTCAGATTCATTCCCTCCGCCTCAACGTTGCAATGTTAAAAGTTTTGGCTGGTTTCGTTGTCTAGGGGATGTGATGCGTAGTTGCCGCATTACAGGCCAAATGCTGCTGAGTCTACAGATACGATAAGAATGTACACATGAATCGAATGGTCGAAGGTTTCTATCACTCGGCAATTGGGAGTTGTGAAAGTAACATATAAATTTATAAATGAGAGATTGCAATTAAATAAAATCTGCAGGTACTATCTTAAAGACTTTAAATGATGAGTACAATAGTAGAATGCGGTATATTTCTGCAAAACACTTATTGGTGTCGATGGTCCAGCAATTAAATAAAATATAAGTTGAATAACAGGGAAACAATAGATTCATACTGCACGTAATTAGTAATGAGCAACAAAGAAGCTCGCGAGATTCACTTCTAAGCGCATACTACGTCTTCACTGTAGAAGCCACGGAAATCTCACGAGTGCACAAGTCAGCACTACGAAATATTTCTATCAGCCGCTACCAGGCGTTAACCGCTCCACACTCTCCAAGTCCCTCTCGCGACTGCGCGTCCAGCACTTCCCGTGTCCGGTGCCGTACCCTCCAGAACTGCCCCGTGTCCTCACCGGAAACCATGCTCGTCCCCAACCTCCATAGGTCTCTCTTAGTAACGAGCGCTGTGATTGGCTAGAGCGCTCCCTCCACGTCTCCATGCCAACGAACACTGACAAATATAATGAAACATATTCTAAATACTGTAGTTACATTTAAATAACTTTAAACTAAATAAATATTCCTACGGCTGGGCCAGAAAAACGCTCTAACACACATTATTCAAATGGTTCAAATGGCTCTGAGCACTATGCGACTTAACTTCTGAGGTCATCAGTCGCCTAGAACTTAGAACTAATTAAACCTAAGCACATCACACACATCCATGCCCGAGGCAGGATTCGAACCTGCGGCCATAGCGGTCACGCGGTTCCAGACCGAAGCGCCTAGAACAGCACGGCCACACTGGCCGGCACACATTGTTAAATACACTCCTGGAAATGGAAAAAAGAACACATTGACACCGGTGTGTGAGACACACCATACTTGCTCCGGACACTGCGAGAGGGCTGTACAAGCAATGATCACACGCACGGCACAGCGGACACACCAGGAACCGCGGTGTTAGCCGTCGAATGGCGCTAGCTGCGCAGCATTTGTGCACCGCCGCCGTCAGTGTCAGCCAGTTTGCCGTGGCATACGGAGCTCCATCGCAGTCTTTAACACTGGTAGCATGCCGCGACAGCGTGGACGTGAACCGTATGTGCAGTTGACGGACTTTGAGCGAGGGCGTATAGTGGGCATGCGGGAGGCCGGGTGGACGTACCGCCGAATTGCTCAACACGTGGGGCGTGAGGTCTCCACAGTACATCGATGTTGTCGCCAGTGGTCGGCGGAAGGTGCACGTGCCCGTCGACCTGGGACCGGACCGCAGCGAAGCAAGGATGCACGCCAAGACCGTAGGATCCTACGCAGTGCCGTAGGGGACCGCACCGCCACTTCCCAGCAAATTAGGGACACTGTTGCTCCTGGGGTATCGGCGAGGACCATTCGCAACCGTCTCCATCAAGCTGGGCTACGGTCCCGCACACCGTTAGGCCGTCTTCCGCTCACGCCCCAACTTCGTGCAGCCCGCCTCCAGTGGTGTCGCGACAGGCGTGAATGGAGGGACGAATGGAGACGTGTCGTCTTCAGCGATGAGAGTCGCTTCTGCCTTGGTGCCAATGATGGTCGTATGCGTGTTTGGCGCCGTGCAGGTGAGCGCCACAATCAGGACTGCATACGACCGAGGCACACAGGGCCAACACCCGGCATCATGGTGTGGGGAGCGATCTCCTACACTGGCCGTACACCACTGGTGATCGTCGAGGGGACACTGAATAGTGCACAGTACATCCAAACCGTCATCGAACCCATCGTTCTACCATTCCTAGACCGGCAAGGGAACTTGCTATTCCAACAGGACAATGCACGTCCGCATGTATCCCGTGCCACCCAACGTGCTCTAGAAGGTGTAAGTCAACTACCCTGGCCAGCAAGATCTCCGGATCTGTCCCCCATTGAGCATGTTTGGGACTGGATGAAGCGTCGTCTCACGCGGTCTGCACGTCCAGCACGAACGCTGGTCCAACTGAGGCGCCAGGTGGAAATGGCATGGCAAGCCGTTCCACAGGACTACATCCAGCATCTCTACGATCGTCTCCATGGGAGAATAGCAGCCTGCATTGCTGCGAAAAGTGGATATACACTGTACTAGTGCCGACATTGTGCATGCTCTGTTGCCTGTGTCTATGTGCCTGTGGTTCTGTCAGTGTGATCATGTGATGTATCTGACCCCAGGAATGTGTCAATAAAGTTTCCCCTTCCTGGGACAATGAATTCACGGTGTTCTTATTTCAATTTCCAGGAGTGTACATAAACAATTAAAAAACATATATCAAAAGAAAAAAGCAAAAGGTAGGCCAGTAGCCTAATGTCTCTGTGCTTTCTAAAACACAGTAAACTTTTAACCAATTTAAAAATGGCCCTGAGCACTATGGGACTCAACTTCTGAGGTCATTAGTCCCCTAGAACTTAGAACTAGTTAAACCTAACTAACCTAAGGACATCACACACACGCATGCCCGAGGCAGGATTCGAACCTGCGACCGTAGCGATTTAACCAATTTCTTCATGAATATTATATATCGGATATAAACAGAGACATAGATGAATAAATATATTTATAAGCATGCTGCTGTCTTTTTTCTGTGTAACTGTAGAGTACTTATGGCCTGACGCGATCGATAGTAATCGGCCACTTTAACCTCCAATAACTCGTGTACTATTCAAGTTACGTACCTGTAATTCATACCAACTTAGGTTTACACTAAAAGCTTTCTAAAGACACGGCGATCGACAAAATCGGATGAAGCGTTTATATGGTGGAAATTTGTTGCTGGGTGTTACTTGTATAATTTACCATCAGATACTAAACTTAAAACTAAAAAAGATATTGAACATCTGACTACATCACAATTGTCGTGCAAATAATAATAGTGTACATGTTTCTTTTTGAGGTATCATGATCGATGTGGCTACTATTAATTTCTATAAGAACTGTGAAATGTCTGCCATGATGGTTTCACAAAGTCCGCCATCTTTGGCCCTCCCGGCGCACAGCGTAACCAAGGAATTCGCAGCCACGCGCTCGATGGGCCACGTGGTCCGGTCGTTGTGCGGCATCACGCGCTTGCTAAGGAGCCGCGCCTTGCCAAACGGCCCGAGCGCTGGCCGCCAACTCTGAACTTAGGATATTTTCAGGGCGCCACAACTCGCCCGTTACCTCACTACATGTGAAAATTCTAAGAGGTTGCACATGACTATTGTTATGCAAATTACGCAATTACATTTACCTAACAAGGGAACCTCCCCATCGCACCCCCCTCAGATTTAGTTATAAGTTGGCACAGTGGATAGGCATTGAGAAACTGAACACAAATCAATTGACAAAACAGGAAGAAGTTGTGTGGAACTGTGAAAAAAATAAGCAAAATATACGAACTGAGTAGTTCATGGCAAGACAGGCAACATCAAGGACACTGGGAACGCAGGAGCGCCGTGGTCTCGTGCTAGTGTGAGCAGCTGGTTCAAATCTTCCATCGAGTGAAGAGTTTAATTTTTTATTTTCAGTTTATGTGACAAACTCTTATGTTTTCATCACTTTTTTGGGAGTGATTATCACATCCACAAGGAAACCTAAATGGGACATGGTAGAAGAATCTTTTTACCCATTCGCCAAGTGTACAAGTTAGGTGGGTCGACAACACATTCCTGTGATGTGACGCACATGCCGTCACCAGTGTCGTATAGAATATATCAGATGTGTTTTCCTGTGGAGGAATCGGTTGACCTATGACCTTGCGATCAAATGTTTTCGGTTCCCATTGGAGAGGCACGTCCTTTCGTCTACTAATCGCACGGTTTTGCGGTGCTGTCGCAAAACACAGACACTAAACTTATTACAGTGAACAGAGACGTCAATGAACGAACGGGCAGATAATAACTATGCAAAAATAAAGAAAGTAAAATTTTCACTCGAGGGAAGACTTGAACCAAGGACCTCTTCTTCTGCAGCTGCTCACGCTACCACGGGACCACGGCGCTCCTGAGCTCACGTTCTCCTTGATGTTATCCATGTGGCCAATGGACTACTCAGTTTGTATATTTTGCTTATTTTTTTCACAGTTCCACAGAACTTCTTCCTGTTTCCTCAATTGATCTGTGTTCAGTTTATCAAGGCCTATCCACTGTGCCAAGTTATAACTAAATCTGAGGGGGATGCGATGGGGAGGTTCCCTTGTAAGAAGCTAAAATGATATTTTAAAGTTTGTACCTTTGATGGTACAAGTAGCTCTAAGTGTGTGTGTGTGTGTGTGTGTGTGTGTGTGTGTGTGTGTGTGTGTGTGTGGCTTAGGCACCAAACGGCAGCAGCGAATCGTAAGTGCTGTTCCGCCCATACTGAAATCTGCCGTACACTAACGGTGTCCACACTGAGCACTTGTAACATGAGTTAAAAACTTGGAGAGAAACTCTAATCAACGATGTGTGTCTATTTTTTTTAGATGTTGTAGTTTTTGCGCAGTCGTCTTCTGAACACCAGAGGTGCTTATGAATGATGCTCTACTTATATTCAACGAAGCTGAGATCTTATTTCCTTTAGACGCAATTAGAATTTGGCAGTGTCCCACCATTTAGACACAATTAGATGCTGGCAGTGTACCATCTTTAACTGGTTACAGTGGCAGCAACATACACATCGATCTGCAGGAGATAACACAGATCGAGGAACGGACAAAACCTGCTCAGGTAACAGTACACTCCCATACACGAGAAGAGATACCAACTCATGACGCTTTGGCTACCACCAACTGTCGGCCCAGTCCACGAAGGCCAAATATGCCACTACGAAGTATGCAATGTTTTATGTAAGACGCAAGGCTATGTCCGGCGTTCACGGAACTCAGTACCAGGAGTACTGGCTGCAATCGCCGCTTACGCTGCGTCCCGTTCCTCGGACTGTTGTAGGTGACGTACAGATTTTAGCCGAACTAGACGACTTAGGACCTGCCGTGGAAGAAGATCGGACAAAATCGCTGAATTATTCAGCTCTTCAGACTGGTATGTTAGCAGCATATTTTCACTGGTCTGTGCACAAACTGAAGCTCTCGCCTTCCAAAAGATTGGTAGTGCATCAACTTATCAGTTCAAATAGATTCGCTCGAAGTCAGAACTGCAACTTACTTGCGCATGAAGATGAGATTGACGTTGACGTGTCCTTTCTGACGAAGCACGGGTGCATCTATACCAGCAGAACATTCGACTTTGGAATTCTGAAAAGCATCTTCGGACAAGTATGCCAGAAATATACTTAACCTTTTCACAGAATCAATACCTAACCAAAATTTCTACTGTTATTTCGTGATCGACAATGAGAGGGCATACATCGCCATGTATCTGTGTTACAATTATGCTTTTGTTTTTGTCGAAGATAAGGGCTATCGTCGTCGTGCTGTACAGACACACTAGTGGTGTATGCTCCATGAAGTAAGAACAAGTCCTCTGGTTCGATGCCAGTAGCGAGCAAAATGGTTGCTGCATGTTGCTCACATACTTATTAGACTTCACGATTAGATGGATATAGACAGCTACGATAATTCGTGCTGAAAACCTGCAAACCACACACCTTTTGATCTCATCATGCCTAGGCTCTTAATGTAAATGATGAGGATTTTGATAGCTCCAACGCTGATAGCTCCCCAACTGCAGCAGCCAGTCGCAGAACTGACGTCGAGGAAGCGTATCCCGCCTGTCAGTCGACGCACTACCGTTAATCTCTAAGCTTCCACTTTCAGCGCGGTTAGAGCTGCTACTGACGTGCCACAGTGAACTGCTAAAGGGAGCAACGGCTGTATCGAACTTACTACCCTCCTGCCGCGCGGGGTAGCCTCGCCACGATTCGCGAGGGCATGGGTGTGTGTTGTCTTTAGCGTACGCTAGTTTTAAGTTAGATTCAGTAGTGTGTAAGCCTAGGGGCCGATGACCTCAGCAGGTTGGTCCCACAAGAACTTACCACAAATAAAATAAATAAATAAATAAAAAATTCTCCCCTCCAAGACCGCTCCAAAGTCCCCACCCCTTACACATCCGACATTGGAGTCAGATGACCGGTTTCCGCGCAGAGCTTGCGTTGGAAAAGGGATTTCCTGCAGTACAAGATTCGGAATATACTGCAGTTAAGCGTACTGCAAGCCGCTGCATTTGAATGTTCATTAGAGAGAGAGAGAGAGAGAGAGAGAGAGAGAGAGAGAGAGATGTTTCAGCAACAAACATTGGCTGTTCTACAAAGTGAAAATGTAATTGGCAAAACTATAGCGTCTGTGACATCATCAGAGACCTCATAATTGACGGCAGACTGCTGCGTAGTTACGACGTTGTATTTCATTACAGTTAAAACGACTCACTGTTCATACCAGTATCTGGAACGTAATCTCCAACTTTATGTGCGACGAAGCAAAGAGAGAAACAAGACAGTTACTTCAAAGCTTGTAAATTTCTTTAATAAATTTAGGTGTTCGTTTGCCAATGAATATTAAAGGCGTAATATTTGTGTTATGCAAATTTACTGTGTAATGTGTTGTTGAGTAAATGGTGTGCTTAGTCAGTTTTACTATAATAAAAAAAATTAGAAAACTTAATCTGGAAAACCAATACACAATGCTCATAATGAAATCAGTCCCTCTGAAATTTACCCAATCTCGTGAAAACAGAGTTCTGTGGCCCTGTACAATAAACTGACAAAGCTCCCTGTGCAAACAAACAATGAAATAAATTTTCCTTAGCTCCAGAGTCGTGACGGATGTGATCTTGGCATACTCCACAGTAGGCATGGAAAATATTCAGTCCAGGCATAGCGAAGTGCAATGCCGGCGGTAAAATAGCTTCACACAAATATCAGTGGATTGGCTGATAAATGAAAAACCCTGCAAATGTTCAGTGAAAATAATGTATGTTGTCTCAGCGCTGTGCAATGTTACCCGTATTGAAACTGTTACAAACATTAATACTTTTCTGATTCTGGCACATTAATATTTTTCTGATTCTGATTGAAAAATGATTTCTTTTAGAAAAATATTCATTGGATTTAAATAAACACGTCATGGAAAAGGATGTACTGATAAGAGGATATGCTAAGACCGAATGCTCCAGTTTGAAAATTGTATTCAAAATAAAGTTTCACCTTTACAAAATCTGATACGAAACATTTTACATTAACTTCAAAATCAGTGAACATCTCACTTGCTGTCGTAATTATAAACACCTGCATCATTACATGAGAAAAATTCTGACATCGTTTGACAAAACAAGTTTCAAAATTTAACTTCTGTGAATTAGGAGTACAAAACACAAAATATTACCTAATCAGCCTATGCATTAAATTTCATTGAAAATACTTGGTTCCTGCATTCGAGGGTCAGTATTGTAAAATTCAGCCAAATCCACATGCCGTGTTGCTGCATCCATAAAACTAAATATACAAATTTTCATTACGTTACAAATTTCTTACAGTTGCTTTCCCTTTGAGTTACAGTATAAATTCATTACTCTCCTACAACTGCCGTGGACAATGGTCAATATTTGTTAACAATCAGTATCACTTCAATTCTTGATAATGTTATAGCCTCACAAATTATTAATACACACTTAACTACGACCTAACATTTACTGGCTCTGTGTGAGCACTTCATTGTATAAGAACAGTATTATGCTGCGTTCGCAGACCAACAATTAAATTCTCACAGCTACCCACTAGCTTGAAGTCTTACGTCCTATCTGTAACAGAGTGCAACGGCAACTGCCACTGCGCTCCTACTTACAATCGATTCTGTCACTCAGGCAACATCTTTGGTTCAGTGATGTCAAAGGTACAATTTCTTCTACATACGACAACCGTTCCACCTCATTTTTCATGACTTATACTACAAAACCGGGCTCCCACGTAAAGGGGGGCCCCTCATAAGCTCTAGTCCTGCTGACCTACTATGAGAGAAGTACCCGCGTTATTAGTCGACTTTTGAAAAGAGCGTTGCAATTAAAACATCCCGCCAATTGCAAAATCCTTTCCGTAATGCGTTTTTAGACGAAAAGAATATCAAACCTGTTCACAGTCATCGCCCAATGTATGCTCTATACGAATGGAGTGAAACAAATGAAGCTGTTGTGTGCCAGTGATGTTTGTTTATGGTGGAAGGATAAACGTCCATGATGATGATGATGATGATGATGATGTCGATGACACAAGTTGTCGGCCGTCTGTAGTGATAGAACTGGTACAGAAACATCGCGAAAAAATTCGTGACAATAGGTATTTCCTGAAACGTCAACTGTCCGACCATTTTTAACAGCTATCTCTGAGTGTTTTGCTTGAGATACAGACTAAATAATCAGGGTATCATGAGTTCCGTGTTCGTTGAGTTTGAAAAATCAGTCCTGAGAACCAAACACCTCAACGGATGTCTGTCTCTCAGGTCTTTCTTTTTTGTTTCGATGCCGAAGGAGAAGGCCCACTGAACAGAATTGCGAGCGGAGACGAGACATGGGTTTCCTCTGCTAACTCGAATAGACATCAAGTCAATGGTGTGAGGTTACCTTGTCTTTCAAAAAATCCAAGAAAAGCACGCCTAACTCTCTCAGCTAGAAACGTGTGCTGTCTTTTCTTAGCACGTTGAACAAAACTTGTTTGTAGCTTTTATAGCAAGTCGTAGGACAAGCAGTCCGAAAGTCTGTTGCAAGCAGGTCCCGATCTAGGGGAAGAGGAGGGGAGGGAAACCTGGGTATCTGGCCCGGGCGGCAATTTCAGGGGGGCGGCAAATTCATATTCTTGAAGGAAAAACCTTGTTTCACAAACCACCTAGCATCGAGCGCACTTTGGTCTATCGATTATTCTATGATTTCGAAACGCATCCCTGCTGGTCTTTGAACGTTTTAACACACATTCTACGTTGATTTGTGAAGGAATCAAATGTTTATTTTTGAATGTGTACGTAGCGTACGTGATTTCTCTGCCAGGGGAATCCCCGTCGCATCAAGAAATAAAAAACTTTCCGGCACACAAAAGGGGACGGGGCTATACGAGATTGGGTGTTGTTATATTTATTAGCGAAATCCATATACTCAGACTTCCAGAATGGAAATAAATGACTAACAGAAATAAAAATTAAGAAGGATTACATATTATCTTCTCAGTGTATCCAAGACTACGAAATTGTAACCGAAAATTTTTGCCAGATCGCTAGACTACTAAGGTCCAGTTGTACGATCCCCCGTTAGCAGCCGCTCAAGTTCTGTTATAGGAATAGCGCGAAAAACGCTTTTTACGAGCACGTAATAACGCTAACTGGAGAATAAACGCGGGATAACAAAACCTGTTTCTGGCAGGGTTAGTGAAGTTAACCCGAGAATAAATTTTGACACTGGCAGGAGTAGTTACAAAATTAATGGTAACAAGATTATTTGTTGGAACGAGGAAGGAGGACACCACACAAATTATATGAAAGAATATGACGATTCCAAATTAATATAAAAATTTCATACCACTGCTACTTTTCGATCTCATGCTTGAAAAACTGGAGCATATGAATGAAACGTGAAACTGTTTGCTACGATAAAAGTTTTTGCTTGTAGTAGGCCTAAAAGGCATTTGATATCGGTACTTCGCGATTTATATTCAGTCGTGTTATTTATGTGAAATAGATAAAAATGACCATTCGTGCCAAAACTGTCTCGCATATTTGACGTGTGTTACAGCTGGTGTAATATTAGAAAGGCCTCCTCCGTTTTATCTAGCAGTGACAAAATAGACGTAATCAAATCGAGAAACCACACCAGTCTTGGGAACTATTCGTATTAACAGGTTTTTCAATATTAGACAACGACATTTTGACTTTTCATGTAGCAAATAATGAAGTAAAACATTCTTTCGCAGAAAGGAGAGCACGTCGTGTAAAGCTGTAGCAAGATTACAGAGAAAAAATGCTGGGACCTGAGGATTGAAGGGATGTGTACTGTCTTGCTTGTTTCTTATCTTTAATTTTATGTCTTACAAAAGAGAAAGTTATTAGCCAATAGGCAATAGAGTGCAAATTTTCTGAAGAGTTCCTATTCTCCCGGTCACAAAAAATCCCACTTAGTATTAATTGTGTGCTTTTCACGAGGGAGCGGCGGACAGGACATTTTAATTTCCAATGTCCTGGATATATGCTTGATGACTTCAATTACAAAATATACACCCTTGAATTTCACAGAGTGAAACACAGTGCGTGTGACGGAAGAACGCTGCGAGAGGAGGCGTGGCACTGCACTTTGGCACAGTGAAGAACAAATAATATGTCTTGCATTTTCTCGGACGTATGTGTTTTATATATCAAACCCTTCAGAATTATTTGCTCTGCAAAATGAACGTTTTATGAAAAATCTTTTTTTTTGTAAGTTTTTAAATCCTATCTCAAAAGCTCGAGGGGGAGGGGGACGAGGGCGCCACTGTACAGCTTTCTCCCATGTTCGGAAATATGGAAGATCCGAGACTGGCTGCGAGGCATTAAGACAACTCAGAAGAGCCATTAAAAAAGCAAGCGCGGCCGTCTCCTGACTTCCTGTGTCGCGCTTTGACAAAGCTCGGTCACACACAAAAATTATTGCGGCAGTTTAAATCTGACGTTTTTTGGCATACGTCTTACAGCCCAGACGTGGCACCGAGCACCGAGCGCCTCCCATTTATTCACGTACGTGAAAAAAATGGTATGGCTGCCAACGCTTTCCGTGCAACAGTCTTGAAGGTTGGTTGGTTTTAAAAGAGGGGGGAGGGGGGATGACCAAACTGCGAGGTCATCGGTCCCTTGTTCCCAGTAAAATAATTTCACAAGGGAAAGAAGAAAAGAAAGGAGACGTACAGTACAGCAACAATCTTCAAGATGCAGTCGTGAACTGGGTGCGATATCGGGCGGCAAATTTTATCAGCTCGTCAAGAGATACGATACATGATTAAACGTGAACGGTGAGTGTAGACAAAAGATATTTCTAATAGATTAGCTTTATCTGTTGCGGTGCTTTATTTATACCTTGCTGGGGGTTACTTTCTGGATAGCCGTCGCATCTTTCAGCTCACGTAGCAGCTGATGCGGGACAAATAAGAGGGGCTCGGTGGCGCGTGGCGATTCGGCCCTTGCTGGCGAGACCAGCGGCGAGGTCGCCCTGTTTACGCCCACTGCGGTGCTCATACGGGCGCGTGCCCACAATTCCGCCCTATCTGTCCAATTATCGCGGGCTCTGCGGCGCGGTATCGCCCCACGGCGGGCCGTTGTTTACAAACAGGGAGGCGAGGCGCAGGTGGGCTGACCCGCGCGTGACCTTGGGCGCCGTGACGTCACAGGCGGTACCTGTACCGCTATGGCCTTGTCTGAGTCACGGCGCGGGCGCCGGCACTGCACCAGCCTGCGGGCGCGCCACACGCGCAGCCGCTGCAACAACAACAACAACAACAACAACAAGAAGGCCCGGACTGATCGACGTCACAACACTGTGAGCGCACTGTCCCAGACCATACCGACCTTTTATGGCGGTAACACGGATAAACTTGCGCTGCCATAAGATGACGGTGTGGCCTGGGACAGCGCGCCCTGTGTTGCGACGTCTATCTGTGCGGGCCTTCTTGTTGTTGCAGCGGGGACGCGTGTGGTGTGCCCGCAGCCTGCTTTCGTGTCTTAACGTGGGAAGGATCTGAGATATGGGTCACCAATTTTGATCAACTTTTGCAAGGGCGTTCAGTACTGAACATAAAGAGCGACATGTTTCGGCTTTCATTAGACACTCGTCAGTTTTTGAAAAAAAAAAATCGAAGTGAAAGTAGATGACGGAAACTCGTATTTTCTATGCTGTATATCGAAAGGACATCTAAAAACAAACGTTTTTATTAATATAATATGTGTCCATCGATAATAACGTTCCAGTCACTGACATTTTTGTGTTTTCATGCTGTAGCTTGGATAACCGCCCTTCAATGTGTCTAGCAGGGCGAAATCGGCGTAGAGCGGTCAATGCATTTACACTACCAAACCACTGCTCCGTGTTCGATTCTTGTTCGTGCCATTTTTTCCATATATTTTTTTCCTTATATCTGATAATATTCCGGTAACTGGAAGTCTTTCCTTTGCCGTTTTTTCGATGTATAACGTCGGGAGATGTGACTAATAATCAAATAACCTGTTCTGTCGTCATAGGCAGCGCACCGCGCCTGGTACACATAGCTACGACACCTGACGATGGGCTTGTAACAGTCCGAAACGGGTCGTGTGAAAATAAAGTAATTTACAACTGAAGCGGTATTTTCAACCTCTGCTAATCAAATAAGTATATATTATAATAAATTGACAGTAATTTTCATCGTGATATATATATGTACAAAAATACTCCTGACGCATATAATTGCGCAGTCCTAACTGACCGTTTATTCGTGACCGTTCTCGCAATCAGTGGGCTGAAACTTATCGAAGAAACAAGCAAAACATTAATATTTCTCAAATGGTTCAAATGGCTCTGAGCACTATGGGACTCAACATCTTAGGTCATAAGTCCCCTAGAACTTAGAACTACTTAAACCTAACTAACCTAAGGACATCACGCACATTCATGCCTAAGGCAGGATTCGAACCTGCGACCGTAGCAGCAGCGCGGTTCCGGACTGCAGCGCCAGAACCGCACGGCCACCGCGGCCGGCTAATATTTCTCGCACCATGCGCAGCACACGAATAAAATCACGCCGCACTGACATGTTTTCCGTTCGTGGAAAACATATCTCATTAACGTTGCTAAAAACAGAGCAATCCGACGCCAATTCGGAAGCGTACCAACCGTATAAAAACATATCTTGAAAGATAGCCGTGAATATCCATGATTTTCATGTCGTGCGATGAAATTCTTTAAATGTCGGAAAAAGTAAACGTCATACAGTACATTTCGGCGGCATCGCTTTCACGATGTAGGTCGGTTGAGCGTAATCTACGACAGTCCTATCTACCGCCTCATGTATCACGATGAAAATAACTGTCAATACACTATGTGATCAAAAGTATCCGGACACCCCCAAAAACATACATTTTTCATATTACGTGCATTGTGCTGCCACCTACTGTCAGGTACTCCATATCAGCGACCTCAGTAGTCATTAGTCATCGCGAGAGAGCAGAACGGGGCGCTCCGCGGAACTCACGGACTTCAAACGTGGTCAGGTGATTGGTGTCACTTGTGTCATACGTCTGTAGGCGAGATTTCCACATTCCTAAACATCCCTAGGTCCTCTGTTTCCGATGTGGTAGTGAAGTGGAAACGTGAAGGGACACGTACAACACAAAAGCCTACAGGCCGACCTCGTCCGTTGATTGACAGAGACTGCAGACATTTGACGAGGGTCGTAATGTGTAATAGGCACACATGTATCCAGACCATCACACAGGAATTCCAAACTGCATCAGGATCCACTGCAAGTATATGACAGGCAGGAGGTGAGAAAACCTGGATTTTATGGTCGAGCGGCTGTTCATAAGCCACACATCACGCGGTACATGCCAAACAACGCCTCGCTTGGTGCAAGGAGCGTAAACGTTGGACGACTAAACAGTGGAATAACGTTATGTGGGGTGACGAATCACGGTACACAATGTGGCGATCCGATGGGAGGGTGTGGGTATGGCGAATGCCCGGTGAACGTCATCTGCTTAGGTGTATAGTGCCAACAGTAAAATTCGGAGGCAGTAGTGTTATGGTGACGTCGTGTCTTTCATGGAGGGGGCGTACACTCATTATTTTGCGTGGCACTATCACTGCACAAGCCTACAGTAATTTTTTAAGTACATCCTTGCAAGAGCAATTCGGGGATGGCGACTGCATCTTTCAACAAGATCGAGCATAATCCACGGCCTATGGCGGAGTGGTCACACGACAATAACATCCCTGTAATGGACTGGCCTGCACAGAGTCCTGACCTGAATTCTACAGAACACCTTAGGGATGATTTGGAAGGCCGACTTCGTGCCAGGCCTCGCAGACCGACATCGATACCTCTCCTCAGCACAGCACTCCGTGAAAATGGGCTGCCACTCCCCAAGACATCTTCCAGCACCTGATTGCACGTATGTCTGCGAGACTGGAAGCTGTCATCAAGGCTGAGTGTGGGTCAACACCATATTGAATTTCAGCATTACCAGTGGAGTCATTTTCAGCCAGTTGTCCAGATACTTTTGATCACATAGTGTATATACTTTTTGTTTATTAATCTCACCTCCAGACGTTTTATTTAGAAAAAGAAAGAAAGGTATCTCATTATGAATATTATCAGATACACCGAAAATAATATCGAATGAAAAAAGCCACGACCAAGAATCGAACACAGACCAGCAGTTTGGTAGTCTGATGCCTCGACCACTCGACCGCCGACCTCTTTCTGCTAGACACGTAGAATGACAAGCTCACAAGCTACAGCATGAGAATACAAAAACAGTCTTAATGTTGGACCTTATAATACATCCTTCCCCATGATCCATGGACCTTGCCGTTGGTGGGGAGGCTTGCGTGCCTCAGCGATACAGATGGCCGTACCGTGGGTGCAACCACAACGGAGGGGTATCTGTTGAGAGGCCAGACAAACGTGTGGTTCCTGAAGAGGGGTAGCAGCCTTTTCAGTAGTTGCAGGGGCAACAGTCTGGATGATTGACTGACCTGGCCTTGCAACATTAACCAAAACGGCCTTGCTGTGCAGGTACTGCGAACGGCTGAAAGCAAGGGGAAACTACGGCCGTAATTTTTCCCGAGGGCATACAGCTTTACTGTATGGATAAATGATGATGACGTCCTCTTGGGTAAAATATTCTGGAGGTAAAATAGTCCCCCATTGGGATCTCCGGGCGGGGACTACTCAAGATGACGTCATTATCAGGAAAAAGAAAACTGGCGTTCTACGGATCGGAGCGTGGAATGTCAGATCCCTTAACCGGGCAGGTAGATTAGAAAATTTTAAAAGGAAAATGGATAGGTTAAAGTTAGATATAGTGGGAATTAGTGAAGTTCGGTGGCAGGAGGAACAAGACTTTTGGTCAGGTGAATACAGGGTTATAAACACAAAATCAAATAGAGGTAATGCAGGAGCAGGTTTAATAATGAATAAAAATATAGGAGAGCGGGTAAGCTACTACAAAAAGCATAGCGAACGCATTATTGTGGCCAAGATAGACACGAAGCCCATGCCTACTGCAGTAGTACAAGTTTATATGCCAACTAGCTCTGCAGATGTCGAAGAAATTGAAGAAATGTATGATGAGATAAAAGAAATTATTCAAGTAGTGAAGGGAGACGAAAATTTAATAGTCATGGGTGACTGGAATTCGAGAGTAGGAAAAGGGAGAGAAGGAAACATAGTAGGTGAATATGGATTGGGGGAAAGAAATGAAAGAGGAAGCCGCCTGGTAGAATTTTGCACAGAGCATAACTTAATCATAGCTAATACTTGGTTCAAGAATCATGAAAGAAGGTTGTATACATGGAAGAATCCTAGAGATACAAGAAGGTATCAGATACACTCCTGGAAATTGAAATAAGAACACCGTGAATTCATTGTCCCAGGAAGGGGAAACTTTATTGACACATTCCTGGGGTCAGATACATCACATGATCACACTGACAGAACCACAGGCACATAGACACAGGCAACAGAGCATGCACAATGTCGGCACTAGTACAGTGTATATCCACCTTTCGCAGCAATGCAGGCTGCTATTCTCCCATGGAGACGATCGTAGAGATGCTGGATGTAGTCCTGTGAAACGGCTTGCCATGCCATTTCCACCTGGCGCCTCAGTTGGACCAGCGTTCGTGCTGGACGTGCAGACCGCGTGAGACGACGCTTCATCCAGTCCCAAACATGCTCAATGGGGGACAGATCCGGAGATCTTGCTGGCCAGGGTAGTTGACTTACACCTTCTAGAGCACGTTGGGTGGCACGGGATACATGCGGACGTGCATTGTCCTGTTGGAACAGCAAGTTCCCTTGCCGGTCTAGGAATGGTAGAACGATGGGTTCGATGACGGTTTGGATGTACCGTGCACTATTCAGTGTCCCCTCGACGATCACCAGTGGTGTACGGCCAGTTTAGGAGATCGCTCCCCACACCATGATGCCGGGTGTTGGCCCTGTGTGCCTCGGTCGTATGCAGTCCTGATTGTGGCGCTCACCTGCACGGCGCCAAACACGCATACGACCATCATTGGCACCAAGGCAGAAGCGACTCTCATCGCTGAAGACGACACGTCTCCATTCGTCCCACCATTCACGCCTGTCGCGACACCACTGGAGGCGGGCTGCACGATGTTGGGGCGTGAGCGGAAGACGGCCTAACGGTGTGCGGGACCGTAGCCCAGCTTCGTGGAGACGGTTGCGAATGGTCCTCGCCGATACCCCAGGAGCAACAGTGTCCCTAATTTGCTGGGAAGTGGCGGTGCGGTCCCCTACGGCACTGCGTAGGATCCTACGGTCTTGGCGTGCATCCGTGCGTCGCTGCGGTCCGGTTCCAGGTCGACGGGCACGTGCACCTTCCGCCGACCACTGGCGACAACATCGATGTACTGTGGAGACCTCACGCCCCACGTGTTGAGCAATTCGGCGGTACGTCCACCCGGCCTCCCGCATGCCCTATACGCCCTCGCTCAAAGTCCGTCAACTGCACATACGGTTCACGTCCACGCTGTCGCGGCATGCTACCAGTGTTAAAGACTGCGATGGAGCTCCGTATGCCACGGCAAACTGGCTGACACTGAAGGCGGCGGTGCACAAATGCTGCGCAGCTAGCGCCGTTCGACGGCCAACACCGCGGTTCCTGGTGTGTCCGCTGTGCCGTGCGTGTGATCATTGCTTGTACAGCCCTCTCGCAGTGTCCGGAGCAAGTATGGTGGGTCTGACACACCGGTGTCAATGTGTTCTTTTTTCCATTTCCAGGAGTGTAGATTATATAATGGGAAGACAGAGATTTAGGAACCAGGTTTTAAATTGTAAGACATTTCCAGGGGCAGATGTGGACTCTGACCACAATGTATTGGTTACGAACTGTAGATTGAAACTGAAGAAACTGCAAAAAGGTGGGAATTTAAGAAGATGGGACCTGGATAAACTGAAAGAACCAGAGGTTGTACAGAGTTTCAGGGAGAGCGTAAGGGAACAATTGACAGGAATGGGGGAAAGAAATACAGTAGAAGAAGAATGGGTAGCTCTGAGGGATGAACTAGTGAAGGCAGCAGAGGATCAAGTAGGTAAAAAGACGAGGGCTAGTAGAACTCCTTGGGTAACAGAAGAAATATTGAATTTAATTGATGAAAGGAGAAAATATAAAAATGCAGTAAATGAAGCAGGCAAAAAGGAATACAGACGTCTCAAAAATGAGGAAGTGCAAAATGGCTAAGCAGGGATGGCTAGAGGACAAATGTAAGGATGTAGAGGCTTATCTCACTAGGGGTAAGATAGATACTGCCTACAGGAAAATTAAAGGGACCTTTGGAGAAAAGAGAGCCACTTGTATGAATATCAAGAGCTCAGATGGAAACCCAGTTCTATGCAAAAAAGGGAAAGCAGAAAGGTGGAAGGAGTATATAGAGGGTCTATACAAGGGCGATGTACTTGAGGACAATATTATGGAAATGGAAGAGGATGTATATGAAGATGAAATGGGAGATACGATACTGCGTGAAGAGTTTGACAGAGCACTGAAAGACCTGAGTCGAAACAAGGCCCCGGGAGTAGACAACATTCCATTAGAACTACTGATGGCCATGGGAGAGCAAGTCCTGACAAAACTCTACCATCTGGTGAGCAAGATGTATGAAACAGGCGAAATACCCTCAGACTTCAAGAAGAATACAATAATTCCATTCCCAAAGAAAGCAGGTGTTGACAGATGTGAAAATTACCGAACTATCAGTGTAATAAGTCACAGCTGCAAAATACTAACGCGAATTCTTTACAGACGAAAGGAAAAACTGGTAGAAGCCGACCTCGGGGAAGATCAGTTTGGATTCCGTAGAAATATAGGAACACGTGAGGCAATACTGATCTTACGACTTATCTTAGAAGAAAGATTAAGGAAAGGCAAACCTAAGTTCCTAGCATTTGTAGACTTAGAGAAAGCTTTTGACAATGTTGATTGGAATGCTCTCTTTCAAATTCTGAAGGTGGCAGGGGTAAAATACAGGGAGCGAAAGGCTATTTACAATTTGTACAGAAACCAGATGGCAGTTATAAGAGTGGAGGGGCATGAAAAGGAAGCAGTGGTTGGGAAGGGAGTGAGACAGGGTTGTAGCCTCTCCCCGATGTTATTCAATCTGTATATTGAGCAAGCAGTAAAGGAAACAAGAAAAATTCGGAGTAGGTATTAAAATCCATGGAGAAGAAATAAAAATTTTGAGGTTCGCCGATGACATTGTAATTCTGTCAGAGACAGCAAACGACTTGGAAGATCAGTTGAACGGAATGGACAGTGTCTTGAAAGGAGGATATAAGATGAACATCAACAAAAGCAAAACGAGGATAATGGAATGTAGTCGAATTAAGTCGGGTGATGCTGAGGGAATTAGATTAGGAAATGAGACACGTAAAGTAGTAAAGGGGTTTTGCTATTTGGGGAGCAAAATAACTGATGATGGTCGAAGTAGAGAAGATATAAAATGTAGACTGGCAATGGCAAGTAAAGCTTTTCTGAAGAAGAGAAATTTGTTAACATCGCGTATAGATTTAAGTGTCAGGACGTCGTTTCTGGAAGTATTTGTATGGAGTGTAGCCATGTATGGAAGTGAAGCGTGGACGATAAATAGTTTGGACAAGAAGAGAATAGAAGCTTTCGAAATGTAGTTCTACAGAAGAATGCTGAAGATTAGATGGGTAGATCACATAACTAATGATGAAGTACTGAATAGAATTAGGGAGAAGAGGAGTATGTGGCACAACTTGACCAGAAGAAGGGACCGGTTAGTAGGACATGTTCTGAGGCATCAAGGGATCACAAATTTAGCATTGGAGGGCAGCGTGGAGGGTAAAAATCGTAGAGGGAGACCAAGAGATGAATACACTAAGCAGATTCAGAAGGATGTGGGTTGCAGTAAGTACTGGGAGATGAAGAAGCTTGCACAGGATAGAGTAGAATGGAGAGCTGCATCAAACCAGTCTCACGACTGAAGACCACAAGAACAACATCAACAACATATTACATTAATAATAAATGTTTGTTTTTAGACGATCTTTCGACATATAGGATTGAAAATACGATTTTCCGTCATCAGTTTTGACTTCGATTTGTTCATGAACTATACAGAGCTGTCTAGCAAAAAGCCGAAATACGAGTCTTTATTTTGAATACAGAACGTTCCTGCAAAACTTGATCATAACTGATGACCCACATGCCACAACCTCCCCGTGTAAGACAACGAATGGTGCAATATCGGAGACCCTGACTGGCTTTAGAAGATGCTGAAAGTGTTGCAGGTCACAACACAGACTGGCAGTAGCTGGAAGGACGTCATGCATTCCGACGAGTCGTCCATCATCTTGTTTACAACAATAAAGCGAAATTATACCCTGTGAGACGTGGAAAAACGGTTCAAGATATCGAACACGGTTTTTATTACATAACTGTAAGCATCGTTAATACTCTTTAACTCATGTTTCAACAGACACGCTGAAGCAAATATGCTATTTCTTAAAGCAGTAGTGTACTTTTTTAACGGTATTGTAAGACGAGTGCAATGACATAACGTTCGTTTAAGTTGGTGATGAAATATTTCGCAAGCGTATACCAGAACTGTTCCAAAATGAGAGGCAAGGTCGTCTGGCCCGTATTTGCTGTTACCGTGTCAACAGTACCAGGTGGGGCTGTTGCGTCCCACTCCGTCGTTACATACAGCAAGCGCAACAACGGATCCCAGGCTCTTCGGTTCTCAATTTTAGCACATTTCTCAGAGACTTACGCGTAACATTTCAAGGCACAGAATAACGAGCGATATCCCACTGTATTCTTGTTTTCAACCGCTTTTGAATGCCATAACAAAAGGAGTAGCAGCAGTAATAACAATAATAATAATAATAATGAAAACATCAGTATATATGATACAACTGTTCCTTCATTCATCTTTTCCGACTGTTTACGTTTGTTCTGTGAAACTAAAAATGTACTCAATGGGTTTGAACTTTCGAAGAAATGAAGCGGACTGCCAGTAGAACATTGTTATAAAATCTGAACAGTCCTTTTTGATATCAGGAACATACCGTGCCACGTAACAATTTCGGATTTACTACAGTACAAAACCTGGTAGGACCAGTGCTCGAAACCGGAGCCCTTGGTACGACAAGCTAAAATGCTCTACTGACTTCCCCACGGAAGCACCACGACAGCAAACTATACCTAGTTTTGGTTGGCACTCTGTCCATATACTACGTTTGGTACCCATCTGACTGTCTGACATCTGGATGTTTGGGCGTAAGAATCAGTGCACACGCCAGGTGAACCAGTTTCTTCTTTGCCATCCCCACGGAGCAGCTGGCACTTCCATCCCGGCTCATCGGGCAGTGACGGCGCAGCTGAACGAACTCCACACCATCCCACAGGGCCACGTTGCGCAGTGCTTAACACGCTTGACTCCTGTTGCGGAAGAGCAACAACCTAGTTCTTTTTCGTAGAACTTTTCTTAGGTGACTGTTATTGAATGTTAAGCAGTTTGAGGAAAAGCATATTCACTCCAACATCTGTGCAATTGTATATTTATTTTCTTGCTACATCATCTGTACAATTGTGTATTTATTTTCTACGGGTTTCAGTCCTAATAACCATATGTTTCAGTTATAGCACCCATCGCCAGAGGAGAAGGAATCTGCGAAGATGATTTTCATAACTGAAACCGGTGGAGAATAAATATGCAATTGTGCAGCTGATGTCGCACATATGCTTTTGTTTTCTTAAATATGACTTTCGCGCCTTGTGACACACTGCGGATGTGAAAATCGCCAGCTAGCCCTTTGCGTTGCTACAGCACTTGACTCCTCCTTTGTACTCCGTTAGACGTTCACTTGGTTAGACGTTAATTTTTATAAGACGTTAAACGTTACTGTCACTAACGTATTTTAATTTGTCATGTTCCTTTCTGGGAACGCCTTCACCGTGATGAAGACCTATCGATAATCACTGTCCTTCAAGCACAACGCAGCAAATATCACCGCTGTTGTTCCTAAATACAGAGTCTTTCAGAAGTGTAGGACAATATTTAGGCATACGACAGAAATGATAATTAGAAACAAAAGAGTCAAGTAAACGCATACCTTAAGAGCTATGCACTTTTTCATCTTTGCTACTTCAAAACACAACCCTTCTAATGAACAAGTGATGGTGACTTTTAGGGTATGCATTTTAGAGCACATGTTTACTCGACGTTTTCGTTTCGAATGATCATTCCTGACATATCCCCGAATAATGACCAGCATTTCTGAAACATCCAGTGCGTCACTGATAGAAGAGTTGTAAAATTTTGTAAAAATTGCAATAAATTGTTATTTAATGCGTTGAGTATCATTTGATATTGCACAAAAGCAAATTCTGTCACTCTCATTACCAGAAGAATGATCTGACATGATGAGTCTAATACAAATCACGCCCCCCTCTTAAATGCCTTTGAGCAGTAGTTCAGTATGGTGTAAAGTAGCGTGGTCAGTCAAATCCTGCGACAAGAATTACAAATAAGTTTACGTCGTCTGCAAAGGAAACCGTTACAATACTGCTGACAAACTTCATTTTTGTAGAGGAATTTGCCCCCTAAATGAACCTTGGTGTCATGCAGAAACTGTGTTCCAGATCTCTGCCTTTCGCAGGAGGCCCTCAAGCAAAACTTCTGCAGCACCTGTTTCAATAAGAAACAGTTGTCAGCCATATTCGGAAACTGGAAAGAATGTGTCTCGTCTCGCAACATCGGTCGTGAACGTGCGACCCCTCAAGTAGCGGTGGCTCAACAAATCACTAGTTCGCATCGGGGCGGTGAAATCCTTACGTTTCTCGTTATTTGTGTATCTGTTACAAAACTATTCCCAAATTAAATTTGTCTCTACTTTATACAACGAAGTCTGAAATAGATTTTAATGCAGAGTTTAAAGTGCACTTACAGCGAATATTTACAGCCGCGCTTCTGTGTATTTTCACCCACACAACATTTACCATTAGAATATACTCAGAATTCTCTCTTCTCTTTAATGGTTGACCCTTTAACAAAATATGGGCCACATGCACGAACTAATAAGCTGTTGTAAGTATTTTAAATTGCTATCAATTGCAGAAATCTTATGTTCCTTCCCGCCTGTTACGAAGACATTCAATTTTGTACACTCAAGTGCACCAAAAACACAACAGATTGAACGACTAGAGATGGGACGTTAATATTCGCAGAACATGTACAAGTAGTATGTTCCACAGAAATGATTAAAATGAACAACATTAGAACCACATCGGCCCGCGGATTAAAGGTCAATATCGATATCGCGGAGCAACACCACCTAGCGGTAAAATGCGCCCGCGGCTCTCGTTGTCGCTATAAACCGAAGACAACGGATCAGTGTGACTTGGCCAGACGTGCAGGATGCCTCGCAGACATAGGCACGAACCGTACCGTCAAATCAACGAGTTTGAAAGAGGGTGCATTGGTGGAATGAGAGAATGTGACGCATCCGTCCGGGAAATTGCTGCTCATGTGGGACGAGGTGTTTTGGCAGTGCACCCTGTGTGTGCAGAATGGCTCACGGAAGGCTGTAGAACACGACGAGATCGCTCTGGTCGCACGACCCAGACACCCCCCCCCCCCTCCAACCGATCGACACATCATGCGAATGGTATTACAGGACAGATCTGCGTCCTCCTCGGCTCTGGCGCTACAGTGCAACAATGTAACACATCGTACACTATCAGGGATGACAGCCTGTCGCCATTTATTACGGCATGACTGCGTGCACATCGTCCACTGATCCACTTACCTTTGACGAAAGGGCAGAAAAATGCCAGGCGGCAATGGTGTATGGACCGAAGTCACTGGGGACAGGAATAGCATCAGACAGTGCTTTCAGACGAATCCACTTCCTGTTTGTTTGGAAATGATGGCCGTATTTTGGTTCGACGACAGGGGGAGCGGCAATGACTGAATTCGCTCAAGACACGCAGCGCCGAGTCAACGCCGTATGGTGTGGGGTGCTATTGGGCACAACCACAAATCACAGATGTTGCGTGTCCGTGGCACTGTGACCTACGTGAATTACATCCTGCGATCCGAAGAAATGCTCTTCCTGCACAACAACCCACACGCCATTTTTCAGCAAGACAATACACGACCACATGTTGCTGCACGAACACGTGCCTTCTTGGCGCCACAGGATGTCAACCTCTTGCCCGCCAGATCACCAGACTTATCGCCAACCGAAAATGTGTGGCATATGGTGAAACGGCTGCTGCAGCGCTGCGACCCGATGCCAACCACCGCAGATGAACTCAAACCAGGCGAATGCAGCACGGATGGCTATACGACAGGACGCCATTCGCGCCTGATCCGCGTCGATGCCATCACGCCTGGAACAGGACGTCAGGGCCCATGGCGGACTGAACTGAGGTGACTGAAATGCTAATCATTTCTGCATAACACACTAATGTACATGTCCTTTGAATATTAACGTTATATCTAGTCGTTCATGGTGGTTCGTTTTTCTGAACATTAGTGTAAAGTACTCTAAACCTTTTTCCTGCTATTAAGACGGCCGCGGTGGCCGAGCGGTTCTAGGCGCTTCAGTACGGAACAACGTGGCTGCTGCGGTCGCAGGTTCGAATCCTGCCTCGGGCATGGATGTGTGTGATGTCCTTAGGTTAGTTAGGTTTAAGTAGTTCTAAGTTCTAGGGGATTGATGACCACAGCAGTTAAGTCCCATAGTGCTTAGAGGCATTTGAACCATTTGAACCTGACTATAAAAATATATTTAGAATTGTTGCAAAGTTGTGATTTTTTAATTCCTTTGTTTCGTTTAGCCTTTATTACCTTCTTTTAGGAAGCGCAAATAAATTTCAGTTTGAAACTAAATGGCAAGTTAAAACTTGTGTGCCGCACGAGGACTCGCGGCCAGGACCTCGGCTTCCGCAGGCAGTGCCCTTTACCGTCTGAGTTATTCAGGGACGACTCACAATCCCGCCCTCACGGCACCTCTCACCTTCTTTCCCGAGTAGTGAGTCGCGCCTGATTAGTTTCGCCCGCGGAAGGCAAGGTTCCGGGGTCGAATCCTAGTCCAGCACACACTTTTAATCTGCCAGGAAGTTTCAAAACAGCGCATACTGTGCTCTAGAGTGGATGTTTCACTTCGGAAATTTCCATTTCCTCCAACTGATCCAGATTCTTGCCGTTGTTTCCTGTGTGTAAAATACTTATTCCGTTTGCTTTAAGTCTAGAAGTGTACAAATTGTTAGCTGTTTCTAACGTATCACACCAGTTTGTAAGATAATGCTTGTTCTTATCACTGGAGCGATATATAAATTCTCCTCAATTAAAATGCATGCAAAAGTTCAACATACTACTGTAGATACGCAAGCGCACGGCCTTTCTTCTTTCAGCTAACCACACCCTAACCAAACATAATCAAGAGGGCAGATATTGGTAGCAGATAAACGCACAAAACATCGGTAGCATTGCTTTCTATGTGTGGGGTGATGAACGCTCTTAAATGAAAACAGAACGTTCAGAACCTGTCAACAACGCGGTCACTGGGCGTAGAACCACAGGTCCGATTGGAAAAGCTTAAGGAAGGGTACTCGCCGTGTACTCTTCAAAGAAGCGGTTCCGGCACACACCTCTAGCAATTTAGGGAAACCACGGAAAACCCCAATCTGATTGGCTTGTCTTGAGTATTTGTAAGTGTCTCCCGAACGCGGAACCACCGATTTATCACTCCGCGACCACGATCGGTTGTTGCCTGTGACACAGATTCAGTTATAACAGAAAGGATGTTTCTACTTCTAGTACCAGTACTGCTATGTTACTGTCACTTGTAGGGATTTCATGTCATGTGAATCCATCCATGGCTCCACTGAAAAGCACAAGGGTTCTCTTACAAAAAGGCACACGTGTACGCTCTCCACGTTAACTAACCTTCCGGTCACACACCAACTTCACTTCTGAATGGTTTCTTCGACAATGACCATGATACAAAGATGATAAGTACGTGAATCAGATAGCAACCGTTAACTCCAGTTTCACCATCATTGTTTACCTGAGAGCATGAGGTAAATTCTCGAAAAATCAAATGGCTCTAAGCATTCTCGGACTTAACATTTGAGGTCATCAGTCCCCTGGAGTTAGAACTACTTCAACCTAACTAACCTACAGGGTGGCGCTCGAAATGTGTTACCATTTTGTTTTTTTCAAAAATGGTTCAAATGGCTCTGAGCACTATGGGACTTAACATCTGTGGTCATCAGTCCCCTAGAACTTAGAACTACTTAAACCTAACTAACCTAAGGACATCACACACATCCATGCTCGAGGCAGGATTCGAACCTGCGACCGTAGCGGTCGTGCGGCTCCGGACTGAGCGCCTAGAACCGCTAGACCACCGCGGCCGGCTTTTGTTTTTTAATATAAATTTTATTGTCAATACAATCTGAAAGGAACATATACTACAATGAAGAGCCGTCCATGGAGATTTGTTCCAACTCAGCACATGCTCAATACGTCCACCATTTCGTTCCCTAACTTCCTTCAAACGAACACTACAAGTTAGTGATTACCCTACGGCACATGTCTTCCGTAATTTCACTGCAAGCTTGAAGGATAAGTCTTCTGAGCTCCATTAAATCACGTGGACGTTTCGGGAAAATTTTTTCCTTTAGGTACCCTCAAAGAAAAAACTCACATGGATTGAGGTCTGGACTACTGGGGGCCAATTTTGTCCGTCATTGAAGCGACCTGGAAACCTGAGTGAAATGATCCGCATGTCGAAATTCTGGTGTGAAAACTCCAACACAATGTTTGCAGTATGTGGCCTTGCTCCATCTTGCATGAACCACTGCGTGTGAAGGGCAAGGCAGTAGCAAGAAGCTGTGGAATTTAATTGAGCTCAGAAGACTTATTCTTCAAGCTTGCAGTGAAATTACGGAAGACATGTGCCGTAGGGTAATCACTAACTTCAGTGTTCGTTTGAAGGAAGTTAGGAAACGAAATGGTGGACATATTGAGCATGTGCTGAGTTAGAACAAATCTCAATGGACGGCTCTTCACTGTAGTATATGTTCCTTTCAGATTGTATTGACAATAAAGTTTATACTCAAAAACAAAATGGTAACACATTTCATGCGCCACCCTGTATATTCCGGAGTGAAGCGCCTAGAACCGCTCAGCCACAACGGCCGGCACGTAAATGCTCGGACAGATTTTTCCTCAAGTAGGCACACTCTTCTTCAGGAAAAAAGTTCTGGCGAATTACAATTAGAACACACGGCAGGTATCGCGCGGTGTGTGCACTGTAGCAAGCCACACTGCTGACGTCATTGTGAACCCAGCGCTCAGTAGTCATCAACTGCCTAACTGCAGTGTTGTAATTGCGTTTACAGGTGAAAACAAGGTTTTCCACGGCAGTGTTAGTTTTCATTAGTAACTGGCGACTGAGTACAGAGTTACGCCGTAATCACCAGTGTATAGAGGGTTTTTTTTTTTTTTTTTAGAGTAGGTTTGGTGTTCTCTAGTTGTACTAACCACATCAGACACAAGTAAGTAAGAAATTACGAATTAACTTTCATATATTTTCTAGAAAAAAATGGGACAAAATAAATATGGTTATAACCAGGAACAACACAATGTATACTTCACAGTTCTTCGGTTTTTTAACACACATTGACATAAATAATTCTGTCGCCAAGTTGTAGATGAACACTTAATCAAAATTATATAAACTGATGATCTTTAAGCCAATGTTCAGGAAGTGCAAGTGAAATGGGGAAGTCCGGTGGACATCAAAAATCCGTAGACGTACTAAGCCTAGCGAATGTTGAAGTCCAAAATCCAGTACGGCAGTCGGATTCTAAGCCCAGAGCGCAGCCAAATCAACATCGACCAGCAACTAGACCGGTCCAAGAGGCGAAACAGTCCACTGCAGCGTAACACTTAGGAGTTGTGGAGTAGAACACAGCACGATGAGAACTGGCTTGTAGATGTCGGTAGCGGCATTCAATAAGACTCCATAGTTCATGGAGCCGGCGGCTTGTGTCGCTGTTATCCTGGGCGGCCAATCGCTGAGTGTTGCGTGTGGCTAATCGCTGTGGTTTGAAGCGCGCGCGAAGGCGGCCTGCGATGGTAAATATGGCCACCCACGGGGAAGTGCGGCCACGATGCGCTTCTTGGTCGCACGTAATGGAGCGCGCCGCCGCTCGGTGCGGAGATTTAATAGAGCAGATTCGTTTTCAGTTGAAAATGTTCGTACCTGTTCAACACATTTTGCTAATTCGGATTATGAAAGGGATTATAAAAGTCAAGTGCTGAACACTCCTTGGA
Source organism: Schistocerca piceifrons (assembly GCF_021461385.2). Taxonomy (NCBI): domain Eukaryota; kingdom Metazoa; phylum Arthropoda; class Insecta; order Orthoptera; family Acrididae; genus Schistocerca; species Schistocerca piceifrons. Next base: position 87,860,108 of record NC_060138.1, on the reverse strand, counting down.
AACTCTAGTTGAAGATTGATGCTCTTCCAATGCTAAATCAGGGACGTATTGAAATATCCTCTTCCTAGTGAAACCACTATTAAAAGTAGAGTCAGACAATCTAACGTTCCACCAGGTTTTACTGATTTAAGCCTTAGCGTTTTCAAAACCGAACCAAAGTTTTTAACAAAATTTGAAAAAGACAAGAAAGCAGGAATGAAGGACTTTGCTATAATGTATTTCGTAAGGACACGCACTTTCATCAGAATGAAAGATATCAACAAGAAAAATGCAAAGGTAAGTGAACTGAGAGCGAAAAAAGACAAAAACTGAAAGAAAAAAAGAGAAAGAAAACCTGTTACCACAGTTAAAGAGTTTCAAATGACATTATAGGACATTTCTTTGTAATACAGTTCTTTGTGCCCCCAGAAAAAAATATCAATGCTCTCCCAGGCTTTACACAGGCGTTTCACCGAGCACAGGAGAAAAATAGTCTAATTAATGGGCAGCCTAATAGTAATAATATAATAATAATTCACGAAAACATGGGAAATCTAGGTGACGTTCATACCTGCGTGTGAGTTAAACATGCATGAGCCGTGTGCCGAAGAGCTCCAATGCAGTGCGACGTGGCGAGGCGGTTGGCGGCGACGCCACAGCTCACAATCCGCCTGCACGTGAGCCCTAGCGTGTACTCCGGTACCCGTGCAGCGTCCCGTGTGCTGTACCGGAGCCCACGGCACGGGCAGTGTTTCGAGTTCTCAGTGTCGTGTTGTCTTCTACATCACGAAGGGCTTCGTCTTCAAAGTTGAGAGTGCGACCCGACCATGGAGCACCACAGTATATTTGCTACAGGGACAGAGGACGGCGCCCTGTTCTCAGTTCGTATGCGTACCGCCGAATGGGACATTTGAAACTGATCCCACCTTTAAGCTTATTTTATATCCAAACGGTACACTTACGGGTACGTATTCCTTAAGAAAACTTTATCTACCAACCCCTCTGTGAAACACGTAGCATAACAGATGAATGATAAAATACTCTCAATGATTTGCTATATTGCAGTTTTTGCTGCACAGGTATTTTAACAATTTTTAGCTGAACTTAGCAAATTTGTGCAGTCCTTCGTCGCCACCTGTGCCACAGTGCTACTGTATTTAGTTATTCTATATGACCAAAGAAGTCATACTGGAAATTTGTACGCACATTTCCATTTCACTGTACGCACTTCACGTTTTGTAGCATACTTATCCAGTGCCGCCCCCCCTCCAACCCCCTCCCCCCTACACACACACACACACACACACACACACACACACACACACACACACACACACACACACACACACACACACCTTCACAGGAAACAAACGAAAACAAAGCTGCATATGGTCACCACAACACAAATGGTAGACGCCAAAAGATCACACGGTGGAAAGACATTTAGTAAAACAGAAGCGATTCCTGGCGTTCCCCAAGGTACGCCCTTTGCTGTTACTTATCTATATAAACGATATGGTAGACAATCTCAGCTGCTATCTTAGGTTATTTGCAGATGATGCTGTCGTTTATCTACTAATAAAGTCATCAGAAGATCAAAACAAATTGCGAAACGATTTAGAAAAGATACCGGTATGGTCCGAAAATTGACAATTGACCCTAAATAACGATAAGTTTGAGCTCATCCACATGAGTGCTAAAAGGAATCCGTTGAACTTCGATGACACGTAAATTCAACTAAATACCTAGCAATTACAATTACAAACAATAAATGAAAAGCAAACTTGTGCTTTTCATTTAGTATAATGTTGTTCTACCAAGGACCGACGGAAGATTCTGTTAATCCATTTCACTGTACGCACTTCACGTTTTGTAGCATATGAAATTACAAACAACTTAATTTGGAACGAACACACAGAAAATGTTGTGGGGAAGGCTGAGAAAAGACTGCGTTTTATTGGCAGGACACTTGGAAAATGTAACAGACCTACTAAGGAGACTGCCTACACTACACTTGCCCGTCCTCTTTTAGAATACTGCTGCACGGTGTGGGGTCCTTACCAGATAGGACTGACGGGGTACATCGAAAAAGTTCAAAGAAGGGCGATACAATTTTATATTATCGCAAAATATGGGAGAGAGTATCACTGAAATGAAACAGGATTTGGGATGAACATCATTAAAACAAAGCCGTTTTTCGTTGCGGAGGAATCTTTTCACTAAATTCTAATCACCACGATTCTCCTGTGAATGCAAAAATTTTTTTGACGCCGACCTACGTAGGGACAAACGATAACCACGACAAAGTAAGGGAAATCAGAGCTCGTACTGAAAGATGTAGGTGTCCGTTCTCTCCGCGAGTTACACGAGATTGGAATAATAGAGAATTTGTTAAGGTGGTTCGATGAACCCTCTGCCAGGCACTTAAATGCGATTTGCAGAGTATCCTTGTAGATGTAGATGAAGAAATGCCAAGAACTATAGACAGCAAACATGCACATATATTGTCTAAATTTACGGACTTGTGAAAACATGACGTGTAAATACTGAAATGAGCAAATGAATTTTCATAACAGAACTTCCTAGATTGTACTGAATAAATAAATATCATTCCATCGCGGCATAGACCTAAACAAAGACCAACAGAGGAAGTAGTGAAGTTGAAACGAACACTTAAAATCTCAAATAATATGTGCACCTCAAAGAACGTGTCCCAGCGTGGGAATTGGGGCGGTAAATCTGCAATATTCAGACGTATTTAAAAGCATTTTGTAACGCTTTTATTACACAAGCAGTGAAAGAGGGAAAGTTACAGATGTTCGTGTTTTGGATCTGCAGCTCTTGTCTTTCTTTCGTGTTTTCAGTTAAATTACTGGATACAGATTGCGCATTTAATAAAAAACCGTGTTGTTATCTTGTTACCCAAACATCTTTCGGCACCTCTGTGCCATCATCAGTGACTTTTGTTTATTGAAAACTGTAAGAGGTGAACATATTCTAGGCTGTAACTGATCTAGCAAACTGAGGCCTAAAGAAAGTTTTTGTTCGTTTTCCTTGTTACCGTGGTTTTACGTTATATGATTTTGCAGGACCATCTGTATGGTGTTCTGCACTGACAGCATGACATCTCCAAAACCAAACGATGTAAATGAGAATTTCATTGGCGAGTTAATGCATCCCTTGATTCTTGAAAAAAAAAAATTATTTTGGTGTGGCAAAATGTTTTGCGCGTACATACGCAAATATATGTGCTACCAAGTCACTGAGAGTGCTGCAAAAATAAGAAAAGCAAAACGCATATAGAAATCAAACAACCAGACTTTCACTAAGTTGCAGGGACTGAACTTACATAGAAAGAAGGTAGTAAAAAAATTTCATGTCTTAACAAAGACACGAATGCGTAGTAAAGAGTCCTTTCGACTGAAGCGTGTCTCAATTGCAGCCCCTTGCAGCGGAGCGGCGCGCAGTACCCCGAGACGCGGCCTGCGAGCCACAGCAGTGGCGCCGGTGCAGCCAGCTCGCGGTCGGTGTCACCGTCCCGTCCCGTCCCGTTCCGCTGCCCCTGCTTTCGCAACGGCCCAACTGTGAATGTGAGGCAAGCGCGTCGCCGCTCCCACGCGGAAGAGCTGACTTGGCGGCTGCCCGCCACGTAGGACAGCGGCCGCCTACCTACAGTCAGGCTGAGGCTTACTGTGCGTAGCGCCGTGCAAGGTGGCCAACTGAACCGTTAGAAAATGCCAGCCATGTTCCGATGCCGCCTGGTGCGCTGGTCAGTAGGGCGTGGCGCAGTGGTTTCAGCACAGCTGTGTCCCCCGGCTCGATACGAATGACCGCTATCACCCAAAATCGCATCGCTTGTGAATTACGTGCTGCAAGGTGGTCATTCTGAGTGCGCAAAGCATTGAAGTTTTATACATTGGTAGTGAACTTTGTGCTGCACACGGAGAGAACACTATGAGTGACAGTGTTGTAACGAAATGGTGCGATCTGTTTCGGAAAGGTTATATTAGCAGTCACGAACGATGACGGTCGAGTTTAGGACTGTCCTGCGCACCTACGCCACGTTTTGTCCGACAGCCAATGAACGCTTAGTATGTTCTGGGCGCTCTGTTGTGAATCCTGTAGCTAATGCGAGCATTAAACGTAATCGTAGCGAGTTATTTTGTGAATTTCGATTCCATTTGTAGTGAACTGTCATCGCTGATTGTGGTTGTGAGTGATAAATTCTACATACGCGACATAATTTGTAGGACATACGCTCTCTTCAAGCGGAAAGCACGCGCATGATCTTACGGCAACTGTCGCTTGGAATCGTCAACAGCGCAATCCCTGGCTGTGTATCGACATTCGTGAACAACCATCGGTCGTGGATCGGACTACAGATGACACGGGGGAAGGGACTAACAGGGAGGTTATCGGCCCCATCGGATGGGACAAGGAAGTCGGCCGTGTCCTTTCACAGGAACCATCCCGGCATTTACCTAAAGCGATATAGGAAAATGGCGGGAATTCTAAATCAGGATGGTCGAAGGCGGGTTTGCACCATTGTCCTCCCGAATGAGGGTCCAGTGTGCTAACCATTGCGCCACCTCGCTCGGTCGGAAATGTTCAAATGTGTGGTAAGTTCCTAAGGGACCAAAGTGCTCAGGTCATCGGTCCCTAGACTTACACACTGCTTAAGCTAACTTAAGCTAAGAACACCACGCACACACACACACACACACACACACACACACACACACACACACACATCGATGCCCGAGCGAGCGCTCGAACCTTCGGTGGGAGGGGCCGCACAAGCACAAATGTCCACGAGGAAGAAAGGAGTGGACTATCATCTGTTCGCACAAGTGAACTTGTTGTAGTATTAACGACACAATCAGGTAAAGTCGTCAGTTCATGATTACAGAACTATCAGTCAGGTCGCCTCAGATATCACAGACAAAGTTGTATGAACTTGAAACTGATAAGCTTCGTTATCGCAAATTTTATGCACGGTGGTTCCCAAAGCTTCTAACCGATGTTCACAAAACAAATAAGTTCGAAGCCTCATTAAAGTTTCTGGTCCGGCACCATACGACAAAAGAGGAATTCCTCAATCACATCCTCATACGGGATGAAACATGGATTGCAAATGTCAATGTGTAGACTCGGGGCCACACTACTTCGCCACGCAGCTCTTTTAAAGTGCCTCTGTAGTAAAACGGATGACAACTGTTTTTTGAGAGAAAGTATTACTCTCTGTTGATGTTTTGGAAAAAGGCACTACAATAAACTCTAAATTTACTGCGAAATTCCTAACAGGTTCAGACGAGGCGTCCAGAACAACCGGCGTGGGATATTGAGTTATGGCATAGTTTGTGTGTACAATAATACCCACATGCACAAAAAAGTTGCTTAACACTTCATGCAAGTGTTTGATAATTCTCCGTACAACTCCGATCTATCGTACCATGAATTTCACTTCTTTCCGAAGAAGAAAAAATGGCTAGGGTTACAACGGACTGAAGACGACCAGTTAAAGTAGAGTGTCAAAGCACGGCGTAGCTTGACACGTGCCAGGATTCCACGAGTGCATTTAAAACTTGTTCCACGTTATGATAAGTATCTTAATGCAGGAGACAATTATTAGAAAAATAGTGGCCCTCGTAGTTTGTTGGCTGGCTGTACCGACAACCAATGTCCTCCTGTTCCAGCAGTACACTTGACAACACTGTCTCAACTACTTCTGAGAGAAAACTTTTGCATGTCTGTAGCCTATAGACCTCAGCCCTCGCAAGACGTTGCCAGGAAAATGCAGGAACATCTGCAGAGGATCGACGATTGGTGTAGGCACTGCCGATCGGCACGTAACGTACCGATAATAAACCAGAGGAAACACCCATTACTGTTCGATTAAAATCAGTAGAAACCGTAACAACCGCAAAATATTAAGGAGTAACCATCATGAGTAATCTAGATTAGCGTAATCACTTATAACTGTCTGAGCAGCAGATCAGAGGCTAAAATTCTTAAGGAAGTGTAATACATCGACATAGAAGTGGCTTGCAAGACACACGTTCGACCGATTATTGAGTATCGATCATCAATCTGGTAACCGTATCATGTCTGATTCTTAAAAGAGATAAACGGAGACAAGTTACGTCACGGGATCGTCTGGTAAGCGCCAGTTCGTTACGGAGCGCCTCATCATACTGCAGTGGCAGATGTCACAAGGTAAGAGTCGTGTATCACGGAGAAGTTTATCTTCTAAATTCCGAGAGCTTATCTGCAAGAAGACTCCGTCAACATATTACGGTCACCCACGTACGTCTCGCGAAATGCTCACGAGGATAAAACAAGATAAATTTATCAATTTGATGAACAAAGGGTCCGCAGCCCTCATTAAACGTTGTAATACGATAAATACCGCTTATAGTTGTCAATATATTAATTGTTAGTTGCGACTGTAGTTTAGACGGTTTGTCATCTTCGAGCACAGAGGTAAGTGCCCTAAAGAGGACTTTCCTCGTAAAGGGGACCCCACGTCTCTTGGCTCTGCATTCTCCTGAACTCTAGTGGTGACAAGTGCAAATAGTAGTTTAGGCTCTTACCACTCTGAAGTGGAGTGCATGTGTCGCCCTCTTCACTTGTTATTTATCAGTTCGCCATTACATGTTCCGATAACTGATTATGTTTTTACACTGTGGTACATTTTTCGCTATTACTCATAGAAGTTAGTAGGTAAGTGTTTCAACCTTACGTCTGATCTTGAATAGTAAAGTTCAAGATTAACGTTTATTACTAAAACCTATCATTTATATCTTTCGTTAAAATTTATTGGGTTAACGAAATGTAGATTACAGTCGCGTAAATTGGGTCCCTTGCAGTTGCTTAAACCGGACCACTTACTTTTTCGTGTTAAAGTCTGTCCGTATTAGCACACACTCTTATTGTCTTGGAATTCTCTTGCAGATCCCAAGGAGATAATGGGAAGGTTCATCACTGAAAGCGGAGTCCGTCTAAAAAATACTGAAGCTGCTGATGTAGTTCAGAAAAAGATGAGTTCGTAGAAGACAAGCTAACGGTTTAATGTTCGGGAAACAACACTGGTGAGGCTGTCCAACATGAAGTACAGGACACCTAAGGAAGCAGCAAAATCAAAACGAGGCAGACATACAATTTTGGGTAAACATCTCGAAGAACGGTTGGTTTACATGTCTTACTATGGAAGCTTCTTTCTTTGGGATTACTCGTAATGATTTGGCAAGAATGACCGTACCATTCGCAGAGATAAGTAGCATCGAATACCCTTTCAAAGACGAAATTGCTGGGAAAAAGAGGGTTAGTCTCTTTCTTAAACGTTACAAAACCAGTCAGAAACAGTGCCTACACGAGCACCGCATAGCAGGGACGTTGGGTTCAGCAAAGGAGCTACAGGGAAATTATGTATCCTTCAGAAAGATACTGTATTATACTTTGAAACTAGATTACGTTTTCTCTGATTTAATCCCATTTTCTAATTTTGTTTAGCGTTATTTTGATTATTTTAACAAGGGGTCCAATTTTGGTAACTATTTATCAAAGTTATAAAGTTTAAGGTTTCGAGAAATTTTTACTATAACGACCATTAATTACATATTCTAAGAGTATAGTGTAAATGGCGCATTACATTATACAGTAAATACGATATGTTTTTAAATGATTTTTTACTACTTTCTGTTTTTTAAAAATGCCGTGGCACACATTAATAATGCACCAGGCGAACAGAACACGCCGGGTCCCACGCCATGGTGAGAGAAAGCACCACAACCGTCGTAAGAAGAAACATCACGTATGGACTGTCTCCTATGATGACGGATTCCAGACGTGACACACTTTTCTTTCATCGGTGGGAACAGTAACAGTACTAATACTTGACAAAGATAAATTTGTGCCCACACATGAGGCAGTGATAGAACCCCCCCCTCCCCTCCTTGCAATGTTCTGCCACAGTTACACCATGTATGCAACCCAGTCACTGTACAGTGTAGATTGTATATTTTACAAACCCTCATAAGAGTGATTTTCCTAGAAATGCGCAGAGAAGATCAAGCAGGGTGACGGGATGGCACGAACTAAATATTAAAAACATGGGAGTTAGTACTGATCATGACGATAAACCAGGCCTCTAAATATAGATCCGGAAACAAAAATTTTTTCTTGCGTTGATAACAGTCAGTATCTGCAGGTGTAGGCTCTCCTCCTGTCGGCAGAAATTTCTCATTTCTTACTGGTTGTGTCTGTCTCTGTACTCAAGTCCTCTACAACACTACTGTGCTACTCTCAGACACAGTACTTCGTAGAAGACGGGACACTTAATGTTCGGGCAGAGATAGGCCTTACTGGAGGGCGCTACAACGGATGCGGTGAATGCACGACGGAGAGTAACGACAATTCCTAACATAAATCTTTAATGTGCAGTACGTAGATGTGGTTCGGTATCGTGGCCTCAGCGTTCGCCTCACGTTTTTGTCTCAGATTTTTGGGGATGGGGGTGACCTTACCCGAGGGCAGCTAGATTGAGAGGGTGCGTTTCAGTGGACGGTGACCACAACGGTAACTTGAGGCAGTTGAAACGGTCCGACTATATCAGCCACATATGCTCTATTTTATTTCCCCCTCAAAGGAAGAATGCTAGGTCGATGCCACAAGGTAAACGCTGAGCGGCGGAATTAAGACTGCAAGTGGGAGGAAGTCATTTTATTGATTTTTTAAAAGATGTGGTTCTCAATGAGTGATTGGTCACCTCGCAGTATTTCAACCCATCAGAAGATAATCGCAGAAGGCGTGAGCGTTGACGTCAACTCAACAATAGCTCGGCAGCACAGAACTTACATACGCTGTCGACGAGAATATCGACGGTTCTCTAATAATTTGTTAACGCCAGTCGTTGAATTGTATCGATGTTTCACTTACGTAACAATTTTAGTTGAGCTAGGCCACATAAGTGATCGAATTTAATCTTGATTGATTCTCTTAATTAAAGGCGTTACCAGACTCACTGATCTGCGAGTATAATTTGTGGTTTCAGAGTATATTTGAGAGATTTGTTTGTCCAGCAATTCACTGTTTTCTTTCACGTGATGAGAGTATTTGAGAGAGTGGATGGGTGCCGACTTAAATCTGAATCTATTACATAACACTTAGTCTTACTTTTTAATTAAAGTTTGAGATGTGTTATAGGGAGAGAGAATTATTCTTAGATTGCGCTGTTCTTTCTTTGAAATTGTTGTTCGCCTGGAGTGGCGGAACTTTTGAATTTTCCGTTGCGCATGGTGTGGGATCTTTTCTGTTAGACCTTTTTTTATGTGATGTTCACCCGAGCCAGAATTGTTTAGTGGTATTTATCTGGAAGTGAGCGCTCGGGAAATGGAAGTCGGGACAGTTATCAGTTAAACGCAGTTATTCAAGCAATTAATTATGGCTTTCGTCACCTCTGGCACTGATTTTTTTCATGTGAAAAATCTGATTTGTATGTTGAGACATGTGTGTGGTAAAACACCCAATTTACAGACCACACATGTTCGTTTACAGATTAACTTTTTAACTGTTGTTCATTGACATTCACAGGATAAATCACTCATTATGGAAAATGAAGCTCAAGGAATATAAATTTGACAATGGGTATCTTGCTAACGTGAATAAAAGCTTTTACATCGGACAAACATGACGATGTTTCACTACCAGATTGAAACAGCAGAGGAAAGATTTCCAAAGCAACCAATAAAGTTTCTACCCTCTCTTGAAAAATAAAAATCATACATGGAACACAATCGACAGCCCTCTGAGAATTCTACATAGGGTACCAAAAGGCCAAACCATGAACATTTTGGAAGAACTAGAAATTTATGTACACATAGATAGACCAATGACATCCTAACCGAATAGACGGACCTCAGACATAAAAATTGTCTGGTAAACTTTACTGACATCAAAGAAAAAGAAAAGGGATGAACACAACACGTTAAACCAAAACCAATAGACAGTGTTAAGATCGCAAATCTACGTAAAGCACAACACACGAAGGTAAAAAAAGAATAGAGGTGGCATTACGTCACAAACCTGAGGCCGATGTCCGCCATCTTAACTAGCCTAAAAGATTAGGTTCACCGCGGTGACACTTCCCCGTGACATCACTCTGTCTCGTAAGAACAGAAAACTTTCGAAACTGCGTTCCTGACACTACGTTATTCATGTGAACTCTATCATTTTTACTATTTAAAACACGACAGAAATAATAAATAAACAGTAGTCTGCTAATGTTTTGGGCAATTTAAAATGGCAGCAGGCCCCGCCCACTATGGCTTCAAAACAACGTATAGCGTAAGTCTGTAGTGCCACCTCTCTTCTTTTTGTACCTCCATGGCACAATATCTCTGGCAAGAATATCTCTGACTACCTAAAATATAATTTACTTCTAAACATAAGGCGTCACTGGAACAATCTGTCATTTTACGACTGTCAAAAAATAACAAGAAATTTCTATAGAAAGGAAATACATGACCTATGTTAACATAGTACATAAAAAGAACTCACGTTCTGAGATTATTTATGGATGTCACTCCATCTAGATACGAGTATAATTTAAGATAAAGTCTCATACCACTGTTACACAGACATAGAATAAAACGATACGTAAATAAATGTCAACAGGAACACCTGATAATGGCACATACGCCGAAACAAGCTTGTCATGAAAAGAGTTTGCAGGTAATTTTGTCAAAAGCATAAAGAACATGTCAGATAAGTTACTTGTTATGTATTATTACTACTGCTTCAGCGAAGACAGTATAGATGCTTCGTTTTCGAAAATTTACTGCTGTGACATTGTTTTTCAGATTATTTATGTTTTACCTGTTTTAAATGTCAGTGCAAAAATATGTCTTCTGTGCTTGCCCAGGATAAGAGGAAGCTATTAGGTCCAGTAACATTTACGGCTCTGGAGGCCATAATATTCAACCCCATGCTTCACTTCGTAGCTGAGAACGAATGCAGTAGCTGATGTAGGGCATAAAAAGTGAAGTGAATTGGTGCAGTAAGTATGCCCCAAACTATAATTTAGATTTAACTGAAAATCATAGCAGTTATCCTATCAATAGTAAGCCATCATGTATTCTACTCAGATTTCATGTTAATGTCCATTTTTAATGACAATAGAATTAAGATATGCAGACGAAATACTTCGTGCGTCACCGGCTACCGTCCGCATTGCGCACCGAGCTAAGTGTTTCAGGCTGACAAGTTCAGTTCAACACGCTGCGCGACGTATATTTAATGACGTTCTGAAATTGCGTCTTTGAGAGCAATGCAGAGAGTAACAGAGTATAGGATGTACAATTTGATTTGTGACCGTAATTTCTACAACGTATTTAATAATGGTTTCGCCTGATGCGTGTGTCGTTAGTAAAAAAGCCAAAGGCATACCAGCTGACTTTGAATCTTCATTTAGTAGCTTGTGAGCCTTTTCCAAATCGTTAGAGAATCCCTTATAGCCTCAAGTCAAAAACAACGGCTTTGTGACCTGTGAGCTAGTTCCGCTCAGGGACAAGTAAGTCTTCAGATGACGGCAATTTCAGAATCTCAGGGTCCTGCCACGATGCATGAGAGTACAAATAGGTCCCTCACACGCCCTGCATTCCCAGACCAAATGGGGACTGTTACGTGCTATGTGTGGTAAGACAGAGCAGGGGCTACATAGAGCGCATTGTGGGTTACATAGATTGACTTCACATCCAGCTGCAAAATTCCACACGTTCGGTTGTATTTATTGCTGTAGTCCACAATGACTCATCAAAAATATATTACGTGGTGAAGAAGAGTTTAGAGGATACTGACTTCAGCGATGTCCGCAGCTCGTGGTCGTGCGGTAGCGTTCTCGCTTCCCGCGCCCGGGTTACCGGGTTCGATTCTCGGCGGGGTCAGGGATTTTCTCTGCCTCGTGATGACTGGGTGTTGTGTGATGTCCTTAGGTTAGTTAGGTTTAAGTAGTTCTAAGTTCTAGGGGACTGATGACCATAGATGTTAGGTCCCATAGTGCTCAGAGCCATTTGAACCATTTTGAACTTCAGCGATGAATATCCCATCAGGAAAAACTGAAATGGCTTCAGAACGTATAAATAGAGCAAATAATACTTTTCCTAGTTGGTTCTCATTATTCCCAGAACGTCAAGATAACTGTAATAAATGGCTAAGATTCCACTGTTCTTGGTGGTCGGCCGATGTACACACTGCTTGACACTAGACTTCGGTATATTCCAAATTAAAGGTATAGCTTTATAGGAATGCTGTTCGCTTTAGTTACGCATCAAATAACAAGCTGGAAGTGCTGCTTTGGTGCCACTGGGCCAACTTTCACGTTGCTATGCTACGTGGTTGTACATCCAGCACGCACTCTGGAGAGGGAAAAAAAAGAAAAAAAAACCATGGCAATCGCCTGAGAGCGAGCCACTATATGCAAGTAGTCAGAACAGCCTGAAAACTTTGTAAGGATGTTGCAGGTTAAGTTGTGCTGAGAAATAATTGTTGAGAAAAAAATTCTATGCGTTGCGCCGTTTGCCAGTTAATGAGCCTTGAAGTTAGCCAATGAGGACGTTGCGTGCGCAAATTCAAGCGCCCCATCGGAGGTGATGTGAAACGTGTTCTTCGTTGGGCCTCCTAAAACCAGGCAAGAGAGCAGTATAAAAATTGGACATTGGACTGTGTAAAGATCGAAACCGAGCCAAAGACCGACCGTCTCGTGCGCTATCATCTAAGCTATGAGAGGAACAACTGACACTAATTGTTTCTGGCGGGCCTGATTGCTAACTTCAATGGTAATTAAACAGAGGAGTGCATCGAATTTATCGTAACCTTTATACCTCACACAACCTCCCTGGAACATTCTTGCAAAGCTTTTCAGGTTGTCTCTGACCATCCTGTATAGGCTCTCTGATATCTTGACACGACGTCCCGTGGTGGTTCGCTCTGCAACGACGCCACGTTGCGTATTATGAATCGAAACTTGGAGAGCTGCTCTATCCAGTGATATTGTCGTGTTTCTGCATGTCTTGTAGCTATCAAGCAGTAATCTTCTGAAACCGTGGTGTTACTCGGGTATAGCCTTGTATTTATCCTTACCTACATTATAACACAACAATGACCTTCCCGCGGAGTGCATCCTCTATTGGATCAAACAGATGGAAGCTTTGTGGTAGGCGGCGAGGAGCGCAGCGGGTACGCACCATGGATTACCCCAGCTGGTGCACGAGTATGTCAGGGCTTCCAACAGAAATCTCCAGCTGGGCAGCGAGCTGTTTGTCACAGCTGTGTGCGGCCGGGGGGTATGCATATTCTGCAAGCGTCTATGAATATCTGCGCTGCTCTGGTTTTTCCGCCAAAATAAACTCAGTAACAGCTCTCTGCTTACAACGCGTCTCCGTTACAGACGGCATTTTAAAGGCTAGGTATAGCGCCGCCACGTGTCAAATTCACGAAAGTACAGGAGCTGAAGCGTGAATATTCCACGAACCGACACAAAAATAAAGTACTGCATTACTTATAGTTGAACAACATGCACGGGAAGATACAGTTCACGCTCGAAGTAGAAAAGAATGGTGCAATTCCATTTATAGACGTCGAAGTATACGGGAGAACGGAGGGCATACTGGGGCACAGAGTATATCGCAAGCCTACACATACAGACAAGTATCTGCACGCCCAATCCTACCACCACCCATCGCAGTCATCCGTCTTTGGTAACCCGTGAGCAGCGTCTAAGTGATGCTCAAAACGTTACACCTGTGCTTAAAAGGCTACGCACAACGTTTCTAGCCAATGGCTACAGCCATAAGCTGATCCAAACAGCCTTGTAGACGAACACAAGTAAAAAAGATAAGCAAGAAATAGACAAACTGCAGCCAACAGTGCGCTTACTTTATGTGAAAAATGTTACTGACCGAATAGGCAAACACCTTCGCCGCGTTGGGGTGCAGCCTGTCTTCCATAGTGGTCATAGAATTCAGGACGTGCTAGGCTCCACTAAGGACAAGGTGGATGCATTACACACTGCAGGCGTGTACAAGGCGGAATGCGAATGTGGAGAGTCATACATCGGCGAGACTGGTAGGCCAATAGCAACGCGCATTCGGGAACACGAGCGCTATATTCGTCTAGGGCAACACAACAAATCTACAGTGGCACAACATCAGAAAGACTGCGGAAAAGAAATAAAATTCAGCGAAGCCTGTGTGTTGGCCCAGCCGCCGGTTATGCCGAAACGCAAAATCAGAGGGGGCATCGAAATACTTAAAACACCCTAATAACACGAACAGGGAGGATGGACTCGAGCTTTCCCCATCTTGGCTGCCAGTAATCAAAGCCCAACAGACCGCACTGTCAACACGAGGCACGAGTACTATCGGTGAATAACTGCCGACGCGCATCCGACGTCCAGCAGTTGGTAAACAGCAGCCAACTTCTCATTCGACGGTGACCACCAATCATAGCACCTAAAGCAAGAGCCAATACGCAACAGAGGTTACGTTCTCCCTCCACCGCAATAACCTATTAAAATAAAGTTCCCTCTCCTCCTTCCTTAAGTGACCAATGAAACTACCTACCTTTTTTTTAAAAAAATTATGACTTAGTGGTATGCGCAGTGAACAGTAACAACAGAATATAAAGGACACTGCATAGCTAGAACGCATCATTAGACCCAGAAGAAGGCGGCTGCAACCGTGGCCGAAACGTTGATTTTTCTCCAGAAGCAGTAGTTTTATACATTATGACGCGGTACAATACCCAGAAAACTTTTATGGGTTCAAAGGGCTCTGAGCACAATGGGACTTAACTTCTGAGGTCATCAGTCCCTTAGAACTACTTAAACCTAACTAAGGACATCACACACATCCATGCCCGAGACAGGATTCGAACCTGCGACTGTAGCGGTCGCGCGGTTCCAGACTGTAGCGCCTAGAACCGCTCGGTCACCCCGGTCGGCGCAAAACTTTTATGTCTACTGCATTACTAATTGCACAGCCCTTGTAATATGTTTACACAGAGACGAGGGGTATGGCTTTGTGCCTCAGTGGATCAGCGTTAGGTTTTACAGTTCAGATGTATGTCAGTATTGAGCAGTCGAACATATCTTCTGTTTCGTTCCACGAGTTTGTATTCTATTTCCTGCCTACCGCCGATATCAATGTCTGAGTTATTTACTACACTAGCTAAGGATTTACTTAACGGTTGGTATGAGTGGTTGCGCTACGCATGTTACCTAGATGTTGCCTCTCCTGTCTTACGTTGTAAGCTTTCGTTTACTGCTATTTTGATCTCAGCGTTCTCTACCCTCAAACCTCTGCTGCTCTTGCCGCCGCAAAGCACGACTACCAGGCGAGCTGCTTATGCCAGGCTTCAGCACGGCAGTCGTTGCACTCTGAACACGGCTCCGTGGGACTGCCGTGACGCAACACAGCTGGTAGCGCCTGCTTCAGGACGGAAGCCGGTCTGCTGTCCTGGATTTGCCGCGCAGATTCGGCCGCCAGTTGCTATCTCAGTTACTGCTGCCCACGCTGAACGAATCAAGCTCAAATTTGGGTACAGGCCAGTTTCCGTTACTCAGTCCTCCGGATCATTTAAAAGTATGAGCGCCCATATAGCTGGGGACCCGTCTGGCTCCAGGTTACACCCTGGTGGCTGGCAGCAAACGGGCGACAGAATCGGCACACGCGTTTTCAGACCGCAACTCCGTCACGAGGAGTAATTAATTCTCTTCTCGCTGAAAGCGTCAATCTTTGTAAATGGTCTAATGAAGCCACTTTCGGTGGATGCGCAAAACAATCCACCAGTTACGCGTGATTCAGACGGCAGCGAGAGAGTGTTCACGGGGCCCAACATGGCCTTGAATCGTGACTGGAAAAGTATGTGCTTTGCTGGCACCACGCATTCCATTGCGGCCAAACGAAGACTAAACGCAAAACCGAGTGCGAACTTGCCTTGTCGTCATCAAGGGCTACTATCTAGAGTTCCAACACAGTAGAATAACCCATATTTAGAAAATGTCAAACTATGTCATTTTCGTTCACACGTAAAACATTTATACTTGAATGACGGCAGGGAATACGAAGGAGCTGTACACAGCGACGATCAGCTAGAGGATAACCTTGCCAGTAACTTTACATGGGTTCTCAAATCCGATTTTCCATAGATGATCATGGAAATATTGGAATATCATTGTAACTTCCTGACTTCCTCATCAGCAATTCGGTCCCATGTGAACGCTCTGCCATTTTCAGACGTGCTTGTATTGTCAGTTTCCGATTTTCTTTAAAAATGTCGGTTATTCATTTCCTTTATTTAATTGAAGAGAAGCCCATTTTAGCTTTACTATCTCTTGTAGATAAATGATAACATATCTCCTGAACTAGCAGAAGCGAACTACTTACTAACAACCCTATACCTACATAGAAGTCGACCTCTACATCCTCATACTGCCGCCCCTCCCCCCAACCCTCTCCCCCGTCTCTCTTAGTGGTAAAAGCTCTCTTGTGCAGTATACAGCTGATGATCAAACATTCCTAATGCTTGTCAGCACAATAAAAAACTCGGCACTTTACAGTTCAGTTCGGAATTTCCATCCTCATGACTCAACGATATGAACCTGTTCGCGGCGACGTCGCTAGACCTTTGCCACCGTCAAAAGGACACCAGCGAACGACAGCTCCTTTCGATTGTCTCGAGCCTATCTAGTGAAAGTGAAAGATGCAAGTGGACCAACTGTAGCCACGACCTTCTTTCGTGAGTGGATTGCCTACTCGACGTTTCCCACAGTATCACTACCGATCAGGGCAAAGAGTTCGAGTTATATCCCTTAAAATCATTTTCAGAAATGCTTGGAATGAACAGAATCCGAACCTGTGCCTATAACCCTGTCGCTAGTGGTCCCGTGGAACGGCCTCAGCGACGACTAAAGGCCTCACTCAGATGTTATGACACAGAGCATTGGACTGACCGTCTACGACCGGTTTTCAAGGAAGATCTAGAAGCGACAACGTCTAATTTAGTATATGGAAAATCACTACTACCGCCTGCGGAATACCTCATCGCTATACCAAATATCATTGAAGCCTCAGGTTTTCCACAATATCTTGCACATTCTCAAGCTCTATGTGGCTGTTTTAAAAGAACGTTCCATCCAGTGACTATTGGGTTTCTATGACTTAAAGTCCAACAAACATGTAATACGATCCCGTTCGAAAACCTCTCCAATGACCGCATGATGACTCAAACACACTATTGGCACCACACGGCAGATATTTTGAAGTTGACAGCAGTGGTTCTTCCGTCCCTATATCCTGACCCTCCCCTCAGCTGGAACTCACAGCGGTAAGAGTGGGACAGTGAGCATATCAGCAGTGTCTCCACTGATGCCAGATGTTCCCAAGCGCCACCCCTCCCCTCTTTTCAGCCTATTGAGTAACTTAAAAATGGCACAAAATTAAAAAAAGTGTGTTTCTATTGGTAGGGAAAATGAGAGCAGCCTGTGTGGTTGCCATGTCATTCGATTACTGTGATTAACTGTCACGTACAGGTTTTCGTCCAATACGATGCCATCTAAAACCTCTCTCACCACCATACGACGCCCACACACAGTAATGGCAAGCCCCAACAGAAAATTCAATGTTGGCATCATTGGCTCTTCCGTCGATATTAGTCGACAGACTTAAGTCAGCCCTTAACCCAGCTAAAAGTCAAGTGTTTCGTGTGTTTCAGGGACAGCGGCCGGCCAACACCGACGAGGCACTATCTCAGTGTGATTCCTTGACGTCACTAGCTGCACACTTGATGGGAAGGGGGGGGGGGGGCGGACAGGGATGTGTGCAATAAATTGTCTGACACATTTTATCTGGTCCAAAGCAGACTGTTTGATGATTCGTATTGTTTCTGAACATCGAACAAATGGCTCTGAGCACTATGGGACTTAACATCTATGGTCATCAGTCCCCTAGAACTTAGAACTACTTAAACCTAACTAACCTAAGGACATCACACAACACCCAGCCATCACGAGGCAGAGAAAATCCCTGACCCCGCCGGGAATCGAACCCGGGAACCCGGGCGTGGGAAGCGAGAACGCTACCGCACGACCACGAGATGCGGGCAGAACATCGAACAAATGACTGATATACAGATGCTCTTTGCAGTTTACGATTATGTGACGTTGTGTTGAGTAAATTGTATTTTCACACAACTGAATCGAAACAAACTATTCAGTGCTGATCTATAAAACATGTATGTTAAAATTATGTATATTTTTAGTAAAATTCGAAAACCAACCTATGCTTCCATATGAATGACGAATTCACAATTAAATGACAAAGTCTTACACCTACGTTACACACTATGCCCCTGAAAACCATGCATTGGTAACGGGCCTGAACCCCAAGAACCCATTAAGAATAATAAATTTTACCGAATTTGTCGAGCCCACCGGTGGCAGCCGCCATCGGGCAACATAAGTCACTCACATCAGTTCAGTGCCATCCTTCACCTTTTCTCGGGCGACTCCGCAGGTAATTGTTTTCGTCGCAGAATCTCAGAGTACAATGTAACAAATTTCTTTCCGAACAGTTAAATGCACACGAGACAGCCTGAAGGAATTTCATGAAATTCACCCGATTTTTGTAATAAATTCAAATTCTCTGACAATTCTTGTTTTTTTCTGACAATTTGCTATCTTGAACAATTCAGCATGAAAGTATCTGGACACATGTGGCAGGGAACACCACACAGAATTCTCAAAATATCACATAACGCACTCTTCCGTATCACTATTGAACCTCATCTGTTGCATAAAGGGCATTTCAGTAACATGTATCATTCCAAGCGTTGCGATTCTCATAAACAGTGCTGTAGTGTTCTCACAGAACAGATGTAGACTTCGTGTTATACAAAAAATTGGGGAATTCCTTCAGTAGGCTCCATTTGCTATCGGGAACTTGCCAAAACGGTCAGCAGCTTCAGAACTGCAGATTGTCTCACTCGGTTCCTGGGCGGATAACATTAGTATTTCAGCGTCTTGTATTCACGTTTGGATCCTGCGTTCGACTTCGAAGAAAGTAACGTGCAACGCGTTGTGGATTTTTTTCTGGAAATTTAATTTCTGGCGTTCTGTGCCCTGTACGTCAAACAACACAGATACGAACAAAAATATTACAACGGATGTTGTGCAAATGTAAAATCAGAGAACTTCATCGCAATTGTTAACAGTTACGCATACCACACGTACCACTGTTATATTACTTATCGTAACGGCAGCGAAATACGGAGACAGAGAGCAGAGTTAATGACGATGCGAACTCCTAAGAGCTGAAGTAAACGCAAATGTGCATGATTATGACCACGGTGCTGGTCATCAAGCAGCATTAGGTGACGTATGTCGTCTAGGAGTTCAGCGAAATGAAGACGTCCTCGACACTGATAAAGTCATCCTGAGGGAAGGGACTGAAACGTGTGATTTTTTGAAGTGGTAGGCAGTATTTGCGTTCCTTGAGTTAAATATACACTCCTGGAAATTGAAATAAGAACACCGTGAATTCATTGTCCCAGGAAGGGGAAACTTTATTGACACATTCCTGTTGTCAGATACATCACATGATCACACTGACAGAACCACAGGCACATAGACACAGGCAACAGAGCATGCACAATGTCGGCACTAGTACAGTGTATATCCACCTTTCGCAGCAATGCAGGCTGCTATTCTCCCATGGAGACGATCGTAGAGATGCTGGATGTAGTCCTGTGGAACGGCTTGACATGCCATTTCCACCTGGCGCCTCAGTTGGACCAGCATTCGTGCTGGACGTGCAGACCGCGTGAGACGACGCTTCATCCAGTCCCAAACATGCTCAATGGGGGACAGATCCGGAGATCTTGCTGGCCAGGGTAGTTGACTTACACCTTCTAGAGCACGTTGGGTGGCACGGGATACATGCGGACGTGCATTGTCCTGTTGGAACAGCAAGTTCCCTTGCCGGTCTAGGAATGGTAGAACGATGGGTTCGATGACGGTTTGGATGTACCGTGCACTATTCAGTGTCCCCTCGACGATCACCAGTGGTGTACGGCCAGTGTAGGAGATCGCTCCCCACACCATGATGCCGGGTGTTGACCCTGTGTGCCTCGGTCGTATGCAGTCCTGATTGTAGCGCTCACCTGCACGGCGCCAAACACGCATGCGACCATCATTGGCACCAAGGCAGAAGCGACTCTCATCGCTGAAGACGACACGTCTCCATTCGTCCCTCCATTCACGCCTGTCGCGACACCACTGGAGGCGGGCTGGACGATGTTGGGGCGTGAGCGGAAGACGGCCTAACGGTGTGCGGGACCGTAGCCCAGCTTCATGGAGACGGTTGCGAATGGTCCTCGCCGATACCCCAGGAGCAACAGTGTCCCTAATTTGCTTGGAAGTGGCGGTGCGATCCCCTACGGCACTGCGTAGGATCCTATGGTCTTGGCGTGCATCCGTGCGTCGCTGCGGTCCGGTCCCAGGTCGACGGGCACGTGCACCTTCCGCCGACCACTGGCAACAACATCGATGTACTGTGGAGACCTCACGCCCCACGTGTTGAGCAATTCGGCGGTACGTCCACCCGGCCTCCCGCATGCCCACTATACGCCCTCGCACAAAGTCCGTCAACTGCACATACGGTTAACGTCCACGCTGTCGCGGCATGCTACCAGTGTTGAAGACTGCGATGTAGCTCCGTATGCCACGGCAAACTGGCTGACACTGACGGCGGCGGTGCACAAATGCTGCGCAGCTAGCGCCATTCGACGGCCAACACCGCGGTTCCTGGTGTGTCCGCTGTGCCGTGCGTGTGATCATTGCTTGTACAGCCCCCTCGCAGTGTCCGGAGCAAGTATGGTGGGTCTGACACACCGGTGTCAATGTGTTCTTTTTTCCATTTCCAGGAGTGTATTTCTGTGAAAATGTTTCTTATTGAATCTGACGAACACATACAAGACGACAATGTTCCCGTTCGATTCCCGTTATCACTGCTGAAAACATTGTTAAGTCTCGAATTTGCGACTAAACGTAGAAACCACTCTGTAATACGTAATATTTACCAATAAGAGCTGTACTTCGAGAAGCCAAACATTGGTCCCTTGCAGCACCCCACAGCAGAAAAAGTTTTCCGGCACGTTTGGCTCACTTTGTATCCAACCTAAAGCAATAGTTGAATCGGTCCGCATAGTCGCTTTTCTAAGGTCACAGTTTGCAGCTTGGCAGAAGTGGCGTAAAATTCTTGTACCTACAAGTGACGCAAGTAGTTCCAAGCGTGGCAGAGTAACCTTTCTGACTGCAGTTAAGTCTTGCCTCGCTTCATACCAGACGAACGGCGACAGAGTCGTAGGTTTCAGATCTAAGATACGGGGCGGCACCGTACGACCGTTCGGAAGCGTCACAGAAGACGAACAGTGAATAACCGTCAGAATATGCACATCGGCGACACCTATCCATGGGGGAGGGGGGAAGTAGAGAGTCTCACGGGCAGAATACCAGAAGCATCAGCGATGCGTGATGTCGAAAGCTCTGATACACGTTTCTTGAATGAAACAACAATTTGCCTTGGACGGTAATAGGTGAGTACAGTCAAAAAGGAGTCACCAGGTTATGTGAAGGACATGATGTCTCGTTATTGGTTGTGCTTGAACATATTTTAAGTAGTCAGTAGTTGGAAAGTGAAGAGTGTCATCCTGTGGGTCCCGAAGTCGTGTGTTTCCGTCGGAAGTAGATTGTTTTCGTAGCCGATGCAATGATGATTAATTCGAAGCCGATTTCGTCATCGGTAATTTTATGATATTCATCGGTCAATTATCTGGTCCTACATCAAGCTAATAGATGCCTCGTCGTCAGTGAGAGCTGCGAACCGTCTATATGCATGCGGTGATCGACGAGAGGTGCGACAACTGTGATGTCACGCATGCGACGAGCAGCTAGTTCAGGCTGTGTTATTGAGAGGTGGAAGGCGCTAAAACTTATATTGTTAAAAGTATTTGATCTGCCATTCGTTTCCACAGCCTATAACAGCCGCATTTAAATTACTCACAGAGACTGCGACAAGCTATCCATGTTTGTCACTCGCTGAACGGAAGCAAGGTAGGCGAAGTAGCTGTTAACTCATTAGATAGCTCAACAGCCACGAATCTCTCTCTCTCTCTCTCTCTCTCTCTCTCTCTCTCTCTCTCTCTCTTCCACTCCTCTCGAGGTCCACTAGCAATTTCTGCTAATTAGTTGTCTCCATTAGGGTGATTAAGGTTTTACGGTAATGAGTGGCCTTAATTTCTGTCCTGCAGTATGTATCTCACTCCGCTCTCCTAAGTCGACCGCAGACGTCCTATTCCGCGCCAAATATCGGTAATACCTATTTTCACTGGAGTGATCATCGCCGTCAACCTTCTACTCAAAGTTCATTTTACTTTTCTTTTCTTGTTGTAGTCCTGCGCTGAACACTTCGGGTACTTTACTTACAAGGTCTCGTCTTTAATTCATACAAACTCCGACTACACCCATACAAAACTTCCATGTGCCCTTACGGTGCATATCTAAGAGCAAGACGAGGATTTGATACGTAAACTAAATAAACTGAAGTGTAGCACTATAAACAGAACTATAATCCAACAAAACAAGAAAGGACACACATAACATTTCGTCGGCAAGGGAAAGAGAGGTGATGGCATACAGTTCCTCAACACCAGACTTTAGCCAATACCCTGGTTTAGATACCAAACCTTCACGCAGTGTCTCATGAAGTGTCGGCACGTGACGTTATTGAGGGCGACCCATCTATCGGACGAGGACGGTAAGGGGGGATGTAATGGATTTGGGTCCAAAAAAATCGATTATTCAAAAACGTTTTTTTCTTAATCTACATAGTTTAATCCACGTTGTGTGTGATTCTTATCGTGATAGCAGCACTAGAAATGGCTTTAAAATATTAAAACGTTTAATTCTGCACTTGCAGCCATTCTCACCTTTTCCGACATTTCGGAAACTGCTTGCTTCAGCGGTATTTTCATGAGTGTAAAGGCTATTTTCATTCGATATCTCTGGCTGACAAGTTTCATGCTCGTGGATTATTTTCGTTCTGAAGTGCTTCAGATAGGAAACCACTAGTTGGAAAAGGCAGGCTTACTCTCTCCAGTTATTTTATGGGAGAGTTATCAGGAAACACACAATCAATTAGAGGCAATGAGACGTGTTGCGTGGGCATTTTTTTTCACAAACTATCCACTGACCAAACACCAATGCATAATCTGTGCTAGTAAGACGATTGGTGTATTTACAACAGAAGAAATGAGACACATTCAGGTAAACGTTCATTACCAGAACCTGTTATGAAGGTAATTAAGCCCACATTCTTGCAAACCCTGATTTAATTATCAAGTGTCCTCGCGGGAAGACACAGAATGTAAATGAAAGACTCAATAATTTAACTTGGATCAGATACTCAAAAACGACATTCTGTGGACTTGAACTACTAAAAATAGGTGTCTATGATGCAGCCTTACGTTTTAATGACGGAAATAATAGCAGAATTGAAGTGCAGAAGAGAGGTGCGTTTGCAACAAAAGGGTTTTACACCATCGATGAGAGCAGGTTCAAGAAGACTGACGGATCATTACCTACAAATACAGGCAATGCAGATTCGAAGAGGAGCGAAAAAAAATGGTTCAAATGACTCTGAGCACTATGGGACTAAACGTCTGAGGTCATCAGTCCCCTAGAACGTAGAACTACTTAAACCTAACTAACCTAAGGACAGCACACACATCCATGCCCGAGGCAGGATTAGAACCTGCGACCGTAGCAGCAGCGCGGTTCCGGACTGACGCGCGTAGAACCGCTCGGCCACAACGGCCGGTGAAGGGGAGCGAAGAGAAACCTGGAGGATGAGATCAGTACGAAGGATTTTGAAATTGAGGTAAGCTTTTTACACATAGAAGTATGAGAATAAAATCTCTAAATCCCATTTTCTCTGTTTTACATATTTTGCAGTGTTAGAAGTATTTTCTCAAAAACTATATGCGCTAATGCTATGAAATGTTCAGGAGCTGTTTGAAACATGTTGTCTCACTGGAACTAAAAATTACGAGATACTGCGATTATATTCTGATTTTTATACGATTGTATCTAGAAAAAAACTTAACTTTGGATGCACAAAATTCAAAATCCTGTTAATAACACAATTTGTACCATAAATTTATGATTGTAGTTCAGTGGTCTTAGAACCCTCTTAGGACACTACAATAACATTTTCAAATTCTTTGCATGATTAGAGTTTGAGTTATGGCTTTTTTTATAAAAAGGACAATAAAAAAATTAAATCTTCAACTTTCTGCAAAATATTAATCCTGCATCTTTCATTATATTTTTCCGTTAAAATAAAGCTCTTTTTCTTTACACTTGTAAAATTTTAGATCTGTGCATTGATAACCACGGCTGTAATTGTTTTTTGAAATAAATGTTAATATTTTCGGTTACATCTCCCCTTAAGCTTGGCGGGCACCTTGGTGCTATTCGCGAGGATTAGGTTATGCGCCGGCATCGTGTTTCACCCTATCATCATCATCATCATCATCATCGTCATCATCATCAAAGTTGCAAATTAAAAAAAAAACGGAAAACTCATGAGATTTTGTAAATTGGTGGCAATGCCTATATTGTTACGTGTTGTAAGATTTGACCTCTACAGAAGAAGACGAAAAGAGCTATTGAAACACCAGAAATGAAATTCCTGAGGGGAACGGCTGAATATAGTGTTAAGACACAAAACAAAAAAACGAAAACATCACACACGAATTAAAATTATATGGAAAGAAAGAAGGTATAAACACCTCTTCGGGAAGGAAATAGAAGGGCAGAGGAAAAGGCTTCGCTCTAGGAACACACTTGTGGGAGAGAGAGAGGATTCCCCAGAAAATGATCGTAGGATGACCTTGAATTCCTGACTGGACGGAACGGACTTCATCGTCCACCATGATGATGAGCATTATTTCTTTCCTTTCTCAGACGTTATGTCTGGTTAAAAATGGAAAGTGACGCGGACGTTGATCAAGCGTGACTTCCTTTTAACTGTACGGTATATGTTACATTGCATTTAGGACATTTCGGGCAATTGAACATGTATCAATAATTACAGATTTATGTAGTTGTATATATACGTTTGGATGTAGCTGTATTGCGTTGATGTACTGGTGGATATTGTGTGGTATCACTCCTGTAGTTGATAGTATAACTGGTATGTCAACTTTATCCTGATGCCGCATGTCCTTGACTTCCTCAGCCAGTTGGATGTATTTTTCAATTTTTTCTCCTGTTTTCTTCTGTATATTTATTGTATTGGGTATGGATAATTCGATTAGTTGTGTTAATTTCTTCTTTTTATTGGTGAGTATGATGTCAGGTTTGTTCTGTGGTGTTGTTTTATCTGTTATAATGGTTCTGTTCCAGTATAATTTGTATTCATCATTCTCCAGTACATTTTGTGGTGCATACTTGTATGTGGGAACGTGTTGCTTTATTAGTTTATGTTGTATGATAAGTTGTTGATGTATTATTTTTGCTACATTGTCATGTCCTCTGGTTTATTCTGTATTTGTTAGTATTGTACATCCGCTTGTGATGTGATCTAATATTTGTATTTGTTGTTTGCAATGTCTGCATTTATCTGTTGTGGTATTGGGATCTTTAATAATATCCTTGATGTAATATCTGATGTTTATTGTTTGATTCTGTATTGCAAACATGAATCCTTCCGTCTCACTGTATATATTGCCTTTTCTTAGCCATGTGTTGGATGCGTCTTGATCGATGTGTGGCTGTGTTAGATGATACGGGTGGTTGCCATGTAGTGTTTTCTTTTTCCAATTTACTTTCTTCGTATCTCTTGATGTTATGTGATCTAAAGGGTTCTAGAAGTGGTTATGAAATTGCAGTGGTGTACCCGATATATTTATATGAGTGATTTCTTTGTGTATTTTGCTAGTTTCTGCTCGTTCTATAAAGAATTTTCTTAAATTGTCTACCTGTCCGTAATGTAGGTTTTTTATGTCAATGAATCCCCTTCCTCCTTCCTTTCTGCTTAATGTGAATCTTTCAGTTGCTGAATGTATGTGATGTATTCTATATTTGTGGCATTGTGGTCGTGTAAGTGTATTGAGTGCTTCTAGGTCTGTGTTACTCCATTTCACTACTACAAATGAGTAGGTCAATATTGGTATAGCGTAAGTACTTAAAGCTTTTGTCTTGTTTCTTGCTGTCAATTCTGTTTTCAGTATTTTTGTTAGTCTTTGTCTATATTTTTCTTTTAGTTCTTCTTTAATATTTGTATTATCTATTCCTATTTTTTGTCTGTATCCTAGATATCTATAGGCATTTGTTTTTTCCATCGCTTCTATGCAGTCGCTATGGTTATCCAATATGTAATCTTCGTGTTTAGTGTGTTTTCCCTTGACTATACTATTTTTCTTACATTTGTCTGTTCCAAAAGCCATATTTATATCATTGCTGAATATTTCTGTTATCTTTAGTAATTGATTGAGTTGTTGATTTGTTGCTGCTAGTAGATCATCCATGTATAGCAAATGTGTGATTTTGTGTTGGTGTGTTCCAGTAATATTGCATCCATAATTCGTATTATTTAGCATGTTGGATAGTGGGTTCAGAACAAGGCAGAACCAGAAAGGACTTAATGAGTCTCCTTGGTATATTCCACGCTTAATCTGTATTGGCTGTGATGTGATATTATTTGAATTTGTATAGATAGTAAGTGTGGTTCTCCAATTTTTCATTACTATGTTTAGGAACTGTATCAATTTAGGATCTACTTTGTATATTTCCAATATTTGTAGTAACCATGAGTGCGGTACACTATCAAAAGCTTTTTGGTAATCAATGTATGCGTAGTGTAGCGACCTTTCTTTAGTTTTAGCTTGATATGTCACCACTGCGTCTATTATCAGTTGTTCTTTACATCCTCGTGCTCCTTTGCAACAGCCTTTTTGTTCTTCATTTATAATTTTGTTCTGTGTTGTATATGCCATTAATTTCTGTGTAATGACTAAAGTTAATATTTTGTATATTGTTGGTAGGCATGTTATGGGGCGATATTTTGCTGGGTTTGCTGTGTCTGCTTGATCTTTAGGTTTCAGATAAGTTATTCCATGTGTAAGTGCATCAGGGAATGTGTATGGGTCTGCAATGTAACTGTTAAATAATTTAGTTAGATGTGAATGTGTTGAGGTGAACTTCTTTAGCCAGAAATTTGGTATTTTATCTTTTCCAAGGGCTTTCCAATTGTGCATAGAATTAATTGCTCGGGTGACTTCATGTTGCAAAATTTTCACTTCAGGCATTTGTGGTATCATCTTGTATGTGTCTGTTTCTACTTGTATCCATCGTGCATACCTGTTATGTTGTACTGGATTTGACCATATGTTGCTCCAGAAGTGTTCCATATCTGTTATGTTTGGTGGATTGTCTATTTCAATGTGTGTGTTATCTATTATCTGGTAAAATTTATTTTGGTTTGTGTTGAATGTTTGGTTTTGGTTCAAATGGCTCTGAGCACTATGGAACTTAACATCTGAGGTCATCAGTCCCGTAGAACTTAGAACTACTTAAACCTAACTAACCTAAGGACAGCACACACATCCATTCCCGAGGCAGGATTCGAACCTGCGACCGTAGCAGCAGCGCGGTTCCCGCCTGAAGCGCCTAGAACCACTCGCTCACAACGGCCAGCAATGTTTGGTTTTGTTTCCGTCTATTTTCACTTTTTTTTTTGTATCTTCTAAGTCGTTTGGCCAATGCTTGTAATTTCTGCTTCTTTTCATCTGATTGCTCTATCGCTTCTTGTTGTGAGACTTTACCTAACCTTCTTCGTTTTTTGTCTTATATTTCAATGCTTATAAATTGTGTTAGCTGTCTGATGTCTTTTCTCAGTTTTTCTATTCTGATCCGTAGCCTCTGTTGCCATGCTTGTTTTGTGGGTTTCTTCTGTGTGTTGGTTGGTTCTGATCTCTGCCTAGTGTGCATATTTAGTGTAGTGAGTGCTCCTACATAAACCAGTAGTTGTAACTCTTCCATAGTTGTGTTTTCATTTATTTTGTTGTGTATGATTGTGTTGATAGTAGTTGTTGTTTCGACTTGTGGGTTATTTGGTGGTCTATGCAAGAATGGTCTAATGTCTGTATTTGTGTCTTTGTATTCTATATATGTCAGCTGAAATTTTTCTTCTATATCTAACATGTGTGTCACTTCGTGTTCTATTTGTGCTTGTTCTGGTGGCTGTCTTAAGGTTTCGTTTTCCTCCGATTGTTCAATTGATGCGCGTTGTTCTTTGTTTGTTTGCTCTGGGATGTTTGGGTCCATTACTGTATTTTCCTCTTCTTCTGATTGCACATTATTTTGTTCCAGTATTTGTTGTTTGATGTTTTCTAATTCTGATTGGGGTATCCTGTTATTTTTGATTATTACACGGATCTAGTCGTTCTGTTAAAAATTTTAATTCTTGGTATCTGGTAATAAATGTTGTGTATACCTGTGATCTGTATCCAGTTGTGTTGGTTCCTAAGTTTGTTGCTTGGTAATAACAGAACATGAGGTGTCGGTTAACTTCATCTGAACATCTCATCCTCTGTCTTTGTTTTCCTTCTAGAGTGGTTACAGGAAGCATATACTGCAAAACACCTCTATTTGGATTTCAATCATTTTCCATGTGGCTAGCAGTGTCGTTACCATTGTGGACGGGCATAGGGTTCAAGTGTCGTCCCCGACCATGACAGCGCTTGTCCGAGGCTTCATTTGTTCTGTCCTGAACCAACTAATCACACTAAAAGGGGGTCAACCCTATTAGTGGTTTGTTCTTTTCGTCGCCTTTTACGACTGGCAGAACATACCGGGGACCTATTCTTTTCCCGGGCCTCTACAGGGTTTATTATTATTATTATTATTATTATTATTATTTTGATAGTATACCACGGATAGTTCGTTATGTAAGCACAATAATCTATTGCTGATGATTCCTTTATCGACTGATTAATGGTTAAAGGAGCTATGACTGGAGGGCGTGACAATTTTCACCTTAATTTGCATGGGATTCATAGATTCAAATATGTTTCAGGGAATACACGTGAAAGCTACTTCAGGACAGCCCTTTTTTTGAATGTGAATCACAATCACAGCGCCACCGAATGTACAGAAATGCTTGTCAATGGCACCTGAAGAAGCTATGTAGTGTGACATGGCTCCTAAGGCGAACACCGAATGGTATCAGTTAACACACTCTTCATAGGCTGACCCGTTATAGAAAGTGTCGTAGCGTTCATTTTAAACCACTGCCTGTCCTCTCTACCCTGATATGATCCTTGACTTATTTTCCTAAACTTTTAGGCTACACACTTTCTGGCAAGACAACACAAAGTCTTAAAATTGAAAGCTGAGGCCATAATAATCCTGTCGCAACCCCTTAGTTTCTGGGAGTAGAATGACAAAGAGAAAAGAAAAATCACGTTTCTTTCAAGTACTTGTAATGGAGAAACTGAGTGGCAGAATAACAAATGGAAGAATTTCTGCGCGTTTTTGCAGATAAAACCTTCGGTTCGATTGATCGCAGAGAGCACACACACAGAATGCAACACCAAATATGACCGCAATGTCACAGCCAGATTGATGTGAGAGGTAACACATTCTGCAAAGACCAAATGATTGAAAACACAGTCTCATGTGAAATGAAGAAGATGATGAAATCAGTACTGAGTGCTGCCGCCACTGTTGGCTGTAGCCGCTGCTACACGCCTCGGCATCGAATCAAAGAGGCTCCGGGTGTGTTGTTGGGGTATAGCAGTCTATGCTGCTTCCTCATATTGCCGAAGTTAATCTGCTGCCGCAGGAGGTGGTGTATCCTGGACCAGTCGTTCCGCAACCATCGACCAGACGTTTTCGATAGGCGAGAGATCGGGAGAATAGGGAGGCCAAGGCATCAATGCAATCCGATGGGCAATGAAGCGTGCCACGTGCAGTCGCGCAATATGGCCGTTGCCAAGCTCCGAAGGTATGGGAATACAAAGGGCTCCAACACTTCAGAGATGTAACGTTGGCTGCTTAGTGTACCGGCAGTGCGTGCTGAGGGTGTGCGAAGTGGAATCCAATACCACCCCAAAACATAATGTCGGGTGCAGGGCCAGTTTTGCGACGCGTAAGACAACTCTTCAACAGTCTCTCACCACGGTGTCTCCAGAGTCTTATCCGACCACCGTCGTGGTGCATGCAGAATCACGATTGGTTGGTAAAAGAATGTCGTTCCATTCGAGTGTCCATGTCCGTCGATCATCGCACCACTGCCGGCGCAAACGCCTCTAGCGTTGACTCAGCACTGGACGCCTCGCGGACAGTGCACTCTGCTGCGAACGACGTCAAATGGTACGCACGGATACCGCGTGTTGCGCAACAGATCGAATCTTGTGATCGGTTTGGTGACGTGGCAGAGCGATCTATCACTGCCATGCGCGCAATATGCTTGCCATCACGTGTAGCAGTGCAGCGTGGTGGATGCACTCGGTCCCGCGGGTAGGTCGTTCCCTCCTGCACTCAGCGATTACAGATTCGCGTCACAGTTGCTTGGTTCCGTCCGACACGATCACCGATTTCTCTGAAAGATAATCCGCATTCCCTATAGACAACTAATCTTCCTCGGTCGAACTCCGAAACGGGCTCGAAAGACGCTCGCTGGCTTCTACGAGGCATACTGAAGCTGCTTACGCAAAATAACCGCACGAAAGAACAATAACAGTACGTCTGCTGGGCCGTCTGCCCCTCCTTTGAACAGCACTAGCCGGTGGCGCTACTTGCGCCCGTCACGTGCGCCTGCGCTGAAACGCTAATCATCTGCGGCTCTCGTCGCCGCAGATTCATGCTGCAAATGTCACTGATCTGGCTGCTTCCTTCACGGTGTTGCATTTTGGGCGGTCAGCGGTGTAGAAGATCGAATAATGAGGTATTAGAATTGTCTTTCTATGCTGTATAAAACAGCGTGAGAGCCAACTGAAAGACACCCGTATACTAGCTCGCGCGGATAAATCAGGGAAGAGCTTTCCCGCCAGCACATCAGCACAACGCTGCAGCAGACGCGGCGCAATCTGTTGCCAGCCAGCCAGCCCGTGAATTAGTAAGGGAGGTACATCTGCGCCTCACGGCATCAATATTTGCGGCCCACCGGGAGGCCTGGAGGCGCACGGATCTTCCGAGAAGCGCAGCGGGGAATGTCGGTTCAGCACTCTGGCATCAATATTTGCCCACCACTACTGAAGGGGCGGCGAGGCACGGAGATCAACACCTCTACCGCGCGCCATTTTCCATCTTGTAAAAGCCCCTAACCTAAATAAGACATAGTACCTCTGGATACCCCAAATAGAGTAGTGGCTGTTCTCTCGCATGCGGAAACTCAGGGGCCGTGATCTACTATCCGGAATAGATCATCAGGACGTACTGACCTAGCGAGGTGGCGCAATGGTTGGCAAACTGGAATCGCATTCGGGAGGACAACGGTTCAAACCCTCATCCGGCCATCCTGATTTAGGTTTTCCGTGATTTCTCTAAATCGTTTCAAGCAAATGCCAGGGTGGTTCTTTTGAAAGGGTACGACCGATTTCCTTCCCCATCCTTCCCTAATTCTAGTTTGTGCTCGGCCTCTAATGACCTCGTTGTCAACGGGACGTTAAACACCAATCTCTTTCTCCTCCTCTTCCACGTCCAGACGTACTGACCCCTTAGGAACACCTCTAAAGCTATGATACATGTGTGAATAAATGGATGGTACAGCTACGATGTAGCGTGTAGCAATACCCTTTCACTACAAGTGTTCGCGGTAAGAGAAATTAGAACCGTTATCCGCATTCAAAGGTGACTTTGCAAACCACTTTAGCCCATTGGGTACGCGGGATTTTTGGCGCTACTGTTCTGAAATTTCGTCTGCTTAAGTAGACCGCGTAATTCCCATTGCAGTGACCAACAATAGACACGTGAATAATGACTCATTTTCATACAACAAACTCAGTCATATTCCCGATACATTCCGTAAGTTACAAATTTCAGTCGTAATTACTGAAATGAATTTTTTGAAATTTTCAATGTAACTTGAAATACAAGTCTGCGACTCTGTGAAGTCAAATGAACACTTGTTACAAGTCGTCGTCACATACTGCATACTGTTAAAAGTTAATCATACAGTCCGTTTATCAAAGCACACCAATTTACACTATCTTAAATCACGTTAACCGGTTGTTCACAAGCACCTCCAGCGTTCCAGAAGATGAACCGGCGGAAACTGCAAGATACACAGGAAATAGACACATATTAGTGCACAGAGCATCCCTCCACGTTTCGATTCGTAATATGCATTGTGGAGTAGTTGCAGAGATCACCGCTGGGGGGGGGGGGGGGGGGGGAGGGGCTTGTCAGAACCGTAGACAAATCGTCCACTCCGTACTGCCACATCGAATCAGTTCGCGTCTGCAGACAGGCAACCCAATTAACAGATTTCCAAAGCGAACTGCTGCCACGCCTCCCCCAGCTGCAGCAGCAACAGCGAATTCCATCAATCGCACCAAAATGTAAGCAACATCATGGGTGCGCAATGCGTCCTATGTTTAGAGAGTACTATGAAGGACCATTAACGCCGTGTGCTCGTATCTGAGAATGTTACCAGCAAGTGACAAAAAGTTCTACTGGGGCATCATATAGAGTGTACAGGTCGTCGACGGTTGAACTGTGCAGTATTCACACTTGTGGGACGTTCGTAAGTTACAGTGGCTCAGTGTCGGAATAAATGAGGGGAAGCACAGTGTCGCCAAGGCTATGATCGACGAAGTGAAGAAATGGTGGCCCTACTGTGCACCAGTTTCGTCTCCTGCCATTCCGGTACTCGGAAGTAGCCTACAACAACATTTCCACTGGCTGGAGAGTAGCACTAACGGACTTACCGGACCGCCATCCAATGAGCAGGCTATCGTTAACACCGGAACGTATTTGGAATTCCAACGAGTGGCGACGATTCACTTTCACAGATGGATCTCACGTCTACCCTATCTCGGATGGCTATCTTCTGCAGATATAGCGACGTCGAGAAGAGAGAAGACATTCTGATGTTTTGCATCATAGTGGGGGTAGCAGTCGGGTGGGACTTTAGGTCACTTCTGGTGCTGCTTCAGGCATCTCTGATGCCACAGCAGTAAGCTGCAGGAATCCTGCTCCGTCGTGTGTTGCCCCTTATGAGAGAGGACCCTGGTACCACATTCCAGTAGGACAATACACGTCCTGACACGACGAGCGCCTCTCTGAACTGTCTGCACTATGTTGACATACCTCCTCTACCACCAAGATACACCGATCTGTCCTCAACAGAACACGTGTGGGACTAGATCGGAGTCTACTGAATCCCACAGGCCGTATCCAAGATATCGAGGATCATTTACAATAGCTGTAGGCCAACGTAACACGGGTGACAACAGCTGCATGACACCCTACCCAACAGAATCAGTGCATGCGACCAGATCCACGGAGAAGCGAAATCCTACTGACTAGGAATCAGTAGTGTGTTTCCACCCCCAATTTCATTGTTCATTCAACTTTGATTTTGCAGTCATTGAAATGAAAGTACAGAATACCACAACGCGTAAAGTTCCGTTTACCTTCCCCTCTCTTTCTATGTTCTTTTATTTTTTGTCAGTGTTTATAAGGAACCATAGTGCCTCCCGTCATAAATTCACCAGCTTCATCAGGAGCATGAAGGACCGATGAAACAAGTGGAACAATACATTCATCACAGTTTAATGCTATAAAAAACATTTTTACAGCAGTTGCGTCATTTCTTAACCACATGTATAAAGCTATTACGGCTGTTTAGGCGTCTGTTTCCAGCTGTATCAGCCGGTATGCAATTATCAGACTGAACCCTTGAAAGGATTCTAGTACAGTGGCTGCCGGTGGATCATATAATTCAGCTATAACAAAAAAGTGTCTACATTCACCTCCTTTCACTTCCTGCTCTGCCTGCACGAGTTGGTAATCTTTTATTACACTAATTAAGCCATCATAGCTCAACGCTCCCTTATAGCTAAAACGTTGCCTTTCTCCATATCCTTCAGCTGCTTGTTCCCTCCACGTTTAATGCAGCATTTCACAGCCTCTTACACAACTGCGTTTCGAGACTTATCTTTCTTCTTCCCTTCCTTTATTCTCCAAGTTTCTGCAACAGACGCAAACCACAAATCAGTCTACGATACTTGAAGCTGACTTACGTCACTTTAGTAAGAGCGGGTCTTTCGGATTACAAGCAAATGCCTGTGAGAGTGAAGAAACGACCGGCACTGAAGAACACGACTATAAAAAGTATGACTGGCATCAAATGTCGGCGTGTATTCTACATGAACGCCATCAAACAAGTACCAAATATACTGCAGTCCTGTATTGTACATGGGCGCCAGCACACTACTACCAGATATACTGGAGAAGAAAACAGCGCGGCTGCAGGCTTAACAAAGGAAAGTTCAGATAAAATAAGTCCAAACCAAGAAAGTTTGAAACTTGTTTCCGTACAGCGCGAGTTCATATATAGTGGTTTTCTACAGCTGATAACTCGATTCAGCCAACTAGGAAGCTCTGTATCTTTAACAGTCTTGTCAGAATAACAAAATTTATTAATAACCTGCAAATGTTAGCACACCCATTGCAAATCAGTCAGATTTAGTGTATGTCGGAAATTAGATCAGTAGTGAAATTCTATTGTTGCCTTGTGTGTGACCAGCTCTTGACCGCCACAGAGTCTGATTTGTTTACATTTTCCTAAATACGAGCGGGCAATAGTGTAGGGGTTGATCTCTCACGCAGAAAGGGGTCGGTCCCAATTTTCAAGATACGGAACACATGCACGGCGATACCGTTTTTGCGGAGTCAGCGGCAACCTCTATCCTCCGCTCTGACGATCTAAACTCTTACACGTCTACATCTACGGAGGGAAATTTTGGTACCGCTACCGTTTCCCCCTTTCTCCGTCACATACGCGAAGGAAGCGAGGGAGAACGACGTATTAGCTCTAATTTTTCTGCATTCACCAACGTGCACGCTCAGAAATTTCTCCCACACTGCATGGAAGCGGATCATGGCGAGTGGAAAAACCAGAAAAGAAACTGATAAAATAAGAAGAGAAAAGGTTCTCCGCAACATCGGCAAGGAAAGGAATATCTGGAACACACCGACAAGAAGAAGGTGTTGACTTCATCCGCAAGATAGTGCTGGATCCAGTCAAAAATCTGGTCCGATTCTTGGTAAATCTGGATTTTATTCAGTAAACGACAATGTGGCAATGCGTCGAACGCTTTGCTGAAGTCGAGGAAGGCGACATCAACGTGGGAGCCTTTGTCTACGGCACGCTGGATCCCACCGACGAACACAGCGAGCAGAGTTCAGCGTTCAGTACCCAAGAAGGCGCTCTTACTATAGCGACGAATCAGCACACGTACGTGGCATAGTCGTGATAGCTGAAGAGTTTCCTGAGAAAGCGCGCAGTCACACGGCCGACGTAGACACGTGAAACCCCAGCGATGGAGCGGCACACAGTGGCCAGCGAGAAAGGAGTCTGTTTTCCTGCTGACTTGCTTGCTGACTGCCCGACACTCCGACGAACCGGCTCGGCTCATTCGGCTCGCTCCACACACACACACACACACACACACACACACACACACACACACACACAACGCGCGCGCGCGTTTACAGGATGGGTGTAGTAGTCTTCTACAAAATTTAAATTTTCCGCGTGTGAGATTGTGTCGTCATATTGTGCCAAAGGTCCACGTTGCATATGCCCATGACGGCGACTGTATTTCCTTAAGGGGCTCCGGAACGCCCTATCTTGCAATGTTACATCTTTCCTCACAAAGTATTTGAGGTAGGAAGTTGAACTTTTTACAGATTATTTATTGGAATATGGGCTACAACTTAACACAGGGATTTTACAAAATTTTAGTTCAGTTATTAAAGATGATTTTTTTTCAATTGTAATGAAAATTCACAACTTTTTTTGCAATTTTTTATTTATATATTCAAAAATATACAGTTTTTTGGAAAAAGGCTGTGTTAAATTATGCAGAAGGTACTGTGTAACATTTACTGAAAGTTTGAAACAAATATGTTTGGAAGATCCTTAGAAAACATGTAATTAGTATGAGAAAATAAAAGTTTTGGGAATCGAGCGACAAAGATTGGATTAACTTTTTAGTGCATTCCGGGTCCATAGGATGGATTATCTTCATCCTCTGCAAACTCCTCCTCCAGCTTCCTCTTGTTCCTCCTCCTGTTTACTCTTGCTTGTATTTCTAGACTCTTTACAGCCCTGTCTGCAGCCCGAAGGTGTTCCTTGTCTAAAGCAAGCATCGCTCGTACCATGTTAGAACCTATCTTCATTCCCATATTTCTAAATACCTTGCACCTTACAATGTTGCCATCATTGAAAGTCGCAACAGCATCATACACACCAAAGTGAAGTGTTTCTATTCCAACAAATACAGTCTTGGGGATTCTCGACCATATAACACTATTTACACTTTCATTGCGGTTTTGAGTTTTTCCGTGAATACACTTTTTCAACAGTTCAGGTGCTGCTAAGTCTCTGAAAATAGGTTTTATCACCTCCATTATTGCATGAGGCAGACTATGCTTATGAGTGTACACTTCACCAGTTAGCAATCCTTTGTTATATTTACACCAACTGTCTTCTTCTTTGGGACACAAGCTATGTTGGGGATTTTCATCGGTTGAAGAAGTATGAAAAAAAAAGAGCCCAAACAGCCTTCTTCATTTCGTCGACACTTTGTGTATTTTGCCTAATAGCCATTCCATAATAATTCTGTATTTTGTCAATTACACTGTCAGTTAACCTTCCCTTCCCATCCAACCCTTTACCATCACTGAATTTTTGTTTTTTGTACGAAGCTTTCAGTCGCCGAAGTCTTGTTCCCATTCGCTTCTGTACGTGTCCAATACACTCAAATTTCTGCACTACAACATCATCACCATAGGGCTTCAGTCCTTGAAAATGTTTGAAACTTTTAGAATCACCGTCACCAAGGTAATTAACATATCACACTTTATCACACGCCTCATAACGCTGGAATATACTGGCAACACCAGCCATTTCCATTCCTCCACTACTGCCACTATAGTTAGCTTTGCAATTATTTTCATGTGTACCTTTATATTTTTGTGGACATCTACAATACTTTGATATTACTCCCACATAAAACTTTCCCTGTATACATACTGGTGGCAGATACTACACCATGAAGAGATGTGTGTCCCCGTTTATGCCAGGTACCATCGAAAGCTGCAGTCAAATCTCTGTTACCATTACTTTCCATTACTGCCTCTCGTTCTTCATAGATTCTATACAGACATCTTCTACTTTAGACCCTATTAATTTATTATAGGTCGTAAACTTGGTTGGGGGATTTGGAAGATTCATGATGCCACAGAAAATTGCACCTGCAGTAGCACCCTTACCAACTGAACGCAAGGAATAAACAAATCTAATGTTGTGTTCGTAGATTTTGCTACCATTTTCTTCAGTTGCAGTTACTGCAACACTGTTCCAAAAGGTGGTCATGTATGAACACTTATCACATTTCAGTTGTATTTCACTAGCAAGTCCTACGTGCTTTATTATGGAGAGTTCCAGACCAACTTCACTACAATGAATACATCTTACACAGTTTGAAAAAATTCCTTTGAGAACCGACATATCAAATATTTCATTCACATCCGATTCGCCCATAAAACATTCATAGTTTTCACTCATTGAACCAAGCTTCTTCTGTGAAGTATTTTCTTTCCCACTTTGACTGCTATGGGCAGGTGTACTTGAGAGGTTAGGTTCACTCACTTGGTTATCGTCTTTATTGTTTACAGTAATAACACATACCTTTGGCTTTCCAACATTTCTCCTATTCTTAAAAGCCTTCAGAGGATTTCTAATAACTTTACTTTTACTCATTATTATACTTCAACAAAACAGAGACTCAAGAAACAGAATTAATTACGAATATTTTCGAGATAACGACAGAGTAAATAAACATGAAACAATCGACAACCACACCAGCGATATATATTGAACCATCACAGGTTAGCCACAACACATACTTTATCTCACATCACTAAAATGTACCTGATGAACACGGACGTTAACAATAACACCATTTGACAGCAGTTTAACAGCGCCACAGTGGGTCACGCCCATGTAGAACACATTTCAAAAAAAATTTAAAAATAGTTGTAGTCTTCGGAATTGAATAAATTATATATCTATTAAAAGGTAATAGTCTGCAGATTCAGAAAACGCAAAAAAGTAAAAATTGAACTTTTCATGATTTTGAGCCTTTCCGGAGCCCCTTAAGCCCCTTTTACACGAGCGACTGTCTGGTCAAAATCGACTAGTGCAAGTGCGTGCGGCTTTCTTGCCTGCGTGGAAATCAGCAACCAACCACGACACGAGTGTGTCTACGAAGTCATCGATCTATAGATTGTGCCGAGTGTGGAGTTCTAAATTTCCGAGTATGCTACATACTGCGCAGAGGCTAGTAATTATGGCGGTGTCTGCTATCATCGGAATTTATACGAGTAACGTACTCTAGTTGAGCTCACTCCCGGTACATAAAGGGATTTTGTGCGTTCGTGACTCCTTAATCTTTATTATCCTGTTTGAACGCTAAAAAGTTATTTAAGGTCCTGGTACTTTTCCTACTTGTGTTGTAAAACAGAGAGGAAATATCTGAAAGCGAAAAGTATTTGAGTTGTACAGAGAAAAATCTACATTATGCGCAAATAAGAAAATAGGCTAAATAAACACGCGAGCTGTACTCAAAATTATTTCGACAGCGAAAACGTCAGTATTATTGGACAAGAAAAATAATGTTCGTTGTCATTTGGCTCTTATCAAGGAAACAAGATACAAAAGATAAAGCAAGAAGGCGCTATTTAGTGCGCTCTAGATGTAGTCTGATGTGTTTGCAAGTACGTATTTTCTCGATCAGATAAATGTATGTGTTCTGAAATGCTTCGATGGCACTCTTCCTATTCTTCAGTTCTCGGGAGTGAAGAGAAATTAATCATCACACAACCTGTGACGAGAACTTCCACTACGAATTTTCGCT
Organism: Schistocerca piceifrons; assembly: GCF_021461385.2. Taxonomy (NCBI): domain Eukaryota; kingdom Metazoa; phylum Arthropoda; class Insecta; order Orthoptera; family Acrididae; genus Schistocerca; species Schistocerca piceifrons. The sequence goes on along the minus strand of NC_060138.1, from coordinate 87,820,859 downwards.
TTGGTCAATAAAACCAGTTGTCGTTGCTTGTTCTTACATATTATTACCGTAATCGATTTTTCCGTAAAAAGAATAGTCCCTCATAAGCTGACTTTCATCATACAGGTGTCAAACTGGACAGCAGACAGCTATTTCGACGCTGACGTGTAAACGAAAATGACCCCTCAAAACAGACAAGGCTCACTACGGGAATAAAACGCCAGGGGGGCTGCAGTAGATGCACTTGTCTCGAGTAGTCAGCTGAAACAAGAAAGTCGATCGTGTAAAAGCGGCTTCAACGGTGGCGTGTTTTCGGCGCAAAGTACGTAGCACACAGTAAGGTTACCGTTCATGGCAGCGATATGCATCACAGTCGCTAGTTTGTATAATTCCACTCCTAACATGTATTAAACATACGTTTTGCAGTCTTCAATGACATTTGAAATATTTTTGCAACTAATACCTTGAAAAACATTTAGGTCAATAATTGCTCCACATTCGAAACTTGTTTTGGTTGGTTGGTTGGTTTGGGGAAGAGACCAGACAGCGTGGTCATCGGTCTCATCGGATTAGGGAAGGAAATCGGCCGTGCCCTTTCAGAGGAACCATCCCGGCATTTGCCTGGAGTGATTTAGGGAAATCACGGAAAACCTAAATCAGGATGGCCGGACGCGGGATTGAACCGTCGTCCTCCCGAATGCGAGTCCAGTGTCTAACCACTGCGCCACCGAAACTTGTTTTCGTCTGAATAGTTTGTGTCAAGTTAAAACGAAACACCTTTCGAAAACTTGCCTTTCACGGCCACTACTCTACTAGTTCAGCTTCCGACTGACACAGAAATTCATCTTCCCACTATCTTCCAGTGTCTAACTCATCAAGATGTATCTGACTTCATAAAAAATGTGGACAGTATTCCTTAGTGTTGACATGCTCACCGGCCGAACTTTCGATAACGGCAATTGCATACATACCAAGTTACTATCACTTACTATGTCATGTTTGTACCTCAAAACACGCTGACAGCTGTGAACTCTCTTGTACAGGTACGCACTAAAATCTAGTCTTTCGCGAGCGACCCAAGAACGACTGAAGCCATCCTCACATGGGTTTACCATGAAGAAGTACGTCAGACATGGTTTCCAACGTCGTTGGTCACTGTTAGAAACGAGTTAGTACACTACACTGGGCGTGCTTTTCATCGTTATTTGCGGCCACAGCGCCGCCCAACGGCAGAGGTCGGGTATACTTAGTTAGGAAGTCACACAGCTTGTTTACGCAAACGGACGTGCGTAAAATTTCCACTGTCCTTATGCTAGCTACGGTGTTCCGTCCGCGTAATACATAAACAGAAACCCTAATATCCGTGAACCTGGGTAACTTCCCACTCTTTCGATACGGATCCTTCGTCGAGCGAGCGATTGTATGTGTTTGTTAAGTACGGAGGTATTATATCAGCACACACTGAAAAATAGCCTCCCATGTAACACAAAAATCGTTCCATCATTCTCACTTTTTAGTGAAACTGAAACTCACTCCACAGCAGAATTTTTTTAAAGTTTGAGATAAAGGACTTTGAACAAGAAAGTGCAAATTATCTGACTGTAGGTAGTGCAAGCTCTCTTTAGATAAAGCCAAAATATCATTTATTTACTTCAATAATTCTGTCAAATTTTCTGTACATTTGTGTGTGTGTGTGTGTGTGTGTGTGTGTGTGTGTGTGTGTGTTTAAAAATGAATTCTGTATCCCAGAATCTGGAAAGTTTTTTGGATGAAGAAGTAAATACTCAATTGCGATCGAATCAGGCAGTGACATAGAAAGCAATCTTGGAGTATGCTCCCTCTAATTTCAAAAAAATCAAACAAATGTACTGGCTCTGAGCACTATAGGACTTAACAGCTGTGGTCATCAGTCCCCTAGAACTTAGAACTACTTAAACCTAACTAACCTAAGGACATCACACACATCCATGCCCGAGGCAGGATTCGAACCTGCGACCGTAGCAGTCGCGCGGTTCCGGACTGCGCGCCTAGAACCGCGAGACCACCGCGGCCGGCAACAACTGTACTCCCGAGAGAGAGAGAGAGAGAGAGAGAGAGAGAGAGAGAGAGAGAGAGTAATTCTTATGTATACATAGCAATGAATGTTACAGAACTTACTGCTATTAAATTAATATGAAAGTCCCTGCATTCAGATAGCAGGACACGAACCATCTACGTTTGGCTTGATCAACTCCGTACCTCTGTCCGCTATATCACAGTGAAATGGTGTTGTTTGTGTCTCTGTGTCTGCCTTTGATATTACAGTATTCTGGAGACTTTAACCCCCACTATATCATTTAGTGACAACCATTTATAACAAATCGTACCAAGAACGACGTGTTTTTGATAGATTTTCAATCTGCATTCCCTTGAAACGGCATACTTTTGTAACAACCAAGTCATCATGCGAAAACAACCGAATATGAATATTATTCAACTATCAATACAACGTTTCCCGTGATTTGATTATAACAAATCATATCAAAAACAAGACGTTTTCGAAATATCCTCTATGTGATTTGAAGTTGTATATCTTCATACAACGTAAGTTAAATGATACAAAACCCACCAAATATCGGCTTTATTCGTAAACAACGTAATCCACTATAGCGTCTCCCAAGCCCTGTTTGTGATGTAACCTAGCTTATATCAAATAGGCAACGTTCCTCTCCACGAAGCAAAAATCTGACTTTTCTTATTCAGTCTTTCACCCTTTGGAATGCTGTGGAACGTAAAATTCCACGTTGTGACGTCACTAAACGTGGCCCGCTTCTCGTCCACGAACACTGTCGGGCCCCGTGAAAGGACGGCTTAATGCGTAATATAAAGCATCAGGCGCCTCTGACCGCTGATCTAGATAAATGCAAATTCATGAGGAATAAAATTTTTATCGCGAACAACTCCACCGTAAGCACTTAAAGAGGAGGACTACAGCAATAAGGTTGCAGTGACATACACGAAACTCAAATATGTTTTTCTCCGCAAGTAGAAGCTAAGTAACGAGAAGAAAGAAAGAGCACACTAGATAGTGCTTTTTCGTAGTGTCAACACGTGAAGACGCGTGGTGGGGAATTCACGAGAGACTGAGTATTACGGTGTTATCGGTACGCCGGAATATAGCTCTGTCTTCAAATGAAAATAGACCTGTAGCAAAAATGAAAATTATATTAAAAGGTATTCACATACCACACACCGACCGCCCTTTGTATAGTTATAGATATACAAACGTACCTGTGAAAGAAGAATTACAGTAATTAGAAACATTCCAATAAATCTGCTTAAAAATAAGAAGTTAAGTACACTGAAAGCACATGAATTCGCTGTTTGCTAACATTTTTCAGATCAGATTAATATTCACAGTATAGAGAATAAATTTTGCAAAAGAAATTTACATTTAGGTGAACATAGCGGCGTAACATTTCCCACTTCATATAAAATGAAGACAGACCTCCTGAGTGTAAAGTAACTTGCAGGATTCCCCCAAATCATGTTGAGCTTATCATGAAAAAAAAAGTACAATGATCATGTCCGTTCATTATGTGTTAATGAAGGAGCATACCATGATCCCCAACAAATCGACATTTTGTCTGTGCACGGACCTCCACAAGGCTTCATTCGTCAATCGCTATTACGAGGGTTGGAACTTTAATAATGGCAACTGTTTATTTACAGAACTTACAAAATAGATACGTGTTTCAAAGTTTTACTAACCTTCAAAGTAGTCACCAGCATTGTGTATAACCCGTTGCCAGCGATGTAGAAGTTGTAGGATACTCTTAGCAGTGCCAGTTGTTATGACGGTTCGAGCGGCACGGTCTATTGCCCGATGAATTTGTCACAGTTCTGAAGCGAATGCCGTGAAGTGTTTCCTTCAGTTTAGAAATCGAGTTGAACTCACGAGAGCACTTAGCAGCCACATCAGTCAAACTAATAACAGTTTGCACTGTACGTGCTTGAACACTGTCCTGCAAAATGATGGTCAGGTCCTGCAGAAAATGTCATCACTTGTGTCTCTAGGCTGGTCGTAGGTTGTGTTCCAAAAATGAACAGCATAGAGACAGAAGTGATGACACTTTCTGCAGGACCTGACCATCATTTTGCAGGACAGTGTTCAAGCACGTACAGTGCAAACTGTTATTAGTTTGACTGATGTGGCTGCTAAGTGCTCTCGTGAGTTCAACTCGATTTCTAAACTGAAGGAAACACTTCACGGCATTCGCTTCAGAACTGTGACAAATTCATCGGGCAATAGACCGCGCCGCTCGAACCGTCATAACAACTGGCACTGCTAAGAATATCCTACAACTTCTACATCGCTGGCAACGGGTTATACACAATGCTGGTGACTACTTTGAAGGTTAGTAAAACTTCGAAACACGTATCTATTATGTACGAGCTGTAAATAAATAGTTGCCACTATTAAACCTCCAAACCTCGTATATTTGATCGAAAGAATCCGGACACCCTATGTAATACAGGACTGACAACGGGAGATGCACCCTCTGTTATAAAAGGAGGCAGAAAGTATTGTGTTGTCACTAGAAAAGCAGTGACAGCAGAAAGAGTCGGTCAGGAGAACACAGTTACTATGAACATGGGCAAGTGCTGTGGCGGAGCGGCTCTAGGCGCTTCAGTCCGGAACCGCGCGACCGCTACGGTCGCAGGTTCGAATCCTGTCTTGGGCATGGATGTGTGTGATGTACTTAGATTAGTCAGGTTTAATTAGTTCTAGGTTCTAGGGAACTGATGACCTCAGATGTTAAGTCCCATAGTGCTCAGAGCCATTTGAACCTTATTTTTGAACATGGTGAAGTCACTGGATATCACATCGCATGCAATCAGTGGAAAGAATTAGTCGTGAGTTCCAAAATGCTACCCTCATTCTAGCTCAATGGCTGCGCGTGTGGAATTAAAAAGAATAGAGTACAGTGGTCGGGCAGTCCTCATTTCTATGGTCAATGCCAAGCGGGGCTTGAGGTGTTGTGAAGGGCGACGCCACTGGACAGTGGATGACTGAAAGTGAGTGCTTTGGAGTGACGAGTCACGCTGTACACTGTGGCAGTCCAATGTATGGCTTTGGGTTTGGCGACAGCCTGGAGAACGTTACCTGCTATCACTTGTAGTGCCAACAGCAAAGTATGGAGGAGGTGGTATTACGGTGTGAGTGTATTTTTCGTGGTTAGGGTGTGGTCCTCTTACTGCACTCAAGAAACCGCTAAATGCCGAAGGATACAGACACATTTTACAGCACTGAGTAGTGCGCACAGTACAGGAACAGTTCGAAGACGACGCTTGATTGCATCAGCGCGACAATGCACCTTGTCATGAAGCACGACCTGTGAGGCAGTGGTTTGTGGACAGTCACATTCCTGAAATGGACTGGTCTGGCCAGAGTTGCAGCTGAGCCCAGTGGAACACCTCTGGGCCGCGTTAGAACATCGACATCGCTCCAGACCCTAGCGTCCAACACCATTACCTACGCTGGCTTCGGTTACTGCGGAAGAATGGGCCGCCATTCCTCCTCAGATACCTCACTGAGAGTACCCCTTACAGAGTTTAAACCGTCATAAAGGCGAAAAGTGGACACACCCTACACTGATGCGTCTGGATACTTTTGATTAGGTATCGTATACAAGAATCGTACCTACACGTCTATGACAGATGTATACTGGATTCTACTAACACGTGGAGAATGATGACAGTAACGACTAAATGCGCATTTATTTTCAGTAGTTTGTTTTAGTGACAGATGAAACAAGTTAAGAACGCTGCGCTCCTGTCGGCGCGTGTGAAAATATGTTCTTGCAATAAAGAAACTGATCTGATAAATTTCAGGAAAGTAGCCATTGCACAATCGACAGATTTGTTAAAATGTTGAATCGCATTCATACACGGTAGTGATTTTATATCACTTTCGCTATCAGTTACTTTGTATCAGTCAATCGATATATTAGTAACTTACAATCAAGTACATCCATCGACATAATTTTGAATAGACATCGATATCTTGACATCGATATGTTTGCCCAGCTCTAGGACGGGCCCACACCGCATCAAATGGTTCAAATGGCTGTGAGCACTATGGGACTTAACATCAGTGGTCATCAGTCCCCTATAACTTAGAACTACTTAAACCTAACTAACCTAAGGACATCACAAACATCCATGCCCGAGGCAGGAGTCGAACCTGCGACCGTAGCAGTCGCGCAGCTCCGGACTGAGCGCCTAGAACCGCGAGACCACCGCGGCCGGCCACACCGCATCCCGTAGGGATGGGGACGCAGGACCTGACGAGCAGCGAGAGAGAGAGAGAGAGAGAGAGAGAGAGAGAGAGAGAGAGGCCATGAGCCATCTTTCACTTTCGCTCGCGAAACCGCAGTCGGTTGCCTTCCGCCAAAGTTAAAGAAGACGAGGTCGTTGTTCAAGCACGCTTTCCGCCGCCCAGGACTAGTTTCACTGCCTGCATTGCTTTGGCAGTTTCAGCTGGCCACACATGCGATTTTTTTCCTGTCCCGAATGAAAGTTGTGTATCCACTGCAGCAGTCACGGAACTCTATTACGTGACACTATGTTGACGTCGTAGTTTTCAATCTGGCGAGTTGTTTTGACGCAGATCTTGACGCTGGTCTATTTTGTGCAAGTCTCTTCGGCTGTGCGTAATTATTGCAACCATACATCCAATGAATCTGTTTACCATATTGAAAGCGTGGTTTCACTGTACAAGGTTTGCCCGCCTCACTATCCTTCACAATCGAGTTAACAGTTCCTTGATGCATCAGTACATGTCGTCTTAACCACTCCCATATTTTCGTCAACCTTGGCCATAAAGTTTTTTCTCCACATTCCAATCAGTACCTCTTAATTACCTACGTGATCTACCCACCTAACCTTCAGCATTTTTCTCTAACATCGCATTTAAAAAGTTCCTGCTGCTTTGTTGTCTCTACCGTTTATCGTTCACATTTCTCTTTCTAACCATGCTGCATCCCAAGAAATCAGAAACAGATTTCACTGACACATTTACCTAATTTCGCTCATCGTATTAGATGACAGGTAAGACTGCGACTTTGTCATTTATGATTTAAATAAAGGAAGTGCACTAGTTCCCTATTTTTTTTACGCTTAGCACAACGCGTTTCGAGAATTTATTCTGATTTTCAAGTGCAATTGCGCAATTGTTTACATGAATATGTTTGGTGATGGCTGCATGTGTGATTTTCAGCCTATCTTGCATCTTTTTGAAGTTAGACTGCAGTTGGAAAATGGTTCGAATGGCTCTGAGCACTATGGGACTTAACTGCTGAGGTCATCAGTCCCCTAGAACTTAGAACTACTTAAACCTAACTAACCTAAGGACATCACACACAGCCATGCCCGAGGCAGGATTCGAACCTGCGACCGTAGCGGTCGCGCGGTTCCAGACTGTAGCGCCTACAACCGCTCGGCCACTCCGGCCGGCAGACTGCAGTTGTAAAATCGGATAAAATGAATCTTTGAGTGTTTTTAAATGCTAATGGTAGAAATTGTATTTTTGTTGGCCTAGTTACAGGTATAGTGCCTCATCCACTATACAGAGTATCACACACACGCAGTCATCACTTATACTGTTTATTTACAAAACATGCAACAAAGATATTACGACACTATGGCTTCACAAAGAGTTCGTACACAGCCACAGTTATTACAGTATTATTGGATTGCATTATATATAAGGTAGTAATAAATTATAAAACGTATCTTTGTAACTATTGGCTACTGAATTATCCATTACCTTTTTATTTTTATTTTTTTCCCTAATGATATACATATGTACATTTCGCCATTAAGGAAACAATGTAACCGATAATTTAGCAGTCAACAGTGGTATAAACAAGTTTTATAATTTACAACTTACATATATATATATAATGTAATAAAATAACACTGTAACAACTATGAGTATAAACTCTTTGTGAAGCTATAGTGTCGTAATATATTTGTAGCATGTTTTGTAAACAAACAGTGTAAATGACAATTTGTGTGTGATATTCTGTATAATGGAGGAGGACCAATAGCTCTAAGTACGCCAACAAAAATATCATTTCTAATATTAGCGTTTAACAACACTGAAAGATTCATTTTTTATCCGATTTTCCGATTGCAGTCTAACTTCAAAAAGACACAAGAGAGGCAGAAAATCACATATGCAATCATCACCAAACTTATTCACGTAAAGCAATGCACTTGAAAATGAGAACAAATTCTCGAAACGCGTTGAGCTAACCATCAAAAGGTAAGTAACTTGTGCAGTTTCATTATTTAAATGATGAGGTTGCATTTATATTAAAATTTATAAAACGGCATTATGGATGTCAGGTTATTTTCCTTCTTCAGAAAAGCTTTTCTTGACCTGCTAGCATAACCTGTCATAATTTTTCTAAATTTTATTACACGTATTTTACTTACACTGATGTTAATTTTATAACCTGTCTCTAACGAAAACTTTCGCTGTAACTCACCGTTCAAGTGCTTTGCCAGCGGTGACAGAACTGCAACAGCTTTGGCAAATCTTAAAACTTATTTCTGCTCCCTGAATTTTTTTTCATATTTCCCCTCAATTTCCTTTAGTGCTCGCTGTATATATATATCGGAAATTAGCTAGGACCCTGCCTGCCTTACTCCTTTCTCAATGACTGCTACATGTCGACTACCGTTCAATATCTCGGTATCTTTCCCATAAAATCTAATGGCAAAAGAATATCACCGCATCAGCAGTTACAAAAGCGATACAAGCAACGATTCATTTCACAGAAATCTTATTCTGGTTCTCCAAATACCAATGTTAGAAGGCTTGCAACATCACCACCATTATAATATCTTCGTCTCACTTTTAAGTACTGACCATTCCATTTAACTTAAAGCCAAGAACAAGACAACTGTATGTCCAAGTTCATACAGTCTTTGTTTTTTCATAAATAAAGAGAACGAATAAAGTTCTGCGATGGAAGACGAGTTATTGATTTTCTAACAACTTATGCACCACATTCAGTTGAAGTCGTCCTAATTCAAAATAATTCCTCAAACTTTTTTTCCAATTTGTCACGATAGTCGCCCTCCCCCAATCCCTCCGTGCGCGCTCACACACACACAGACACACACACACACACACACACACACACACACACACACACACACACACACACACACTGCGAACTAGGCACGTGCTGTTCAGCGGCAACTGTTGTCGAGAGGGTGCCATCAGACCGAGCTATCGGCTGCAGCAGACCTTGGCCGGCTCATCCATCTTCCTCTCCGTCACTCGTCTGTCCTGTCCCCCGGCCAGAATACACGTCGCTAACACGTCCGTTCCTTATTCACTTTTCCCGCCCAAGTCGTGTGTCATCCGCTGTCCACGTCACGCTCGCTTAGCTCGCACGAGCCGAGCAGAGCGCTATGAGCACGTGGATCTATTTGCCAGCTTATCGACATCCATATAAGGGTGACAATCCTCACCGCCTGACAACTTTTGTCATTTCATTGCCGGCCGTTGTGGCCGGTTCCTGGCGCTTCATTTCGGAACCGTGCTGCTGCTACGGTCGCAGGTTCGAATCCTGCCTCGGGCATGGATATGGGTGATGTCCCTAGGTTCGTTAGGTTTAAGTAGTTCTATGTTCTAGGGGACTGATGATCTCAGATGTTAAGTCCCATAGTGCTCAGACCCATTTGAACCATTTTTGTCATTTCATTTCCTCTCTCTCTCACGATGACTTTCGACCGCCTCAGAACATTCGTCTGAACTTAATTTTGTTATGACCAACGTCTTTGACATTAACTTAAAACAGCAGAAAAGCTGATCATTAGCTGCTGGTACAGGCACTTCAAAGACCACTAATTATTCACAGATCATATTAAGATCTCTCGCGACTAAAACCCAGCAATCCTAGCCGCCCAGGTGTCCTCGTTCTGTTTCGGTATTGTAGTCGCCTTTGCCAGCTCCCTGCGTCAGGAGGAATGGGATTTTTGTTCGGACTTCTAACTGGGTGGTCGACTGGAGCCGACTAGGCTAGCTTACAGCGACAGGGATTTCTCCGTGACTGCCGACGCAGAAAGGGTTCTTTGTGCCCCGACGGTGGGCAACACTTACAGAAGCGTTGCAGGCAGCTTTAGCGCAGAAGCCAACGACAATGCCTACTTCTTGCTCTTGCTCCTGATTCTGATTATCTGAAAGGCTTATATGCTAAACAATTTTGGGAGGAGCTGGGAGTTAGCGAAATCAGAGGGGACTGCCGGTAGCCCCCGTGGGGTTGAAGCAACAACTCGTGCGCCATGTTGTGCCAAGTGCGTGTATCAACGTCGTGGTCACTTCGGAATTCTGTATGTAGTGAACCTTCGTGATCAACGATATTACTTTTTCGGCACGGAAAACTTACAAAGCATTCGAAAGCGCATTCCCGTGCGTAGGCGTCGAATTCTGCTAAGGCACTTTCTCTTTTTGCAGCGAGTCTTGTGGATTAGTAAGCGTAGACATCTTCGGCTTCAGAACAGAGGGTGGAACCATTGGGTAGATAAAGGTGGTGTTGGATAATAGTGACGGACTTTAAGGGTTCACTCAGGTCAAAAAATTTCATGTGTTGCCATGAAAATTTGAGTGTGTTTTGTGTTACTTTTCCCCTCTCACTTCAAACTGTATTCCTGCTTTGTTGTTACGGTAACTGAAGGGAGGCAACAGAACAAACTGCTAATCCTAAATTTAGTAAGGATTAGTCCGATCAAGCTACCTGTTGTATATTCGAATACACCATACATTGCTAGCAAGTAATTCCACATGTACCGATAGAAATAACTGCCTTCTATATAAATTGTCTCGTCTCATTCCATTTATGTTCTTATGTTTGAATCGCCGACCGCTTCAATTATCAACGGCAATTGCAAGCAGCCACTTGAAGATGGTGTATTGAACTGTTGGTGATGTATATATTCTAGTCCTTTCCTGAAAGGAGTTACGTAGCTAAAGGGCTTTTCGTTATTGACTTTTAAATTGTGTAGTTGAATCCTGTCTGGAGAGTTAAGCGAGGCTGGCGACCCTTATTTACTTTGATTTGGCAATGAAACAGTGCAGCCAAGTAATTCTGGTCCGCCAATAACAGTTTCCAATTAAACCTGCTTAAGGTCCCTCGCGCGAAGCTCATCAACAAGAGTGCTTGGGTTCCACCGCCGCCATGACGTAGTTCGCGCGACGCCACGGAAGCATCGAAGAACGAACGGAAGGAAGGGACGATTCATCGGCTTCAGTTCAAGCTGTAGGCACTTCTACACTTTTCATCGCTAGCCATCTTCCATTACCGAAACTACTTCCAATTTTGGGGTTGAACTGTTCATGAGGCAGCAAATCACACAGCCTATCAATGTACCATTGTGAATACGCTTAAGTTCGGCTCACTAGCCTCAGGTTCCTACGCCAAGAGAACCAGAGCCTGAACGTCTGACTCTGCGATCATCGCACTCTACGACGCTGCTTGACCTGTTGTCGCCACAGACGGAACGTTGTGGTCTCTTAACGGTGTTTCGGAAGCCCTCGAAGCAATAAGCACACTCTAGAAAGAGCTGACAGCATTAGCTCTGAAAGCGTCTACGAACTGTACCGATACAAACAGGAAAGGCTGCAGGAACTAATTCTTGCGGTGTGAACACTTCCAATGTTGTTGCTGTACCTAATGAAAAAAGATATCTGATTAACGTCCCTATGACAAATGGTTCAAATGGCTCTGAGCACGATGGGACTTAACATCTGTGGTCATCAGTCCCCTAGAACTTAGAACTACTTAAACCTAACTAACCTAAGGACATCACACACATCCATGCTCGAGGCAGGATTCGAACCTGCGACCGCAGCATCCCTATGACAAGGCGATCATTAGATTAGAGGGGTAGGGACGAAAATGGCAGTGGCATTTCAAAGGAAATATCTCGGCATTCGCCTCAGGAGATTTAGGGGAATAATGGAAAACTCTATTCTGGATGTCCGGACAGTGATTTGAACCGCCAGGGTGCAGAACCTGTCGCACCACTGAATCACCTCGCAAGTTAGACGTCTGTAATGCCACAGACCAGCATAGAAGCCCCATTTCAATGTGTTTATATCGCAGTAGCGGATGATGGCCACGTTGACTCTCTATGTCAACCCGTTCCTCAGATTTTTTTGGTAGGGGTGTGGGTTGGGAAAAGTTTCAACGCCAAAAAGCGCCGGCGTTGAATTATTCCTCTCTGGAGCTTTCGAGCCCTGTAAAAAGTTATAGCGCTGCATTCGTAAGAAATGCCAGCTTCACTCATCCACACGTAGTATTATGTAAATCCCATTACGAAGGCCAGACGTGGGACGAGTAACATGCAGGAGCAACGACTGTTGCCTCTTTCCCTAAAGAATGCTGACAATTTATGACTACTGCTAGTCGCTTCACACTGCTAATACAAGGAATTGTTTCGAGATTTTTTTTTGTATATGTATATTAGGAGAAGAATAAGTACTTTGAAAAAAGAATGTCTAGATATTTTTACAGAACCACTATACAGAGCAGGCGTCAACTCTGTACAAGTAGAAGACATAAAACTGGTCTCCCAGACATGTTTACAACAAAATTGCTTTCAACTTGAAGGTGCTCTATATAAACAGCTAGATGGCTCGGCAATACGGTCTCCCCTCAGTCCTCTTTTAGCAGAAATCTTCAAGGACCGTTTCGAAAAACAGTTCCTAATAATGAGCCTCTCAGTGACAATATCAAATATTGGTAGAGTTAAGTAGATGACGAACTGTGTCTGTGAACTGGAACCAAAAGACAACAGAAAACATTCCTAGAACATCAAAACTGATAACGCAAAACATAGTTCACCATGGAGATTGGTGAAAAATCCATTATCTTCTTAGACCTCATCATAGATATCACTACAAACACACACAGTTTCAAAATTTACAGAAAACTCCTCCGAACAGTCGTGGTAATATCTTCATGTTTACAACACCCAATATCACACAAACATGCTGCCTTCCATTCCATGATACATCGTCCTACATCCAGACCAATGTCAAAACGGAATTCTGAGACAGAATTAGACAAAATTAAATGTACTTCATGAAAAAATGGCAATACACCTAAGTTAACTGATAACATTTTATACAAAAAACAAAGAAAAAATGTTGCACTTTGTGTATGACCCCTCCGCAGCAACAGTAATATTTAAAAACAGCTGGTGTACTGTCCCAAATGTAGGAAAGCTATCCTAAAATTAGCGAAAACCCTCAAACCCTGCAGTAAAAAAACTTCATTTTACGTAAGAGACACAACAGCTCATATCCTATTCAACATCAAGGACAAAAGAGATTTATTAAGTAGCAGTGCTGTTTACAAAATCACTTGAAATTACTGCAAAAACTGTATATTGGTCAAACAGGCAGGGTCATAACAACTAGGCTATATGAACACGAGCGCAGCTGGAGCTTTCGAAAGACAGACTCCGCCTTTGCCGAACATGTGCTGAAGGAAGGACACAAATACCAAGTCCACACAGAAGTACTACATATAGCCAAAAAATGAAGAAAAATAAGCCTGTTGTAAGCACTTGAAGTAAACATACATTTAGATCAAAATCCCCGCAATGAACCAGCCACATACCACAAACAGCAACAATTACACGTACTGCTACACAAAATTAACAAGCAATAGAATTTCCTATTCCTTACTTGCTTATCCCACAAACTTCAACAATGTAACTTTTAATACTTTAATGTTGTATATTTCAAACATGTACTGTGTATAATATTGACCATTGCATAAAAATGTTATTTACAATTTAAAACATATTTGTTGCACAACTAAGTTACTCGTGCTCAGTTAGATAGCTCTCTACCAGTGTCACAACCACACAAACTATGGCATCACAATCATATAACCTGTAATAGTGTAAGACTACGTATTGTAGCTATTGTGCATAATACTGCCCATTGCCTAAAGTTTAGTTTACAATGTTAAAAAATATGCCTGTTGCACAATATAAATAAAGAGTGCTCAGTGTAACAGTTTCTCAGTCAATGTCCAGGCCTCACAAAGTTTATCATTGTAACCATTTAACCTGCAGTATTGTGTAGTTCAACTATATATTGTGCTTAACACTGCCCATTGTGTAAACTGTAATTTCGACGTCACGAACCAAGTTTGATGCACAACACTCCGTGCAAGTAATTGTATCCTTGCCTATAGCGGTTGATTACTGAGGAACTAGTGTCCGTTTCATATGCTTGTCCGTTGTTTCAAGAAGATGGCATGTTGTTGTTGTTGTTGCTGTTGTGGTCTTCAGTCCTGAGACTGGTTTGATGCAGCTCTCCATGCTACTCTATCCTGTGCAAGCTGCTTCATCTCCCAGTACTTACTGCAACCTACATCCTTCTGAATCTGCTTAATGTATTCATCTCTTGGTCTCCCTCTACGATTTTTACCCTCCACGCTGCCCTACAATGCTAAATTGGTGATCCCTTGATGCCTCAGAACATGTCCTACCAATCGATCCCTTCTTCTAGTCAAGTTGTGCCACAAATTTCTCTTCTCCCCAATCCTATTCAATATCTCCTCATTAGTTATGTGATCTACCCATCTAATCTTCAGCATTCTTGTCCAAACTATTTATCGTCCATGTTTCACTTCCATACATGGCTCCACTCCATACAATTACTTTCAGAAACAACTTCCTGACACTTAAATCTATACTCGATGTTAACTACTTTCTCTTCTTCAGAAACGCTTTCCTTGCCATTGCCAGTCTACATTTTATATCCTCTCTATTTCGACCATCATCAGTTATTTTGCTCCCCAAATAGCAAAACTCCTTTACTACTTTAAGTGTCTCATTTCCTAATCTTATTCCCTCAGCATCACCCGATTTAATTCGACTACATTCCATTATCCTCGTTTTGCTTTTGTTGATGTTCATCTTATACCCTCCTTTCAAGACACTGTCCATTCCGTTCAACAGCTCTTCCAAGTCCTTTGCTGTCTCTGACAGAATTACAATGTTATCGGCAAACCTCAAAGTTTTTATTTCTTCTCCATGGATTTTAATACCTACTCCGAACTTTTCTTTTGTTTCCTTTACTGCTTGCTCAATATACACATTGAACAACATCGGGGATAGGCCACAACCCTGCCTCACTCCCTTCCCAACCACTGCTTCCCTTTCATGTCCCTCGACTCTTATAACTGCCATCTGGTCTCTGTACAAACTGTAAATAGCCTTTTGCTCCCTGTATTTTACCCTTCCCACCTTCAGAATTTGAAAGAGTGTATTCCAGTTAACATTGTCAAAAGCTTTCTCTAAGTCATAATAAGCCGTAAACTAGTTTGACATGAACGAAACAGTTTACTTTTTATTCAACCTACTGCAAAATGTTCAGTTACTAACTTTACACACTATACTTACTGCATTCTTTTATAGAATAGATACTTCTCTTGTACTTAGCTGCATAGACATTTGACAGATATCCACAATGAATGGAGTCTAGAAGGTGTAAGGTAGCACGCAGACACTGCCATAGTGCTGGCAAGAGGAGGAGCTCAGCAGAAACCTTCAAACGCTGCGCTCCCCTCTTTGGCAGAACGTCACCTGTTTGTTTCGATGGATTTGAGTAATAAGGTGCCAGATTTAGAACGTCCTTGTTCATCCTCAGAAAGGTGGTTAGCTGGTTTTCATCAGAGAAAGTAAGTAGACGCAGTTAATATACGAGAGATTCGAGCACATGTCATGTTTGTCAGATGTGACGAAGAGTGGAGACGAGGGCGAATACTTACATGTAACCTTCCCTTGAAAGTCTACGTACAGAGTTCTAAGAACAAGTATTAAGCGAGGAATCTATTAATATACTACAGTCCTCTAAACATCGCTCAAATGCAGAAATACTCTCTCCTGTGCACTTGACAGTGGTTTGCAGAGTACGGATTAGATGTAGCGATCGGCGCATATCAGCAACAAACAACGTTAGGAATCAGGCGGAAGGAAAGGGAAGGAAGAATACGATTGAAAGCCCACTGACGAGCAGTTGATTAGAGATTGGACATATAACAGAGAAGGTTTCAGTTGAGTGATTACCGTGAAAATAGTTAGGGCACTTACGTGGTGAACCGCATGAAAAACGGAAAGAAAGCCGTTTTACAAAGACGAAGATGCAGAGAAGTTGTGGAGGAAATCTGCGGTCTTCAAGGTTGGTTTGGTTATTTTGGGAAGGAGACCAGACAGCGTGGTCATCGGTCGCGGTCTTCAAGGGCGTTGGTTACTGAAAGATTATACCTCCCACTGACGAGAGCAGTCTCTTCCCATGTCACTAATTCGTTTACGTGCCGACTTAATTGAGGAAATGTGATGCGCTTGGATGTGAACAGGAGTGCGTTGTGAAACTGCGTTCCATTCCACGCCTATTTGCAGTTATTTTCCTTTCCAAAGGGAGGCTTGAAATACTGTCAGACGCAGAGACACAAAGGTATGTTGCGGGCGTTACGAAGGTCTTGCATTGGAGCTCTGGACACTGGTGTGCGTCATTACCGAGACCGTGTGACGACCTGCTTCCAATGACGAAGGGGCGGCGATACCATGCAGATGGTGGAGTTGTACGACATAAAATACATGACGCAGGTTGTGAGCCGTCAGATTCATTGGGGGCAACATTACTGGAAAAATTGTTAAGCCTCGCGAGGCTGGATCGCGTTGCAAATATTTAGTCTCCAAATGCGGCCATAATCCTTTCTTAAGCGAGGGATGAAACTCACTTGCGGGCTAATGTGAATATGGTGCTGTTTGCGCGCAGCGGACGTCCGTAATCCGAGTCCTCAACAAACAGCGTTAGAGCGGCCATGTTAATGTAAACACAATGAGGCCAGCCGGTTGGACACAGGCCGCAGGCACTGGTATCCAACTCGCGTGGCGCCAGAGACGTAACGACGTTCCCCGCAAATGACGGTACTTGGAGGGGCTCGTAATTGTATTATGCACTTAATAAATGTAATTCTTGTATTAGTCGAGATGTCGAAAAACATCTACTTGGGAAACTGAAATGTTCTGGCATGTCTCTTTCGAAAGTACAGTCTTACTTTAGCAGTAGAAAACAGAGTCAGGTTAACAAATGATACAACAGGACTGAATTCAGGGTAGGGAAACATTAAATATGGTGGTACAGGGTTCAGTGCGTGGCTTGCTCCTTTTCATGAGTTATATAAATGAGGTACTCAGGACATTGGAGGGTTTTTAAAAGGTAATTATGTTAGCTGACGACGTAAGTATAGTAACAAAGGAGCTGGACAAACCTGGGCAACACACAGCTCGGACAATAATGGAACAGCTTCACAATTGGTTCACTGCTGTACAGGGTGTAAATTTTAAGTTGACAAACCAGAATAACTCGAAAAATAAGCTTCACACGAAAATATGTGTACAATCCAGGCTTGATTGTTTTCGAGGGGGACATACGCTGGTGCTAAAATTAGCCCGCCACCCCAGCCCCCTGTTGTTTTGATTCTTGGTATTTGGCACTGTAATTCAAGAAAATCCATGTTCTCATTTTTGCGTGCAAAATGGTTACGGATAAATAACAAATACTTAAGTAGGATGCTTGGTTGGTTAATTAGCTAGTCAGATGATTTTTTTTTATAGTTGAAAGTTGTGTGACCTCATGACCACGAAACAACAAAAAAATTAATATTTGGGTCAACATTTGTAAAACTCTAATTCCTCTCTCTCAAACCCCACCCCATGGGGAGACAAGGAGATTTTAGTTTTAGCGAATCAAAATTTACGAAGTAAATAAGTATTTTTTATTTATCCATAACCATTTTCCATGCAAAAATGAGAACATGGATTTTCTTGAATTACAGCGCCAACTACCAAGAACCAAAACAAATGTTTAAGACAAAATGTACGTAGTTATTTATGTAGAATCTGATTCTGCAATAAACAATGGAGGTTCCCATTTGAAATTTTAAAGTTGTGTCCGCCCCACCCCCATGGGACTAGGGTGGCGGGCTAATTTTAGCACCAGTAGAAGTCCCCATCGAAAATAATCAACTTTGGATTGTACACATATTTTCGTGTGAAACTTATTTTTCGAGTTGTTCTGGTTTGTCAACTTAAAATTTACACCCTGTATAGCAAATTAGCTGCACAAAAATTCGCACTATGCAATCTCAAAGAATAATGACTTACATGTACCAGAATTAGAGATCAGGGTGCATACATTCTATGAGGCTCCTTATGTGAAGTTCCTGGCAACCAGATGGATAATAAACTGTGGTGACACCAGCCTGTGAATAACACAAACCTGCTTTACGCTCAGATATCTCTCTTGTTGTTGATCTCGAGACAGGACTGCTAGTCTATGCTAGTCTACTTGGCACACTTAGACTGTCAGCACTGCTCTACGGCAGTTGTTCATAATTGTAATTGCTAGGTACTTAGTTGAATTTACGGCCTTTAGATTTGATTGATTTGTCGTGTAACAGAAGTTTAACGGATTTCTTTTAGCACTCATGTGAATGACCTCACACTTTTCGTTATTTAGGGTCAATTGCCAATTTTTCCACCATACAAGTATATTTTCTAAATAGTTTTGCAATTTGTTTTGATCTTCTGATGACTTTATTAGTCGATAACCGACAGCATAATCTGCAAACAACCTAAGACGGCTGCTCAGATTGTCTCCTAAATCGTTTATATAGATAACGAACAGAAGGGCCTATAACACTACCCTGGGGAACGCCAGAAATCACTTCTGTTTTACTCGAAGACTTTCCGTCAAGTACTACGAACTGTGACATTTCTGTCGGGAAATCACGAATTCAGAACATAACTGAGACGATGTTCCATAAGCACGCAAATGCACTACAAGCCGCTTGTGTGATACAATGTCAAAAGCCTTCCGGAAATCCAGAAATACGGAATAAATTTGAAATCCCCTGTCTATAGCACTCAACACTTCGTGTGAGTAAAGAGCTAGTTGTGTCTCACAAGAATGATGTTTTCTAAATCCGTGTTGACTGTGTGTCAATAGACCGATCTCTTCCGGGTAATGCATAAAGTTCGAATACAATATATGTTACAAAATCCTGCTGCATATCAACGTTCATGATATGGGCCTCAAGTTAGTGGATTACTCCTGATACCTTTCTTGAATATTGGTGTGACCTGTGCAACTTTCCAGTCTTTGGGTATGGACATTTCGTCGATCGAACAGTGCTTTGAAATTTTCGCGTCATTTTCGTCGTGGTATTGACTTTTTTATTCGCTCTAATTCTTCTTCCTATCATTCTTTTTTCGCTTTTTAATCTGTATGTGTCGCATGTAATCTTTAACCAGGACTGTTCAACGGTTGGCAACGCACCAGATCCTGTAGCTAGTGTGAGGACAGTTCCAGATAACCAATAAAGGCGAGAAATTGCTGTTTGCTTTTAGCGCCAATGTCAAATTTTTCCGTCTTGTATTTGTTCGTTCAGGTTAGTTTCAATCGCCATGAACAAAGCGAGCGTGGTTCAGGCGCAGATTGTTGATCGCTGTTTTCTCCGATACATTTCACATCACATCACGAGTTTATCGTTACGTTAGGACACGAGTTTAAATTCTGCCGCAGATCATTCACTGATCACTTAAAAGCAGTTATGGACAGAGCATCTAGTGTTCCTGTCATACGTCACGCCGGCCACTGCCAAGACTGCTCCGCGTGACACGTTAAGTAACACCACTTGTGAAACGACCCGCCGTGTTAGTCTGTCGCCTGTAATCGAGCGGCGGCCTATGTAGTAACACTGTAGCGGCGAGTGAGCAGCGAGTGATAGATGGCAAGTAACAAGCAATTCTAATCCGACTACAGTTATTGCGTATGCCAGTGACAGATACGAAGGCACCAAGTTGTGGGATAATAGTAGTGATGGATAGTTGGACTACTCTTTATTAGCAGTAGAAAAACGTATGTGATGGAAAGCAGTATTATTTTAATTTTAGTGCATTTTGTATCATTAGAGGCACATAAACGAGGCGGTACCCAAAAAACCGAAATTATTTCTTAAAGCTACATATTTATAGTTTACAGAACAACCTTTTACAAATGGTTCAAAGCTCTATGGGACTTAACATCTGAGGTCATCAGTCCCCTAGAACTTAGAACTATTTAAACCTGACTAACCTAAGTAAATCACACACATCCATGCCCGAGGCAAGATTCGAACCTGCGACCGTAGCAGCAGCGCGGTTCAGGACTGAAGTGCCTATAACCGCTCGGCCACAAAGGCCGGCTCAACCTTGTCCCCTTCGAAACAATTTTTTTCAGGTTGACAGCTTCTCCCTCGTTTTTTCTGGGCGCCTTCAATGTTGTCAAATCGGTGTCCTTTCACGTCCCTTTTCACGCATGGAAATAAGAAAAAGTAGCACTGAGCCAGGTCAGGGGGGAAGGGTAGTGGGGCAGCGGAACCATGCCATTTTCAGCCGAAAACTGTCCAACAGATATGGCTGCGTGTGCAGGTGCGTTGTGGCGGTGGAATAACCACTCGTCTGTCTGCCACAAATCGGGTCTTTTCTGACGCGCAATCTTCTAAAAACTTCCAAATAAGAGGTTTGATTGACGGTCTGACCTGGGGGAACAAACGCAGATCGAAATTTTCAATATTTTCGTCGACTCAGGCAGTTGATGAACGTTCAAATCAAGGTTTCAAATGTGTGTGAATTCCTAAGGGACCAAACTTCTGAGGTCATCGGTCTCTAGAGTTACACACTACTTTAACTTATGCTAACGCGCGCGCGCACACACACACACACACACACACACACACACACACACACATTGCCGAGAGAGGACTCGAAACTCCGGAAAACTAGGTTTGTCATCAGACATGTCGCCCTTTTTAAATCGAGCAAACCATTCGTTCACTTGAGTTTTTCCCATAGCGTTCTCCTGGTAAGCCGTTTTCAACATTAAAACAGTTTCAGCACCATTTTTACTGAGTAGAAAACAAAATTTCACAGCTGCTGGTTGTTCACTTAAACTTGCTATCACAATAAAACGAAAGAAGAACAAAACGGCGCTAGCAAAAAGAACCACTGCAGATGGACGGAACAAGCCCGGTCGACAAGACAGGCGGCACTGAACTGGCAGTGAGCCTAGCGGTCGAAACGCGTACTACACAAGCTGCGCCCACGGCAATGTTACTCCTCTTTTTTTGGGAGGAGGGGGGCCACCCGTTGTACAGAAGAAAAAACTGACTGTTGGCAGTAACAGTCTGGGAATGAATGAATACAGCCTCTGCTTGAATTACAGATTACAAACTACAGTTTAACAAATAAATTAAAAAAATATGAAAGAACGTTGACGACTGCGAGGTCGTGGTCAGCCCATATACACAGGACAGCGCGCTGTCGCAGCGCTGCCTAGGGCACGCATCTGCTCGCGATGCACAGCCAGACGCTGCTGCGTGCAAGCGTGCGGCCACTGCCCGAGGACGCGAGAGAGAGAGAGACTCGCACCGTGATTTTCCGACTGTGCGCCACGGCACCCTGGGATATGCGTCTGTGCCACGAAGGCGCGGCGATAATATTCCTTCTGCAATGTTGGTGATGCAGAGAGGACGAATAAAATTACACTGAATTACGTTCCCGATACGTCGTAACGTACTTACGGTGAAGATGACCATCTACAAACTTCAGTTCCGTCTGAAACTAAGGTATTCAATAATTGCTGTAGCAAAGAATAAACATCGTGCGAAAAATTATCGTGGAACAGGGTTGTGTGCAGTTTGATCCCCGTACCTCAGAAGTTATCCAGTCAACAACAAAATTCGTCGATTCCATTCAATTAATTAATGACACATCTGCGAGCAACCTGCATTTAGAATGGCCTGCCTGACGTCCATGTCAATCGCTTCCGAATTTCAAGTAGTGTTTCATTCATTATTATATTCACAATCTAGCCAGCCGCGCCCTTGAACACCGTTATATAGACCAATCCATTGATTCAGGGCGTCAAGGAAAAATTCTGGTACAGGAGAATTAAGAATGCCGTGATGCTGAAAAGTTTGGGCTCTCTTACATTGCTTGCTGATGATGCAGTCGTTCACCGTATACTAAACTCATCAAAAGCTCAAATAGAAAAGTAAAATGATTTAGACCACATATCTGTATAGTATTAAAAGAGGCGATTGACTCTAAACAAATATCCGCATGAGAACTAAAATGAACCCGTGAAATTTCCGTTACAAGATAATTACTTTTATCTAAAAGCTATCAATTGAAGTAAATTTCTGCGAATTACAATCACGAATGACAAACTTCAATGATCACATAAATAAAGTTGTGGGGAAGGCAAGCCAAACACTACGATTTATTGACAGAACATGTAGAAGATGAAACAGGTCTATTAAAGAGTCTGCTTACGCTACGCATATCCACCCACTTCCACGATATTGCTGCGTGGCATGAGATCCTAGCCAGGGACAGGGACAGCAGGGATGGGGGGGGGGGGGGGGGGGGAGGACAGAGGGCATCGGAAAAGTTCAAAGACAGGCAGCTCGTTTTGTATTATCGCGAAATAGGGAGAGCATGTCATGCACGTAATGTGCGAATTGGGATGACAATCATTAAAACAAAGGCGTTCTTCGTCGCGGTGAGTTCTTTTCACAAAATTTCAGTCACCTGCTTTCTCCTACGAATGCTTAAACATTTTACTGTCGGCAACCTACATACGGAGAAACGATCAGTGTAACAAATAAACCAGACCTCGCACGGAAAGATGTAAATGTCCGGTTTTTTCTGCGCTATTTAAGAGTGTAACGGCAGAGAAATAGTACGAAAGTTGTTTGATGAACCGTTGGTAGGCATTAAGTGTGAATTACATAGTAGAGATGGAGTTGTAGGCAGTAGCAGATGCCTCCTCTCCCATTGGAGGCCAAGCACCTCTGTCCACCACATAGTGTTTAATTTCTTTGGAAAGTGTTTGCAGCCATTACTCCTAGAATCACATCATTCCGAAGGCGATACAATTTCAAGAAAGCAGACTGGCAGAAGTTTGCTGATCTCCTTGACTCAGAAGTTTCACGCATAGAACCCTCAGTTTCCAACTATGATGAGTTTGTAGAAGCCGTGAAAAGATGCTCAAGACTCTCAACTCCCAGAGGCTGTCGAGTTAACTACATACCTGGCTTGACAGAAGAATCCGTGAAGCATCTACATAACTATATCCAACTTTTCAATGATAATCCTTACAGCATTGAAACCTTAACTGCTGGCCAAAATTTATCCTCAGCCTTAGCCAAATCCAAAAAAGAACGATGGATAGAGCTACTCGAGAACCTTGATATGTCTAAAAGCAGTCAGAAAGCCTGGCAGTTGCTGCGACGCCTGAACAACGACCCTGTCCACAATCATGGCCATGCAAACATTGCACCAGATCAAATTGCTCATCATCTAGTTCAGAATGGAAGGGTCAATTGTTCTAAAGATAGAACAAAACTCAAAAGAGAACCTGAACGTGAAAACAACCATATATCAAATGACTTCATCTTACAAGAACTCAGAACCGCAATTCAGAAATGCAAAAATGGTAAAGCGCCTGGTCTAGACGACCTAATGATTGAGCAAATTAAACATTTTGGTCCCATCACGGAAAGATGGCTTCTGCAATTCTATAATGGTTGTCTGAAGCGGAAACAGATCCCTGCCATCTGGAGGAAAACTAAAGTTATTCCCTTACTAAAACCTGGAAAGGGTGCAGCTGATCCCAAGAACTACCGACCGATTTCGCTCCTTTGCCATTTGTATAAAATCTATGAAAGAATGTTGCTAAATAGACTCACTCCCATTGTTGAAAAACAACTCATACCTCAACAAGCAGGTTTCCGACCTGGAAAGAATTGTACAGCACAAGTCCTTAATCTGACTGAACATATTGAAGAGGGATATGAAAAAGGATACATTTCCGGGGCTGTCTTCGTGGATCTCACAGCAGCATATGACACCATTCAACATCGACAATTATTGCACAAAGTCTACTACATCACTAGAGACATTAATTTCACCAGAACTGTGCAGACACTTTTGGAAAACCGGCGATTCTATGTGGAGTTCCAAGGAAGAAAGAGTAGATGGAGAAGTCAAAGGAATGGCTTGCCTCAGGGTAGTGTCCTTTCCCCCATATTGTTCAACATATTTACAAATGACCAGCCTCAACCTTCTCTTACAAAGAGTTTCATCTATGCAGATGATCTTGCCTTAGTCACACAAGCCAGAGATTTTGACACAGTAGAAAACCAGCTTACTGTTGCTCTCAAGGACCTATCTGAGTACTACAGAGTCAATAACTTAAGACCGAACCCTGCTAAAACTCAAGTTTGTGCTTTCCACCTACGCAATCGAGAGGCCTATAGAAAACTTACAGTGTTTTGGGAAGATCAAGAGCTTGAACATTGTTTCTACCCCAAATATCTGGGTGTCACCTTAGATCGAACGTTGACCTACAGAAAACACTGCACTAACACCAAGCAGAAAGTTGCTGCTCGTAACAACATCCTGCGGAAGCTCACTGGCAGCGTTTGGGGTGCAGATCCCAAACTACTAAGAACATCAGCCTTGGCCTTGTGTTATTCCGCAGCTGAATACGCATGTCCTGTATGGTACAAGTCATCTCATGCAAAGCAGGTTGATGTGGCCCTGAACGAAACCTGCAGGACAGTAACGGGATGCCTCAAAGCTACACCTATTGATAAACTCCATAAACTAGCAGGTATTGCTCCTCCAGACATAAGGCGTGAAGTCGCAGCCAAACTTGAGAGACATAAAGCAGATCATAACACCGATCACCTGCTACATGGATACCAGCTACCAATTAGTAGACTCAAATCTAGGAGGAGCTTCATGAGAACTACTACACCCCTCACCGGTCGGACTGGAGCAGCCAGACTATCTCAGTGGACAGCAAAATCTGACAGTAACGATTGGATGACTCCTTCTGAGACCCTTCCTCCTGGTGGAAATCAAGTCTGGACAGTGTGGAAGTCTCTAAATCGGCTCAGGAGTGGCGTCGGACGAACTAAGGACAATCTGTTTAAATGGGGCTTCATGAAGGAATCTTCCACCTTGTGTGACTGCGGAGAAGAACAGACAACCAAACATTTAATTAACTGTCCTAGATGTCCTGTATCATGTTCCACACAAGAGCTTGTTGATGTTTCAGACAATGCTGCTGCCGTTGCACAATTTTGGGCTAATACCGTTTAGTTTGTTCTTTTATGATTTGACCTGATTTGTTATATTGTATATATTGTAAATATTGTTGTAATGTTTTTGACTCGAAATAAAATAAATTTCTTTGGAACAAACTGAATTTTTACTTAAACTTTTATTTTGTTCCACTAGCCAATTTCTGCCAGCAGCTACTTTCGGCCCGCAGCTATTTTCAAATACCGATTTACATCGGTGATACGTGTGTCCTCATGTTTAAAATCAATTCATGTTACACTGGTACAGGAATTCGTTCCCAATGCATTAGTTAATTTCCTTGTATAGATATGCAGTAACAGCCAGAACCACTAGTGACACAGGTTTCAATGCAAATCATATGCCTGTGATTTTGTTGTGACGTAGTTTCTGAGCTTCCTGCTTTCTGCGTCTATACTCACTGTCTGCAGAACTGTAGCAGCTCGCCCGCAGTAAAGTGTCAGCAGCTTCATATGCTGTCAGCCACCACTCCCCCCCCTCCTCCCACACACACACACACACACACACACACACACACACACACACACACACACCACTCCCCCCCCCCCCCCCCCCACACACACACACCGAGCAGTAGTCTGGGCTCAGAGGTCTGGCCAGCCAGCAGGCCACGGGCTGCGCTGACAGCAGAAAGCTCTCGCGGTGCAGAAGAGAAAGAAAAGCTCGTACGCGTTTCCGCTCCAACTGCGTGGAGAGAAGAGGAGAGGAAAGGAAAGACGGGAAGAGAGCAGACCAAGGACGGCCGCCGCGCTCGTTACTCAAGGCCCTGCTGACGGATTACCTGTCCGCGGGGGAGGCTCGTGCACATGCGCAGCCTGCGATTAAAATCGGCCCTAAGCCGTCCTCTCACGGGACGTGAAAACGTACGTGGACGAGCAGCTGGTGAAGTCACAGCGTGGGATTCCGCGTTCCACTACACTGCGGAGCGAGAGATGAGAATTCTGGCATGTCGTATTTTTGCCTCGTGCAGAGGATCGTCGTAAATGAGAGGCAACACCGTTATAACTTCACAAGCGAACTGAGGAGACGCCTTATTGAACTGAGTTAAACTACGTATTTGGTGGGTTTTCTTTATCTTGAAGTACATGGTGTGATATAAACTGTTCCAAAGCATCAGCGGATTGAGGATCTCTTAAAACGCGTCATTTTTGCTACGATTTGTTGTAATAAAGTGACGTACAACTACATACTGGAAGATAAACGCTTCCTGTATTTGATGTTTCTGGTGCTACAGCTTGTGTGATGTGAAAGAAACCGTTTGTGTGCTACGGCACAGTGTTGATCTACCAACAAAATCGTTTTGATACCATTTATCAGAGTCAAATATCAAATAAAGACACCTGTAGATACAGTCTTTACATCCTTCATATCGTAAATACAGGTCAAGCTGTGGTGTCGAAACCATAACTCAGTCTATAGCATCGTATGCTGTGAACAAGAGGGTAGCAATTTCGTGTCCGCCACTGTCCAATTTTTTCACCTTTTGTTTTCTAATCGTTTTTGGGTTTTTCTTATTCATTTAATAGAAGTATCATCTCAAAAATCGATGTAATTTATTACCAATACAGTAATGTACTTGCTGCATTTCTTGTTGCAACGGCCAACGACTGGAATCTTCCCCCAATGGAGAGAAATCTTAATGTGACTGCCAGTCTATGCCAGAAGGTAAACATATGTTCCGAATGGAAGGTTACCTCAGGTGAACGTATGTTACACACTGAAAGTTTTTGCTATCATGAAACCTTCTTTAAAATGTATATAACGATCTCTGGCCTTTGGACTGGGTTACGTTTATATCTTGCCAGCAAATATATTTTTCAATGATTGTCTGCAGCACCGAAAAACTCTCGTCTACCATTCGAATGAAATTACGAAACTCTATCTTGTGATTTATGTGATGAAATACGTAATTTCTGAACGTCGGTAATCAATGCAACTTCGAGAATATTGATACTATGCATGCGTAAACTGACATTAAACATTATACCTTAACTATATTCAATTTAAAACCGAAAATGGAATGAAAACTCAATTGAATTAACCAATAACTTCTATTAGCATGTATCTCAGATCTTTTATAGCGTTATTGTACTGTTCCTCTACCAGCAGTTCGCTGTTCAAGCCATCGACGAGTCCAGAACCTTCTTCGTGATTTTCTCCGCTTTTCTTCGACAATCGCTAACAGAGTTAACGCAGCTATTTTACTCGCGTCCAATTTCGTGAAGAAACTGTGTGGTCTGCGAACCAGATTCAGCCGACAACTGCTGCAGAAGAGCGATGAGAAAGTAGCCCACGTTAACTGAGTTGCTGTTACGCTTTCGTTGCACAACGATTGGAATTCACGATATCCAGTTTTATGGCGCTATACGGTAAGTTCGTTGATTTTAAAAAACCGTATGGGGCCTAAAAATGGCAAAATGAATTGCCGAAACTGGGTGCTTTGAAAATAAAACAAAATATCTTAAAGTGTACAGCTGTTGGTAAAGTTTATTGAATTGAAAAGTACGTACCAGCCGATGTTCCCTGGCTGTAATAGACCAACAGAGATTCGCAGTCTATGGTTCACTCTACAGTTCAAACCTTCCTCTCGATTCAAAACCTGGTTAGATGATTTTCACAGGAAATGGATAGCTTGAAGTTAGGTATAATTAATGAAGCTTCCTGACAGGATGGGCACGACTTCTGGTCAGGAGAATACAGGGTTTGAAATATAAAAGTAAATAGTGGTAATGCAGGCGTAGGTCTAATAATGAATAAGAAAATAGGAATTTGAGGAAGCTTCTGCGAATAGCATGACGAACGCATTATCGTAGCCAAGATAGACCCGAAGCCAAGAACCACCACAGTGGTATAAGTTTATGCGCCAAATAGCTCTACGGATGATGAAGAGATTGAAGGAACGTATGATGTGATGTGATGAAGAGGTTGAAGAAACGTATGATGAGATAAAAGAAATTATTCAGGTGGATAACGGAGACGAAGATTTAATTGCTCTGAGACAAAGCGGTTTATAATCTAGGTGAGAGAGATCACGTCTCCTCTGATGAGGTAATAAATATATACGGGGTGTATCAAAAAGATCCTTACAACTTCGAAAATTCGTACGACGTTATTCATACGACCTACACACTTAGTCTTGGTGTCATCTTGAAGAAAAATTGATGACTTTTTGACTCACTTTGTACGGTAGTACAGAATCACGCCTTCGAAAGCGCTAGTGGCAGTTGCAGCAAACATGGCTGCCTTTACCGGTCACGAACATGCAGGCTGAGTGTTTTGGTGTGCTTAGACGTGCTAGAAAGCTTTTTAATCCCTCAGGTTGACGTTGATAACGAAGAACGGAAAGTACAGTTTATGCAAGATGGCGCACCGTCACACGATATCACCGATTTCCGTGATTTCTTAAACATTCGCTTTACAGGTAAGCTAACAGGCGAAGGCGCGCCAACTGCATGGCCTCCAGGTTCATCGGACCTTACACATCTTGACTTTTTCTTTTGGGAATTCAACAAAGTTCCACCCTCGCTGGTTCTCTGCCACAGGTCGGAGAAAGACTATCTCGTAACTGATAAAGTCACGCCTGAAATGGTGAAGCGAATTTGGCAAGAAATGGACTTCACACGGAATGTGTGCCGCGTAACCAGTACAAATCAAATTGAATCTGTTTCGATTTAAGGTAAAAAACTTGATGTCTTTTGCTGTAAAATGATACAAAGATGTCTTTTTTTAAACATCTATTTTTAGAGTTAGCCTGAAGATAGAAGAGCTACATGTCTGTGTAAACGGCTTTCTTGAATGAAACTGTCACAGTCAAAGTCTGTAGAAGGCATGTCACTACCTCTGAATGTCCAATTAATTAACCTATGCATTTCAGCGAAAGAAGTGATCCTCTACCCCCTCTCATCTTGGAAGACTTTGTAAGGTGGGCATGTCATTTTGATTTTTGTAAGTTATCGATGTGCACGTCGGAGACAGAGCAAGTTATGTTACTGATAACATTAACAATCTTTGCTCTTGTCGTGGCACAGTGTTTGCCTCTGCACAGTCTGATACATGTTTAGTTGAAGTGTGGGAAGTGATGGACGTATTCTGCAGTGCTGTGTTTACTCGTGATTGTATCTGTTAGACGAAGAAAGATTGATTCTCAAATTCAGTAACGATGAATACGATGACCATATTAGGAAGTGAAGAGGATGTATGTTTTGCATAATGTTATTATTTTTGAAGAGAAGAAGTCTGAGGTGAGATTGCACACTGCGCAGCTAGGAATGATTACTGTCAGCTAGTTAACGTGCTCAGACCAGAGAGAAAGATCACCCCATTTCCCTGAGTCATATTAACTGATTAAGCTGTCTGGCTTTTATAGAAATTATCTGTTAACATCGTACCCTTCTTAAATCATTGTTCACTTTGTTAAGCACAATATTGTCCAGACCAATGTCATTTGTGAAGATCACGCGAAGTTTTACTCTGTCTTTTTGAATACATACATCATTGTAAAATCGTTGTTTTGGATTATCATTTGATAGGAATAGTTACGTGTTTAAAGGTTCATCACAACGCATTAGCACATTGCACCATGTGGTATGCAACAATTTGAATATTTATTTAGAAAGAGGAAACTAGCTTAGCCGCTGTCTGCTCGGTGTTTGCCGTTGTGCTTTTGAGAAATATGCAACAATGTTGCCAAGACGCGACAGAAGTGTGACGCTTGATTAGGGCCAGATAACTGTTTTACTTCAGTCGCGTATTTAATATAAAGAAACGTTGTATTCAGGTCAGTTTCAGTTCAAATTACGTTTTGTTTTGCCAAAGGTTGGCATAAGAGTTTAAGTTGGATAACAGCTTGTGGGTACATAGTTTTGGTAACGCGTAGCTTTTTATAGAGTGAGAGGGAAAGTTGGGCTGAATTTCATACGGAAACACATAGCGCTGAGGTTACATATCCCTCTTATCTTTGAAGATTTAACTGAGATACCACCCTTCAGAACACTGCTGCGCAACCTTAACTCTATATGAAGGCGCAACACAACGTAGTGATTCGCTACAAAGAAACCTGAGCGTCCCTACAAGCTGGCACGACTTCGACAGAGCTGGAGCAAAGAGGAGAAGATGCCGAGTCACCGGAAACCGTGACGCAAAAGCCCTCTGCCGAAAATACGGTTCTCCTCAGTCAATCGGCCGGACCCGTGGTGACACGGGAACACCCCGCGCATAGCCTGCTTCAGTGAAGAGGTCCACCACACGGCCGAATAGTCTCTCAGGCCTCGAGATTGCGATTTCTCGGCGGCAGTTGAGTCTTCCAGGGGGACGCGGCTGCTTCTGTTACACCGTGTCCCGCGGCGGCTCTGGGGACGTGAAGGGGGGGGGGGGGAGAAGAAGGGGGAGAGATGGGAGCTGCTAAGTAGAAGCGCTTTTGTCCGGGCCTCGGACCGCCGGCGGAAATATCAGATCTTGGCCGCACAATGGGCACCGTAGATTATTGGAAGGAGCCGGCTGGGGTGCCATGCCAGGGGAAAGACACGGCGATTCTATCGCGCTCGATACTGATGGCGCGGCGCAACGTGCCGCCGGCATACGGAGCGTGCACGTGCACGTGGCCGCAGCCGACGGCTTCTGTCCGCCTCACTGCCCCTGCCTTCCGATATGTAACCTGGATCATCACCACCACCACCACCACCCAGACTTGTTCCGATCAATACCACCTCTCGCTTGGTCAGACTGTGCTCAACTGTTCGCTTTGGTAGCAACTCACTGCCCACTCGGAGGACATCTTCGAGCCACTTCTCTCTGTATTCTTCGATTTTTTTTTCCTGGTATTGATCAGGTCCGCAATTCTCTTCGCATGACTTCATTGCCAATGTGAGTCGATCTCTCCTTCCTACCACAAATTGCATTTCTGTCCCATCCAACCTCTGACCTTCGAGATCCATACGTCAGACACTTCTCGTCGTGCATAGTTTAACAGGCCTTGCGCTTATAACAGGACAGCTTTACTGTAAACCATTTGTTTTACGTGTTCTGTAAATTCTTTCTGCGCTTCTTTCTTTTAACGCTTCTGGCACGAATAGAAACAAAACTGAAATACGCAAGAAAACGGGACTGAAATTGTCTTGTAGGATTTCTTGTGTGGGTCTCTCTGCGACAGGATAACGATAGAGTTCTGATTGTGCTGCTAACTTGGTACAGAATCCTCGAGATTATTCGAATGTGTTCAGCGCCATGCCGAGGTAGTCCTGCGCCCTGGCAGAACTGTCAAGGTGCCTGCGCACTTCCCCACCTGCTACCTTCCTGCATCATTTCTACGTGATTTACCAGTTTTATAATTCTGTAAGCAAGTTTAACAAAAATGAAGTATTATGAAAAATATTACTTGACTGTTCTATGTTGACGAAATATACAACGATCAGCCAGAACATTATGACCTCCGATCTACTAGCGATATGAATCCGTCCATGCGATAGCAGGGTCACCTGGCGAGAAATGATTACTAGTCAGACACACGCATCGTGCGTGCAGTATTAGTGGGCGTGCTGTCCGTGTGTAGAAAGGAATAGGCACGCAATCTACCTGAGTTTGACCGAGGGCAGATTTTGATGGCCCGAAGGCTCGGCACGAACATTTCGGAAACTGCACGACTTGTCGGATGTTCGAGGCGTGTTGTGGTGAGTGTCTTCAACACAAGGTAAAACCATGTCCAGATGTCGTGGGGTTGGGCGACCACATCTCATTACAGATACCGGATGTCACAGGCTGGGCAGACTGGTAAAACACGACAGGCGGCAAACTGTGGCGAAACTAACATCAGACTTTAATGCTCGGCAGAGTGAACCGATACATTCCTAACAATCGGCTTCCGCAGCCGACGACCGATGCATGTGCCAATGTTAACACCACGACGTTGCCAACTACGACTGAAATGGGCACGTGACTATCAGCAATGGACGTTAGAGCGTTGCCCTGTCTGATGAAATCCGATATCTTTTTCATCATGCCGATGGGAGGGAGCGAATCTGTCGTCTTCCAGGGCAACAGTTCCTTGACACCTGCGCTGCGGGACAGACAAGCTGGCGGCGGTTCCATTATGCTCTGGGGAACATTCACGTGGGAATCCATGCATTCACTGAAGCTCGTGCAAGGCACCAAGATTCCAACAAGGTAAGGTGCCATGCCGTAACACCAGGAGTGTGACGCAGTGGTTCGAGCAACACAGTGGCGAGGCCCAATTGATGTGCTGACCCCCAGCTCGCCAGACCCGAACCCCATCGAAGAAACCTGGGATGTGATTGAACGTGGCGTCAGAACATATCGCCCCCTCCCGGAACTTACAGGAATTAGGTGACGTGTGTGCCCTTGTGGTGCCAACTCCCTCCAGCGACCTACCGAGGCCTCATTGCTTCCACGTCAAGACCCGTGGCCGCCGTTATTCTTGCAAAAGGTGGACATACTGGCTATTAGGTAGAGGATCAGAATGTTCTGGCTGATCAGTGTATCTTGCAAATAACAAATTAAATGTGTCATTGTAGTAAACAAATTACAAATTACCTGCTAAAAATTTGAAGTAAAACAAAATCTTTAACTTTTGGTTTCGGCCGCTACTGTGCATTGGTTTTAGTATGAGGTGTAGTTAAAAACAGATTTTATACACGAATTACATGAATTTACCACAGTGTTAAAGAAACTTATAACTTTTATCCTAGACTTTCACGCTAGGAAAACAATGTTAATACCTACTACACAAGCAAGCATTACTTTTAGTGGTCTTACGACACCAGATGCTTGAGGAAAGCGACCATTAGTAGCGACTAATAATCAGGGTTGAGCCAACAGAATATAGCTGTCTGTAGATGTAACGAATAACGACTCCCATGTACATTGCATAGTTCCTCTAGATTTTTTTTGTTGCTTCCCACACCGTCGCATCTCGGTTCATTCCTCACTCGGTACAAATTGGAATCTTTCTGTCAAATAGTGTATTTGTTTAAGCACCTCCTCGCCGACCTCTGAGATCGATAGCGAAGTGGCAGCAAGAAGTCCATTGTTGAACATGAGCGTGCTGTGCAGGCGACTACGCGGCAGCTGCGCGTAGAAAGTGTGCCGTTGCCACACAAACCACGTTAGCGGTAGTGTCTGTTCTCTACACGTCGTTTCTATACTACGCTACTTGGGCTAAATGACTCCGAGTCGCTAGCAGAGTAAAAGACTTCTTCCTGTGGGGAAGATAGGAACACGAGGGGTAAGAGAACTCACGTACCTCTCCCGGTTAACTCATAAACCAGCCTCCTTTCTTTTTGCAGTCAGCGCATACGCCTCCTGTGTTCCCGCGCCCTTAGCAGGGCCCTATTCCGCCAACACCTAGTTACAGCCCTGTATTTAACACTGCCTTTTACGTAATTAAAAGCTGATATTTGTTCGAGACAAGCGATACATAAGCTTTTTTTAGTCTTATGATTTTTTTTCCTTTGTAAGTAATATCTCTGATTTTAATTTCGAGATATCATAGATGCATGTTTTGGCTACGTTATGCAGCACACGAACTGGTTGCTGTAACTTATCTTCAGATGAGACGATGACAGGTTGGTCATTGGCAAAGAGTAAGCCATTCGTAGTTTTATATTTTTTGGATCGGAACACGTGCTCCTCACCGCTTCATTGTGTTGTCTAACGAGGGGACCATTAGACACGTTAGTCACGGATGTTATTGAGGAACCTGTCCTCAGTATAGGGCTAGCGGTTTTTCACGTGGCGGCCCTTAGCTTCCGAGAAAATCGGCTTAGAGATTTTATGGGTACGCCCTACACCCCTAATGTTCGTTAAGTTTCGATCAAGTGATCGTAGCGCAGTGGTTTAGATTCACAAATACGACGCAGATGGTACGGGTTCGAACATTGTGCACTTTTTTCCTTCAATTACATAGTGTAGAATATCATTAAATAGTCATTTTCGCTGTAGTAATTTCATTAATAAATCAAGCATTACGCCAAACTTTGTTCAATCATGTATTCCGATTTTTGGAGAATAGGTTACATAATCGTCTTGCTTGCATTGTCTAATGTCTTAAAACAAAATCCTTTGTGGTATTTGTTGTACAAACAGCCGAAACACAAATTCATAGAGCCCACGCACATTTAAAGAAAGTTACTGTCTTGCAGGCACGCCGATTTTTCAGAAGCGATACCGGAACACGTAGTCTTTTTTAAATTCAAAAAGATTGTTCTTTTTTCTATCAACTTGCATGCGAACCAAATCTATTTCGTCATTCCCGTGAAAGCAGGTGCACTAAATTAATGCCGAATTAAGGAATGTACTTTTATGGACTGTTCCATCGGAGCAATTTCTCTATTAGTCGGGAGCATTTGGAATTTTTTCGTGAAAATTTTAACCTGCCTCTAAAAGTAAACATCAGACAGTGGGCTCATCCGTGCTGCGAGCGTGGCAGCCGTGAACCTCAGAGTTTGCGCTACGCTTGCTTTAGCCAAAACGTGAATAACGTTACGGGTATAGTTGGTACCCATAATACTTCAACATCGAGTTTCTCGGAAACTGGGGGCCGTGGCATGTAGACCCACTAGCCATGTACTCAGGACAGATCTTTCTAAAACATACTGGAAACTCATCAAAATCCTTGATTAATAGATCTGATGGTCTCCTAAGTACAGGACGAACGAGATGGGGGCACAGTCAAGACCTTGTCTAACACCACGTTAGATCATCATGGGCTTTTGGTCCCTTCGTTGGAACAGCCTAAAATAATGGAGGTGAGTGAGTATGAGTATTACGAAAAAGTAATTGTGCACTTCCACGGCAAACAGTTTCAAGTACGCAAAGCCAGAAATGAGAAACAATGAGAACTGGGCGAGTACCACACACGGCAAACTGAGCTCCAGGGATCAAATTTCAGAGGCTACTCAGGGATATTTCCCGAGTATTGTGGTGCAAGGGACCCACGGGCTCCGGTGGCTCGTCGCAGAGTAATAGTACGGTACATTTATTATTTGTTCAGTTTGATACCCCAGTTACAGTAACAACAGTGAAAAAATCTGACACACGCAATCACCGAACGTGTAACACAAAACCGAGTAATGCAACAACCCTCAGACGAAACACGTTCGCTTTTCTGTTCTTTTAGTATACAAATCAATACGTAACAAATACAGAACTGTTCGCTTACAGGTAATGTTTAAAATGTTGACCACTATCATCACGGCGGAGTGTGCACCAACGCACCGCCGACAGTCTGACAAGCTGATCCAAGGAGTTTGACGTGTGGTCTCACGCTGTGCTCTTCACATGGCACGAGTAGAAGTCCACTGATGCCGTTTCCGCTGGCCAAGCTGGCCACAGAATAGGGCCAATCCATTGCGGTCCAAACGAATTCTATTGCTCTGTAACGGGCCGCAGGAGAGCATGGGTCCCTTATAACAAAATACCCAGGTAATATTCTGCAACATCCGATGAACTTTTCTCGGGGGGAGTTCGGGTTCAGGCTGTAGGAAGACCTTATATCTGCAGTAATGTGAAGAGATGAGGGAGTAGACTACTCAATACGGTAAACGTAATGAGTATCACTAACACATCAAACAATGGTTTACGTTCCAGCATTTTGAGGATATTTCAGTACTGAAAACAGCATTTCAAATTTCAGGCAGTGAAATTCAATATAGAAGCCCATACCACTTTTTAAACAATCCTTTAAATATAACGACTACTATAAAGAAAAAATGGGCAGAAAACGTGCATCATTGGAATTCAAAATACATTTCATATCTGACTTTTCTTCTGCCCATTCTGCCCCTCCTCCACCGCAGTGGCAGAGCGCAGGAGACCAGCGCTGGCTTCTTAACTTAAGGATCGCAGGTTCTTGTACCAGCGTCGGAAGATATACTGAACGGCACGGTTCGGTTGGGAAAGAGGTGAGTAAGTCCAGCTCGTGGTTAACCACTTAAGCTTTGGTTTAAATTCCAGAGGCGACACTGGAGGCTGTGGGCGGAGGACGCCCCCAGTTGATAACAACTACTGGCTATGCGTTTCACTCTCGACTGACGTAGCACAAAGCAGACCACACCACGTCCATTATAACCCGGAGCACAGCAGCTAATGATCCGGTATGTGGGCTGAATGGTAAGTAACGCCTCCATGAAAAGTAAACGTAAGAGGAGGAATATTTTAGTAAATGAAATGTAGAAAATTTTCTCAGAACTTCCTCCTCCATAACACATTCACAAGTTCTGACATAGTTGACGAATGATTGAATGCACGTTTCCCAACGACAAACAATTTTGCGAAACCATCACGGTTGCATTCCACATTCTGTTTCCACGTCAACGTCTTCATCACCGGCTGGATCCTACAGTGGAGCCGAAATGGTGTACACAAACGTCTTTCTTCATTTTAAGAAACAGACGAAACTGACAGAGCGAGGGAATGAGGGGTGAATGGCCGATCCGCTACTGGAGTTTCAGACTTTCGAGCCATTACCTAAAGAGGTGGCGCAGTGGTGAGACATTGGACACGCATTCGGGAAGTCGGGGGTTCAACTCCTCGGCTGAGACGATACTCCACGGGCACGCGATTTGACTGGAATCCACCAGCGGAGAATTGTGTCAAAATCCTTCTGGAAATTAAGAAATGTGGAATCAAATTGAGATCCCCCGTAGATGTCACTCACTACTTTGTATGAATGAAGAGCCATTTGTATTTCACAGGAACGATATTTTTTGAATTGGTCTTGGGTTTGTGTCAATAGATCGTTTTCTTGTTCCAAAATCCTACTGTATGTTGATGTCTGTGATGTGACTCCATAATTGAGTCTATTAGACTGCTTCTATTTCCTTTCCTGCGTACTGATGTGACGTGTACAACTTTTCTTTTTTAGGTACGGATCTTTCATCGACTGAGCGGTTGTATACGCTTCCTAACAATGGAACCTTCTTCCATCAGCATACTCCTACAAAAATCGAATTGGTGTACTTCTGGACCGGAAGACTTGCCTTTATTTGATGACTTCAGCGGCTTAGCTGCATCGACGATATGTACTTCTAACTTTGTTGGTAGCCGTTATTGATGTGAATTCTTGAATATTTACTGTATCTTATTCGGTGAAGAAACGTAAGAAAACCATGTTCAGTAACTCTGCTATAGTGGCGCTGTCATCGGAAACATTACCGTTGCTTTTGTGCAGTGATTCTCTTGTCGCTGGTATACTTTACATACGACCTGACTCTCACTGTATTTTCTGGCAGTGAGTAGAGTTTCGTTGCGGAAACTTTTAAAATCATCTCACATCGAAGTCCACGCTAGGTTTAGAGCTTCCTTCTTTCTTAAGCTCTTCCGTGGTTCCGCGCAAAATGTGTGGCGTCGTGTTGTCTTATTACTACAAAACATTCTCTTATACGTTGAATTTTCCTGAGATGATTTTTACGGCCCAAGGAGTCGCCATATAACGAACTCATGTAATAATTGTGTTTGAGCCAAGGAAATCCACAAGATAACTCCACGCGCAACCCAAAACACAGCTGTCAAAACTTTTCCATCCAGGTGTGGTAGCTTTACGTCTGTCCACCGCTCGCCGCATGCTGTTAACATCAACTCGGCCGTTACGATGAGCTGCTGCTGTTCTTCGATTAATTTTAAGTACAACAACACCTTCTGCTGTTGGGTACTCAGTGGCAACACACAGCTCCAGTCGCGTTGGCGAGCTATCCTCATGGGGTCCGAAATCAGCCTCAATAACTACACAACTAAGAAAAAATATAAAAGTGTGATAAATGAAGAAGGCACAAGAGAATAGAGACGCTTAAAAAATAAGACTGACGGAAACTGTACAAGGGCTAAACGGCAATGGCACGAGGACAAAGATAGGCAGTAGGGGAAAACTAGATGCCGCCTGTAGGAGCGTTAAAGAGAACTTTAGAGAAAAAGAGAAGCGACAGTATGAATATCAAGAGCTCAGAAGGAACGCTAATGAAAAGCAAAGAAGGAAACCCTAAACGTGGAAGTAACATACGGAGGTCCATACAGAGAAAACAAATTTGAGAACAATATTATAGAAAGAGAAGAGGAATAAAAGAAAATGAGATAGGAGATGCGATACTGCGAGAAGAACTAGATAGATGCTGGAGTGGACGACATTACCTAACAAGGGAACCTCCCCCTCGCACCCCCCTCGGATTTAGTTATAAGTTGGCACATTGGATAGGCCTTGAAAAACTTAACACAGATCAATCGAGAAAACAGGAAGTAGTTGTGTGGAACTACGAAAAAATTAATAAAATATACAAACTGAGTAGTCCATGCCAAGATAGGCAACATCAAGGACAATGGGAGTCAAGGAGCGCCGTGGTCCCGTGGTTAGCAAGAGCAGCTACCGAACGAGAGGTCCTAGGTTCAAGTCTTCTCTCGAGTGAAAAGTTTAATTTTTTATTTTCAGTTTATGTGACAAACTCTTATGTTTTCTTCACTTTTTTGGGAGTGATTATCACATCCACAAGAAAACCTAAATCGGGCAAGGTAGAAGAATCTTTTTACCCAGTCGCCAAGTGTACAAGTTAGGTGGGTCGACAACATATTCCTGTCATGTGACGCACATGCCGTCACCGGTGTCGTATAGAATATATCAGACGTGTTTTCCTGTGGAGGAATCGGTTGACCTATGACCTTGAGATCAAATGTTTTCGGTTCCCATTGGAGAGGCACGTCCTTTCGTCTACTAATCGCACGGTTTTGCGGTGCGGTCGCAAAACACAGACATTAAACTTACTGCAGTGAACAGAGACGTCAATGAGCGAACGGACAGATCATAACTTTGCGAAAATAAAGAAAGTAAAATTTTCAGTCAAGGGAAGACTTGAACAAAGGACCTCTCGTTCCGCAGCTACTCATGCTATCCACGGGACCACGGCGTTCCTGAACTCACGTTCTCCTTGATGTTGCCTATCTTGCACATGGACTACTCAGTTTGTATATTTTACTAATTTTTTTCATAGTTCCACACAACTTCTTCCTGTTTTCTCGATTGATCTGTGTTCAGTTTTTCAAGGCCTGTCCACTGTGCCAACTTATAACTAAATCTGAGGGTGGTGCGATGGGGAGGTTCCCTTGTAAGAATGAATGAGATCTTTGGGAGAGGCGGCCATGTGAAAACAATTCCACCTAAAATGAGACAGGCGAATCACCATCAGACACAAAAAAGAATGGAATAATT
Source organism: Schistocerca piceifrons (assembly GCF_021461385.2). NCBI lineage: Eukaryota > Metazoa > Arthropoda > Insecta > Orthoptera > Acrididae > Schistocerca > Schistocerca piceifrons. Next base: position 87,781,375 of record NC_060138.1, on the reverse strand, counting down.
CCAGTTCCAAATACGGCAGTTGCAGACAGATGTGAAAACTACCGAGCCACATTTAATTAATTATGTTTGCAAAATAATGACCCGAATTGTTTACAGAAGAATGAAAAAACTGGTAAAGGCTGAATTTGGGGAACATGGATTTGGGTGACGCAGAACAGGGGAGGCAATACTGAACCTGCGACTTAGGAAATAGATTCAAGAAAAACAAACCTACGTTTATGATATTAGTTGATATTTAGTGAAAGCTTTTGACAAAGTTGAGTGGATTGATTACTATCTTCAGAAATTTGAATGTAGTAGGGATACAACACAGGGAGCGAAATGTTATTTCGACTTGTACAACACACACACACACACACACACACACACACACACACACACACCACAGAGTCTACGGACACGAAAGGGCAGCAGTGGCTGAGAAGGGAGTGAGACAGGACATAAAAGGAAAGCAGTAGTTGGAAAAGGAGTGATACAGCATTACACCCATCCCCCATGTTAATCAATTTGAGCAGGCAGTAAGGAAACAAAGGAGATATTTTAAAAGGGAATTTAGATCCAGGGAGAAGAAAGAAAAGGTTGCCGTTTACCGATGAGATTTAAATTCTGTCAGACATGGCAAAGGACTTGAAGAAGTTGAAAGAAATGTATATTGTCTTGAGAAGTCGTTATAATAAAAAGAAAAGCAAGGGTAATGCAATGTAGTCGAATTACATTAGACGACGGTGAGGGAATTGTGTTAGGAAAGGAGACACAAACTAGCGGAAGAGTTTTGATATTTGTGCAGGAAAATAACTGATGATAGCTTAAGTAGAGAAATACACTATGTGATCAAAAGTATTCGGACACCCCGAAAAACATACGTTTTTCATATTAGGTGCATTGTGCTGTCATCTACTGCCAGGTACTCCATATCAGCGACATCAGTAATCATTAGACATCGTGAGAGCAGAATGGGGCGTTCCGCGCAACTTACGGACTTCGAACGTGGTCAGGTGATAGGGTGTCACTTGTGTCATAAGTCTGTACGCGAGATTTCCATACTCCTAAACATTCCCAGGTCCACTGTTTCCGATGTGATGGTGAAGTAGAAACGTGAAGGAACAGGTACAGCACAAAAAAAATTGGAAATTTGTGGTAAGGGCTATGGGACCAAACTGATGAGGTCATCGATCGCAAAGCTTTCGCACCACTTAATCTAACTTTTAACTTTCGCTAAGGACAACACGCACAGCCATGCCCGAGGGAGGACTCAAACCTCTGGCGGGGGGAGCCGCGCGAACCGTGACAAGACGCCTAGACGGCACGGCTACAGCAGAAAAGCGTACAGGCCGACCTCGTCTGTTGAGTGACAGGGACAGCCGACAGTTGAAGATGGTCGTAATACGTAATAAATAGGCAGACATCTATCCAGACCATCACACAGCAATTCCAAACTGTATCAGGATCCACTGCAAGTACTATGACAGTTAGGCGGGAAGTGAGAAAACTTGGATTTCATGGTCGGGCGGCTGCTCATAAGCCACACATCATGCCGGTAAATGGACGATTGAACAGTGGAAAAACGTTGTGTGGAGTGACGAATCATGCATGGTACACAATGTGGCGATCCGATGGCGGGGTATGGGTATGGCGAACAGCCGGTGAACATCATCGTCATCTGCCAGCGTGTGTAGTGCCAACAGTAAAATTCGGAGGTAGTGGTGTTATGGTGTGGTCGTGGTTTTCATGGAGGGGGCTTGCCGCCCTTTTTGTTTTGCTTGGCACTATCGCAGCTCAGGCCTACACTGATGTTTTAAGCACCTTCTTACTTCCCACTGTTCTAGAGCGATTCCGGGATGGCGATGGCATCTTTCAACACGATCGAACACCTGTTCATCATGCCGGCCTGTGGCGGAGTGGGTACACGACAATAACATCCCTGTAATGGACTGACATGCACAGAGTCCTAACCTGAATCCTATAGAACACCTTTGGGATGTTTTGGAACGCCTACTTCGTGCCAGGCCTCACCGATCGACATCGATACTCTCCTCATTGCAGCACTCCGTGAAGAATGGGCTGCCATTTCCCAGGAAACATTCCAGCACTTGATTGAACGTATACCTGCGAGAATGGAAGCTGTCATCAAGGCTAAGGGAGGGCCAACACCATATTGAATTCCTGTGTTACCGATGGAGGGCGCCACGAACTTTTAAGTCATTTTCAGTCAGGTGTACGGGTACTTTTGATCACATAAAATGCAAACAGGCAGTAGCAGTGAAACCACTTCTGAAAGCGACATGTTTGTTGACATCGAATACAAATTTAAGTGTTAGGAAGTCTTTGGTGAAGGTATGCGTCTGGAATGTAGCCTTGTCTCGAAGTGATACGTGGACGATATGCAGTTCAGACACGAAGAGAACAGCGGTTTTTGGGTGGTTGCTACAGAAGAATGCTGAAGACTGGATGGGTAGGTCGAACGACTGAGTAGGAGGTAGAGAATCTAATTGGGGGAATAAGAAATTTATGGTATAATTTGACTAAAAGAAGAGATTAGTTGATAGGGTACATCTTGAGGCATCAAGGAATCGCCAGTTTGGCAACGGAGGAAAATTTGGGTGGTAAATTTTCAATTTAATCTTTTCTTCGTTGTGGGCTGTATGACCTTAGTCTTCTGTGTGTTGATATTTGTTCCGTAGAAAACTACTGTGTTCTTTGAGGAGATACCGTTTATCTCCAAGCAGTAATGTAAGTAGGCTGTTTAGGTTTTTATATTGGTAACGCCACGTAGCGCTCTGTATGAAAATCACTGGCTGTGCTGTGTGCAGTGTGTGGCTAGTTTGCATTGTTGTCTGCCATTGTAGTGTTGGGCAGCTTTATGTGAATAGCGCGTAGCGTTGCGCAGTTGGAGGTGAGCCGCCAGCAGTGGTGGATGTGGGGAGAGAAATGGCGGAGTTTTGAAATTTGTAAGACTGGATGTCATGACTTTTGAACACTATTAAGGTAAATACATTGTTTGTTCTCTATCAAAATCTTTCATTTGCTAACTATGCCTATCAGTAGTTAGTGCCTTCAGTAGTTTGAATCTTTTATTTAGCTGGCAGTAGTGGCGCTCGCTGTATTGCAGTAGTTCGAGTAACGAAGATTTTTGTGAGGTAAGTGATTTGTGAAACGTATAGGTTAATGTTAGTCAGGGCCTATGAAACGTCCCCTTATAACAATTATACATGACTGTGCTTAAACTGACACACAATATTTTAAGCGCAACGCAATCTGACTTTCAAAAATCCCTACAAAAGAATGGCCCTGACTAACATTAACCTATACGTTTCACAAATCACTTACCTCACAAAAATCTTCGTTACTCGAACTACTGCAATACAGCGAGCGCCACTACTGCCAGCTAAATAAAAGAATTCAAACTACTGAAGGCACTGACTACTGATAGGCATAGTTAGCAAATGAAAGATTTTGATAGAGAACAAAGAATGTATTTACCTTAATAGTGTTCAAAAGTCATAATATATATACCAGTTCATGACATCCAGTCTTACAAATTTCAAAACTCCGCCATTTCTCTCCCCACATCCACCACTGCTGGCGGCTCACCTCCAACTGCGCAACGCTACGCGCTGTTCACATACAGCTGCCCAACACTACAATGGCAGACAACAATGCAAACTAGCCACACACTGCACACAGCACAGCCAGTGATTTTCATACAGAGCGCTACGTGGCGTTACCAATATAAAAACCTAAACAGCCTACTTACAGTAGCATGCTATCAGCAAATGTACAGTGCCCAAAAGATGCTCTCACTAAACCTGCTTTATTTTTGCTAAGAGTTCTTCGTCCAGTTGCCATCGAGTTCACTGGAGAGCCGTCGCTCTGTTTCACTGTTACGGTCCTCGGGTCGCCGGCCTTCCTTTTCACAGTTCACAGATCGCACGGCAAAGCTGCTTCCTTGGTACAACGGCTAAAGCTGAGGCAGCGCGCGGCGTACGTCACACGGTCCATATAGGACAAACAGATAGCCTCTACAGATAGGACCTAATGCAATCTAATGTAATCTAATCTGCGGTCTGCCTACGTGAAAGCGGTTAGCAGCACGAGCAATGCTCGAGGCGTTTACGAGCCATCGGCGAGCTGATATCGCGCCAGCCGCAGAGCAAACACACAAACAAAACTGCCAACTGCACAAACTCAAATTACTGGAGAGTCATTAACAGCCACTGAGATTATGCTTATTTTCCAGTCATCACTGTTGCACCTTTAAAGTACCCAAAGGCTTTGTTAATATTATATTACGGTTAGATTAGGTAACCAGTTTAAACTACCTTGTACAAGAAGTATGCCTCGCAGTTCAAACTGGAAGCAACGAAAAGGCCTAACAATTCGTCGAGCCGTGACTTGTGAAACTAGAAAATAATCTGTCGAATTTCACATAACAACGTGGGGGTATGCAGGATGGGTACTATAAGGGTAGAACAAAAGTAGAGTTGGCACAGAGAAATAAATTCCTGGAACTTCCTGGCAGATTAAAACTGTGCGCCGGACTGAGACTCGAACTCGGAACCATTCTGGAAATAGACTTCCCTTCAAGTGTATGACCTTGGACACGAACGGAGAGAGTTACATGCGAACATCGGACAGGACAGTCCAGAATTCGGGGCTTGTCGCTTCCGACTAACTGTCCGCCACATATCACAATCAAGTCACTAATTTGACTGACATACCGCCAATCATACACACTATCAGTAAATTCTTGTTCCCCTACTCAGTTCTCACACGAAGGACTTCAAAAATGGCTCTGAGCACTATGGGACTTAACATCTGTGGTCATCAGTCCCCTAGAACTTAGAACTACTGAAACCTAACTAACCTAAGGACATCACACACATCCATGCCCGAGGCAGGATTCGAACCTGCGACCGTAGCAGTCCCGCGGTTCCGGACTGAGCGCCTAGAACCGCTAGACCACCGCGGCCGGCGTCACGAAGGACTGAGAAGCAAAATCTAGCATAGTATTTAAGCTAGTTCTGAGCAACCACTCCATCCCGTTTGGAGAGCTTTCAGTTTATTGCAACTTATGTCCACTCTCATTTACATTTTTACATTTCTCATTTCTCATTACATTTTATCATTTGTATTTCCTTTCTGATTCACTTAAATTCACTGTGATTGTATAATAATTAGCTCGAACGCTAATGACTACCATGTCGTGTAAACCAGAGAGTCGTGTAATCGAAAGGGAAAAAAATTAACAATGTGAAATGAAATTAAAAATTATTTACTTAGAGGTATGGAAATGCATAAAGGAACTGGTGGAAGGAGCAGGCAACAGTGCACCAACAACTAGTACATCTAAGTCCAGAGAGCATCGCTGTATGAGTCAAGTGAAGCCACGAATAAACTAGGAGCAGACCTAATGCTTGACGTTTATGTGATAATAGTAATAAAAAGAACAATCAGAGAGAGCCATCAAATTCAAGGAAGCGTACGGAATAACATGGAAGCACTACAATAAACGAATGATCTCCCATAGTGCGACTCTTCAGCATTACAAGATAGTTGTTTTGCCTGAAGCAAAATATGCCCCAGAAACTACTTCTCTAGGAGGCCCCTCAAAAAGGTTTGAATTTTGACAAGAAAACCAAAAAATTCTCAGAAAAGTGATCCCATTAACATAAGCGGCACATGGATGAAAAGAAAAACATTAATTGGATATAATTCAGTGTATTAAATTCAAGAAGGTAAACATCACTTGATTAAAAGAAACAGGGATTACGAGAAATGAACGCCACAGATGTCATCAGACGACGAAAAGCTTTTTCAATCCCAGTTGGTAATCACACATCCGCTGAGAAAGTTACGAAGACCACACGAAAACAGTCGATAGAGGAACTGAAAACAACACAGCAATTTCATTAAGTGAATATGGGAAGAGAGAAAGAAGAAAAATATGTTGCCAGACCAAGCTAGCAAGTTCAAGCGTCGTCTTTAACTGGGCTTGACTACGAAATAATAATAATAATAATAATAATAATAATAATAACAGCTTTTGATACTAACACTACGGTCACTATTGTGCACGTTGTTGACGAAAGCATTACTCAGAAGACAGAATTGCTGCTAATTAATCTGAAGACAAACCGCCATATCTCCCGCGTTATTTGCTTTTTTATTACTGGTTTCGCTCTACCAACTGCATCTACAATACGCTGCGTGGTGGAGGGTATGCTGCACCACTCTAGTCATTTCCTTTCCTGTTCCACTCGCAAAAAGAGCGAGGGAGAAAACGACTGTCTATTATGCCTCCTTATTAACCCTAATTTCTCGTATCTTCGTGGTCTTTACGCGAAATGTTCATCGGCGCCTGGCGCCAACAGAATCGTTTTGCAGTCCGCTTCAAATTCCGGTTCTCTAAATTGTCTCAGTAGCGTTCCTAGAAAAGAACGTCGCTTTTCCTCCAAGGATTCTCATTTGAGTTCCCGAAGTATTTCGGTATCACATGTTGTCGAAACCAACCGGTAATAAATATAGCAGCCCGCCTCTGAATTGCTTCGATGTCTTCTTTTAATCCGACCAGTCGCGGATCTCAAACACTCGAGTACTACGCAGAAATAGGCCGAACTAGCAATTTATACGCGGTCTCCTTTAGAGATAAATCACACTTTCCCGACATTATCTCAATAAACCGAAGTCGACCATTCGCCTTCCCTACTACGATTTTCACATGTTTTTGTTGTTGTTGTTGTTGTAGGCAGTCCTGAGACTGGTTTGATGCAGCTCTCCACGCTACTCTATCCTGTGCAAGCTTCTTCATCTCCCAGTACTTACTGCAACCTGCATCCTTCTGAATCTGCTTAGTGTATTCATCTCTTGGTCTCCCTCTACGATTTTTACCCTCCACGCTGCCCTCCAGTACTAAATTTGTGATCCCTTGATGACTCAGAACATGTCCTACCAACCAATCCCTTCTTCTAGTCAAGTTGTGCCACAAACTCCTCTTCTCCCCAATTCTATTCATTACCTCCTCATTAGTTACGTGATCTACCCATCTAATCTTCAGCATTCTTCTGTAGCACCACATTTCGAAAGCTTCTATTCTCTTCTTGTCTAAACTATTTATCGTCCACGTTTCACTTCCATACATGGCTACACTCCATACAAATACTTTCAGAAACGACTTCCTGACAAATCTATATTCGATGTTAACAAATTTCTCTTCTTCAGAAACGCTTTCCTTGCCATTGCCAGTCTACATTTTATATCCTCTCTACTTCGACCATTATCAGTTATTTTGCTCCCCAATAGCAAAACTCCTTTAGTACTTTAAGTGCCTCATTTCCTAATCTAATTCCCTCAGCATCACCTGACTTAATTCGACTACATTCTATTATCCTCGTTTTGCTTTTGTTGATGTTCATCTTATACCCTCCTTTCAAGACACTGTCCATTCCGTTCAACTGCTCATCCAAGTCCTTTGCTATCTCTGACAGAATTACAATGTCATCGGCGAACCCCAAAGATTTTATTTCTTCGCCATGGATCTTAATACCTACTCCGACTTTTCTTTTGTTTCCTTTACTGCTTGCTCAGTATACAGATTGAATAGCATCGGGGAGACTCTATAACCCTGTCTCACTCCCTTCCCAACCACTGCTTCCCTTTCATGTCCCTCGACTCTTATAACTGCCATCTGCTTTCTGTACAAATTGTAAATAGTCTTTCGCTCCCTGTATTTTACCCCTGCCACCCTCAGAATTTGAAAGAGAGTATTCCAGTCACATGCTTGTTCAAATTCATATCACTTTGCAACGTCACACCCTGATATTAAACGACGTGAATAGAGCATCTTGAGATCTATTGATCGAAATCACTGTATCCCGCCACAACCTAACACTCAGTGAACTACTAAATCGAACTTACAAAACGATAACTTAACATTCAAAGCTTCACTTTTTTTCTTATAGCTGTCATGTGGAGTGAATTTCAAAATTGTGGGAACAAGGGGCATTGCGATGGCGCTGAGGTTAGGACCAATAGAGAGAACGGTTTTAGCTTGAGCGATTGATACGTACAGTCACGTTATTCAGTGTGTCAAAAGGTACTTCGGGGCAAGATCACATCAGTTGTGAGAAACAGAATTACATTATCATTGCCAGTTGACAGATTACGCTGAAAACTTTAGAGGACTATGAACTAGTGTTGAGGTGCTAGTGACATCACAGCTGCAGATGGGCCTCTGCTGCAGACAGCTGCTTCATGTAGACTATTTTTCATCGGCGACGAAGAATGGAATTTGCTCGCCATTACCGAAACTGTCGTTCACTGAGTGGCGACGGGTGGCTTTTAAGATGACAGATGGCCGTTGGTATGAACGGCGTGCAATGTCTGGAAGCAACACCCTGCAAGAATCGTCGAAAGGGATCAGGCTGTAGGAGGGACCACTATGGTCTGTGGGAATGTTTTCGTGACATTCCCTGGGCGACTTTGTCATTCTGGAAGACGCAGTGGATCCACACAAGTATGTTTCTATCATTGGGGGCCACGTCTACCCCTAGATGCACTTTGATTTTCCTCATCACGACGGCATCTCCCAGCAAGACAGTGCAAAGAGTCACACAGCTCGAATTGTAGCTGCGTGGTTCAAATAGCACGAGGATGAGTTTACTGTATTCCCCCTATTTAAAGGCAATCAAGGCTCTGGGTCTTCATTCGAGATACCTAGCGCTGCTGGCCATGGCATGGCTCCATATCCCTATCAGTACGTTCCAGAACATCACTGACACTCTTACTGTATATTTCTCGTAGCGGTCCAAGATGCAAAAGGTGGTTAGTCTGGCTTTTGACAGGAGGTCACATTATTGAGACTGCACAGTGTATGATTTCATCAGTCACGATGGTGTGGTGATAGTATCATTAAATAGTGACAAATATTTTTCAGTACAATTTGTTACTGTTGTTACTAATATTTACCAATTTCAGGCATACTCGTAAATTAGGTCTTCGATGTGATAATATGCCCACTGTAGCTCATAACTGTAGAAGTGATGTCTTCGTGAAATTGAGACTACTGTTAGTATAATGAAAAACCATCGCCTGTACCATTACGTCACAAGCCAACTATACAGTGTTTTATCTTTATATATGACCTGTAATTGGAGTGAAGCCTCCTCAATATGCAGGTGTGATTATACAATGTGTTGATACTGTCTAGCTATAAAGAAGCTCGTTTTTAGAATTACACAACTAGTAGTCCAGTGCAGTCAGTTCAAGCTATAGGAAGAACACGATGGAAGTCACACATCTCACGAATAAAAATTGTTCAGAGAATTTCATGCAACTTGATGGTATCATGATTGAACCAGCGTAAGCTGTCGCCAGCACATCAGCCAGCAAAGAGGTTACAAGAAGATAGATAATAGACGCTGAAGCAAGTGCGCCTATCAGGAGAGTGGCCGAAGAGACACTCACAAGAAACGCGCCGCCAACACCCTCTCGACCGCCAGTATTTAGATCGCCGCCGCAGCCCGGAGGTCCCAGCCAGTCAGTCGGGGACTGAGTCGAGTCATCAGTCGCAGCCCAATCACTTGCCGGTGCAATCAGAGTCTTAGTCTCAGGCAGCAGATAGCGACAAGAGTAGTGTTTACAGCGAGACTTGTACTTCACCAGCAGTGAGGCTAACATGGACTATTACGGAAGAGCTTGTACCACAACACATGGGCTAGCTTAAGATAAGTAGCTGTATGTTCTGACAAATAAATTACCCTGTTAATACATGTGTGCTGTTGTGTTATACAAAGAGGATACTGGCCACCAAACAACATCCTCTCTTTGCTTCCCATGGTACAAAACTCGACAGTGGCAACGAGACGACACAAAAATAATGAAAGTGTGTAACGAGTCTATGCCCTCGAGGACAGAAAGTCGTTATGATCACGTGGACAAAGGCGAAGGGTCACGAAAGGGATAGTTCGTATAGTAGTAGTTTGAGAACATTTTAGAAACTTTCTTATCCCTACTTTTATTCTACATTAGGTTTGATTTCTGCAAGTCCCTGAATAGTACAAGTATAGGTTTCAAAAATTTTATCACGTTATTATGGACCGTTGACTGTGTAGTGTCCATCTGGTTCAAATGGCTCTGAGCACTATGGGACTTAACATCTGAGGTCATCAGTCCCCTAGAACTTAGAACTACTGAAACCTAACTAACCTAAGGACATCACACACATCCATGCCCGAGGCAGGATTCGAACCTGCGACCGTAGCGGTCGCCCGGGTCTGGACTGAAGCGCCTAGAACCGCTCGGCCACCGAGGCCGGCTGTCCAGCCGGCAAATTGCGCTTGCACTCACTACGTCGTCGCACTGCACCTTGAACTGGCTGACTCTTCTGCTGTTAACACATCGCTAGACTCTCGTAACTGTTTCGGCCAACGCTTCGTCAACAATTTTGAAGACGGATTCTTCAATGGACTCTGTCCTGTAAGGGTGTGCAAAAGACGAGGAACGAACAAAAACATTTACTGAGTCGAGTCAGTAAAAGCCTAACTACAGTAAACAGGTACAAAATTATACAGATTGTAGTAATTACGTAAAGATAAAGAGATAAGCTAGCTTAGGGAGCTGTATCAAATCAGTCTTCCGCCTGAAGACAACAACAACATAAACATCAACAACAATAACAACAATTCAGTGATATTAACGTCTCTTATATTTGCATTTTTTTTCTTTTTCCAGTTATTTATAATTCAGTACATAATTTATAGCACTCAGCATGTAACATATCTTCATGTTTATTCTGAAACCTAGCGAGTAGCAATTAATATTGTCTTAGATCCTTAAAACCTTATTCTGAGTCACCCATTGTCATTCACCCATGTCGTGAAAGAAAACGTCGTATTTTATCAGCGTTTTGAAGAGTTTCCTGTAACTCATCTTTTTTGTGAGATCAGTGTTCTGTAGTCGGTAGCACGACAAATCTTGTGTTGGTAAGATTTACAACATCAGCAACATGATTACTCCAGCTCGTTAGACACTACAGTGTTTTACTTGCCACACTGCTGGTGCTATTGGAGAAAGGGACAAGTAGTTCAGATTGGAATCCGTAGTGCTGTGCGGCCTGGCACTTTTCACACAGAATGAACATAGCAATAGACCGAAGTTACGACCTAACGTTCTAAACTCCTGACCAGCGAAGTGCAACAGCGACATTGCTCGACCTTTTCTATGCCCATCAGATGCAAAGTGAAATTATTTGTAGCCAAGTGATCACGTACTGGACAAATAGAACTAAATCGAAAGTCGTGTGGTTCAAGGCTTAAACAAGATTTAAAATGTGATGAGAAAAAACGCCATTGTCACAGCTGTCTGATACGTCGTTATTAGAGACTAGCGGCGGTGGCAGACTGCACCGTAAATAGCATGGAATCACACAGAATGAACCTTTCACAGTGCAGCCGAGTGTCCCGCTGTATCGAAACTTCATGACGCAGTACTGTGTGTCGGACCGGGTCTCGAACACGACACCATCCATTTCACGGATAATGGTTTTACAGAGAATTATGGAGGGAGGAAGGGTGGGAAGGACGTGTGTCGTACCCGGGTAGGTCAGTCGGTAGTAGTTGAGTAATACTCGCGAATGGCAAGGTTCCGGGTTCGAGTAACGACCGTACACAGTTGTAATTTGTGAGAGTTTCAAAATGAAAGTACAGCTCACGATAGTAGTAGCTGAGAGGTACATCGCCGACATCACGCTGATAGCTTACTTTAAGAAGCGCCAACGTCGCGGGCTGACAATAACGTGGTTTAAATCATTGTAAACAAGGTAAAGTACGATCGAAATGTTTCTGCACGCAAACACACACACATACACACACACACACACACACACACACACACACACACACACACACAAACTACAAAACTGTATTGACTCTTACAAAGCTGCTTTCATCTGAAAATAGAAAGAATCCAATTAACGTCCGTTCAAAGAGCAGCAATACATTTGGCACGACAATGAAGTTATGGGCTAATAACATTATTTAATTAACTCGAGATTGCACAGAATTTGCGGGGGTTGACATTTTTTAAATTTATTGTTGGTTGGTTTATGGGGTTGAAGGGACCAGACTGCAAAGGTCATCGGTTCCTGATTCCACGACATGAAAACCCACGAGGAGGGAAAAAAAAACAACGGAGATGACAAGGGAAGACACAGAACAAGAAAGACACAGACAAAAACCAGAAAAAAGGAATGAAAAGCACACAGAATTGTAAAGTGGTTGGCCGACCATGGAAAAAAAAAAGGAAAATCCAACCACTAAGAGACACACGAAAGAACCCAATCTTTTCAGTTTATGTTGGAAAAATTTCACAGCCAAATTTTACAAACAGATCTTCGTAATACCTCGCAGCTATATCAGAACTGGGTTGTCAAGATATCAAAATTGGAATGTCAGAACAATCTTCTTTTTAGTGTTTCGGAAACTGAGCACGGCGACATGCGGTACTGCTTGTGGGGAAAGCAGCACCGTGAGGGACTCATACAAACGATGTGAAGCTCGCAGGAGATTTCCATACCAATGTAACGTTTAAATGCTTAGAATTATAGATAGATCACAAGTCGCCGATATAAAAACGCGCCATCCATACTGCAGCGTTACGCGTTATAGGTCTGTGTGTGGTCTCATACGAAAGATAACTTACTTTCAGAGCATTTAATTTCCGGACGGCGCGTGTCTGCTCGTTTCTGTGGTTACTGTGTACTCCGGAGAAAAACGTTTTCTCCACCGTGGAGGCAATTAGCTGGTGTTCGCAAATGTTCAAAATGTGTGTGAAATCTTATGGGAATTAACTGCTAAGGTCATCAGTCCCTAAGCTTACACACTACTTAACCTAAATTATACTAAGGACAAACACACACACCCATGCCCGAGGGAGGACTCGAACCTTTGCCGGGACCAGCCGCACAGTCCAGGACTGCAGCGCCCTAGACCGCTCGGCTAATACCGCGCGACCTGGTGTTCCCCTAATCCTTCTAAATGGTTAGTGATCTGCGCATAGAACGCACTTCTAGAACTCATGAGATGAAGCAGCACCTTACGGAAGTGCTGTAAGCGGGAGCAGGAATGACCAATGACAATACCTACATTCTGCTACTGGAAGATTTAATAATTAATACTTTCGTGGTGCGGTTTGGAGGCGGAGAAATCAAGGCGTCCGCCCCTAGCAACTCGTGGTGTGTAGAAGCCGTGTGTCCTCTGGGGCAGACAAGGTGCTTTAGTGTTTCACAATTTGAGAGAAGGTGAGACTTCGTGATCAATTTATTATTATTATTTTTATTTTATTTTATTTTTTTTGCAGTACGGAAAAATGAATCAGAAAGAGCGTTCCCCTGCTTGGGCGTGGTTTTTCGGCTTGAGTCATTATATGGTTTTCTCGGCGACAGTTGCCGTTTAGGGAGTCTGCAACCACTGCTCAGTAGGCTGACATGTCACCTTACGTTACGGAACGAAGTACCCAGCTGGACAGTGCTGTTCCGTAAACGAGAGAGACTTGGAAGGTTTTCATTGAAAAAAGTAAACAGTATTCGTTTTAGTGGACCCTTGAGTGCGGTATTTTTGCGTGACTCTTTTATTATTGACTTTAAACTGTATTCCAGTGTTGTTCTTGTGGAGACTCTCGGTGGAAGTTGCTTGCAGTTAGCTGGAGGCCGGGAGTGGACTATCAGCGGTGTACATAGCCCCGCCATAGCATCTCTCTGATTGACCAACACAAGCTTTTATAAGATTGTAGATCATGTGCCAGCTTCACAATCTGCGCTCGTCAGTTGCTTTCATCCAGTCCGATTGCTCTGCGAGCTGTTGTACGTTCGTCACGATTTCATCTACCTCTTGCTTCCTGGGTCTGCCTAGCGGACGCGTTTCTTCAGATCGTCCCATCACAGCTTTGCCTCTACAGCGTTCAACTATTCGAGCCACACATCCTTCCCGTCCACGTCTTTTTGCCTTTATTTTCTAGACAGTGTTTAGTCACCGCATCAGTTCGTGCGGTTCCTGGTTCCTCCTTCGTCCGACATTCTCCTGTCGCACTGGGCCAAACGCCTTCCTCATGAGTTTTCTTTCAAATACTAACAGTATCCGCGCGTACGCTTCTTATGCACTAAACGTCAATGTGTCACTGGATACATTATTGCATTACATACCTTGAGTTTGCTTTTGCTGGAGAGCATGCGTGATCTCATTGCGTGTTTCATGCTGAATATGCATCTGGCTAAAATCGGATATTTTATCTCCAGTTTTAACTCGTTTTTGTTAATCCAGCTGTCCAGATATTTAAGGTTTCCCACAGTAGCCAAATAAGCCCCTAAATTGGTCTCTGTGCAAGCTGGCCGGTGTGGCCGAGCGGTTCTGGGCGCTACAGTATGGAACCGCGCGACCGCTACGGTCGCAGGTTCGAATCCTGCCTCGGGCATGGATGTAAGTGATGTCCTTAGGTTAGTTAGGTTTAAGTAGTTCTAAGTTCTAGGGGACGGATGACCTCAGAAGTTATGTCCCATAGTGCTCAGAGCCATTTGAACCATTTTGAAGTTAAGTCGCATAGTGCACAGAGCCATTTGAATCTCTGTCCGTACCACACTCATCCCTGCCTCCTTAGCGTTTATTTCCAGGCCGAGTTTACTTGTACACACATGAAAAATGTTTTGCATCACCCCAGTTCCCAGAACTTCTGAAGATAGACGTTGGCTGTGGATATTGTATCACAGACACAGTCCCTTTGACTGTTCAGAGATGTCACTAAACCCGCCCAAAGATGTAAACAACCATGCATGAGCAGCGCCTATTAGACGGAGGGGGTCCGACAGCCGATCAGTTCCAGTCATTCCACCAGGAAGGAGGTACACGGCTCGTGTTGTCTGTAGTTTAACCATACCTAAACGGTCAATTCCGCGGTTCGATCACGTCCGCATTGTTACTTTGTGCCAGGAAGGGCTCTCAACAAGGGAAGTGTCCAGGTCTCTCGGAGTGAACGAAAGTGATGCTGTTCGGACATGGACGAGATACAGAGAGACAGGAACTGTCTATGACATGCCTCACACAGGCCCCCCAAGCGCTAGTAGTGCAGTGGATAACCACTACCTACGGATTATGGCTCGGAGGAACCCTGACAGCAACGCCACCATGTTGAATAATGGTTTTCGTGCAGACACAAGACGTCGTGTTACGACTCAAACTGCGCGCAGCAGGCTGCACGATGCGAAACTACTCTCCCGACGTCCAGGGCGAGGTCCATATTTGCAACCACTACACCATGCAGCGTGATTAGAGGAGCCCAACAACATGCCGAATGGACCGCTCAGGATTGGTATCACGTTCCGTTCAACGATGAGTGTCGCATATGCCTTCAACCAGACAATCGTCGGAGACGTCTTTGGAGGCAACCTGGTCAGGCTGAACGCCTTAGACACACTGTCCAGCGAGTGCAGCAAGGTGGACGTTCCCTGCTGTTGTGGGGTGGCATTATGTGGGGCTGACGTATGCCACTGGTGGTCATGGAAGGCGCCGTAAAGGCACGGCTGTACGATACGTGAATGCCATCCTCCGACCGATAGTGCAACCATATCGGCTACATATTGGCGAGGCATTCGTCTTCATGGACGACAATTTGCACCCCCACCGTGCACATCTTGTGAATGACTTCGTTCAGGATAACGACATCGCTCGACTAGAGTGGCCAGCATGTTCTCCAGACATGAACCCTATCGAACATGCCTGAGATAGATCGAAAAATGCTGTTTATGGACGACGTGACCCACCAACCACTCTGAGGGCTGTAAGCCAAATCGCCGTTGAGGAGTGGGACAATCTGGACCAACAGTGCCTTGATGAACTTGTGGATAGTATGTCACAACGAATACAGGCATGCATCGATGCAAGAGGACGTGCAACTGGGTATTAGAGGTACCGGTGTGTACAGCAATCTGGACCACCACCTCTGAAGGTACCTCCTGCACTGGAAGGGAACCTCACGAGTACTTCGAAATCCGGAATTGTCTTTAATCCAATCCAGATGCACAAGTATGCATGTCAAAGGACAAAACGCCATTTAACCGGATAACTTTTACGGACTTTGGTAATGTTCGACAAAACTATGCTCATGCAACGCAAGATGTACAGTCTTTCCTTTAAGCTTCTAGGTGGTGTTCACTTAAATACAAATTGCTGTAGAGGAACGCTGAACGTCGAGTGGCGCGTTCTATTGAGAATAAACCTTGCGGAACAGAAGAGAATCGGATCAGTTGACTTGTGGTGCTACAGACGAACGCTGCAAATGAGGTGGACTGATATGGTAAAGAATGAGGAGTTTCTGGGCAGACTCCAAGAGGACAGGAATATATGGGAAACGCTGACAAGGAGGAGGAACAGAGGGGTAGGACAGCTGTTAAGACAGCAGGGAATGACTTTTATAATACGGGAGGGAGCTGTTGGAGTAAAAACAATAGAGGAAGACACAAACTGGAATAATAATTGAAGAGGTAGGTTGCAAGTGCTACTCTGAGATGAAGGGGGTGGCACAGGAGAGGAATTCGTAGCGGGCCGCATCGAACCAGTCAGAAAACGCTTCGACAAGTAAGCTCAGTGCTGGGTCTTCTTGAGACAAGTCGTCGTATCACAATGTAACACTTACAAAGCGTGACGCTAATGCAACGATACATTTACTCTGCAAACCACTGTGAAATGCATCGTAGAAGACATGTCCCACAGTTCGCCTATGGAGCGCTGGAAAAATTATTGTTAAAACGCCTCTGTGCGCGCTGGAATTAGTTTAAACCGGTCCCCGCAATACCTATGGAAGCGGTGTGTAGGGACTGTCGTCACTTAAAGTTCGTTCCAGAAACTTACTAAGTAGGCTGTAATGGGACAGTTTGTGGCCATCTTCAGGGTTTGCCAGTTGAGGACTTTCAGCAGCTCCGGACACTCTCCCTTGTGTCACACAGACTTTTGACAGTTCGTGCTGCCCTTGGTTGTATATGTTCAATATCCGCTTTTAGTTCTATTTGCTACGGGTCCGACAAACGAGCAGTATTCCAGGATGGATCGCAAGAGAGATTTGTAAGCAATTTACTTTGTAGACTGGTTGCATTCCGCTATTATTTTACCAATAAATCGTAGTCTGTCACGTGCTTTACCTACGAATAAACCAATAAGAGCGTCCCATATCCATACAAAGTGTTAGACCCAGGTATTTGTAGCCGTTGACCATAATCATATTTTTCGTTTTGCGAATTGCATATATTTACATTTACGAACCTCTGAAGCTAGTTGCTCATTTTTTGCACCAGTTTGGAAACTTTACCAAGATGTTTCTGAACATTTGAGCAGCTCTCTTCAGGTAGTACCTCATTACAGATAATCGACTCGTCTGCGGAAAGTCCAACGTTGCTACTAACATACTGGTGGGTGCGCCCAACTTCCTAGTCAAGCGATATATTGTTTACAACCATACGAACGATGTCCTAGGAGGAGTGGTCAATATTCAGGGATATGACAGTAATCATCACTCAAAGCAATAAAGTTTAGCCAACATGGGCTCTAAAATGCGTGCCTTAAGAACCATGATTACTTGCTCTGTGGTAGATATGTTTTACATTAGCGTAGAAGAACCAAGTGTTCATAGCTCTTAAGGTACGTTTACACTGGGATACATGTATCGCGACATGTATGAGCGACATGTCAATTTGACATGTCGCGATACATCACCTCATACAAAAATTCACGGAACTTGTATGCGGACCCTCCAGCTCATACATGTCGCGTATACATTTTGTATATCGCTTTTTGGCCATATACGCGACATGTATGAGCGACATTTGAAGAACTCGCGCATGCGCACTACTATCATTTCCTGTCGTCTTGTCGACTGCCGCTTATTTCGACGATTAGCGCAAGGGTAGTACCAGGCTCTTTGGCGTCTGTTTGAGTTTTGAAGGTGCCGACTGTCGTTTCGACGTTAATGTATCTGCATAGAATATCAAAAAGTGCCATATGCAACATTATTCTTCGTGTCTGCGAGGCCATTGTGCAAGTTTTATCCCAAGAAGTGAAGGTAAAAGTTTTTTATATATCAGAGTATGTAATACATTATATAATTTTTTCATGCATCTGGCACGTATATCAATGTTTTGCTATTATTCCGGCGGCCTCGCGTGATAATGTTGACAACGGATGCTAATGCCGACAATCGTGTGTGAGACGTTGGCATTAGCAATCGCGCGACAATGCAAATGTTTTGTAATGAAATCTTCGTTTTACGAGGAATCCCCAGTGGCTAAAAAACGGAGTGTTACTGCCAACTGATCCTCTGGTGGAATCACTTCCCGAAAGTTTGTGTTGGTTTTGGACACAAGAGGAGCCACAAGTGATAACAAACCGCGGAAATCCTCCATACTCATCCTAACATAATTTCTAAAATATGCGCCATCCTCTAGCGTTAATTCGCGAGAAACTCTCTGTGCCACCATCTACGCTTCCTCCGCCTTTTCTTCCTATCATCTTCCAAAAGAGCAAGTGTACCAGCACATAAAAACGTGAAATCTTCCAAATCGTCGTCGGAAGCTATCGCACAGTGATACATATCAACCAGTGTAAACGCACGCTCATACATGTATGAGGTTGATACTTGTCAACTCATACAAGTCGCGATACATGTCGCAAAGTCGCATATACATGTATCTCATACATGTGCCGATACAAATCGCAGTGTAAACGCACCTTTAGGGTGGATATTTTATAGCCCACATTTACTACAATTTTTTCTTCGAATGATCGTTCGTGTCGTGCCCTTAAACACTGACCATTCCTCTTGGAACACACACTATACCACAGCTGTAAAATCAGAAACTGTTGCGACAGATAGCGAAATTTAAGAACCTGCGCGGCGCAGGTATGAAAGCGGCGCTTACTAAGCTGCTAGGGCTGGTGACGCTATAAAAAAAGCGCAGCAGGTGGGCGTAGCCTTGTGTGTTTCCGCGCCCCAGGCGGGCCGCAGCGGTCCTTACTCAAGCCGCTCATTGCCCGGAAGAACAATTAGAGACAGAACACGAGCCGTCCCACAAAGCATCGTAACACCCACAAAGCTTAAGAGACGGCTCCCAAGACAGTTCAACAGAACGGGCGACCCACGCCTAAAAACCGAGTGGAACAGACTCAATATCCCCGTCACACAGAAGCTTAATCGACGGAGAGCAGAAAGCTGGCAAAGACAATACGACAAATCAACCCCAGAGAACCAGCCAAATTCTGGAAAACATCGGAAGAAAGAACAGGTGTCCTCGATGTTAACTCGACGAGCGCCGCAGTCATCTCCACGTACAGCATTACTGCAGGCGACGACCAAAATGCGCTGGTGTTCAGCGACGTTCTTAAGGAAATACACAGCCACCCAAAGGACCCACTCTGCGGCGAAAACGAAAGTAAGTCGAAGAAGAACAGAAGAGCGCCCTCAATACACACTCAGCCCACACACTTCACTGCTTCAACCCATCATAGAGAAAGAAATTGCACAAACACTAGCAACCGACAAAAAGAACTCTGCACCCGGCAATGACAAAATAACAAAGAAACCGCTAACCGCAACATCCTCGCACACCCTTTCACCGGCACTAAGCAATTTGTTTAATGCAGTACGGAACAGTGCCAAATAGTGGAAAGAGACAACCATAATAATGCCCCACAAACCGGGAAAACCAATAAACCAATCTAATTCATACCGCCATATATCCTTACTCCCTGTCATAAACAAGATCTTCGAGACCATATTAAACGTCATAATCCATAAATTTATAAACGAATTAAAACTTTTTCCACAGACACAGGCAGGTTTTAGGCAATAACATTCAGCGACGGATCCCATCATCAGACTCATCAGCACCACAACCAAATCACTGAATAGAAGGATTCTGTCGAACGAGCGTTCGACAAAGTATGACACTCCGGCTTAGCATACAAACTGGCAAAACAAAACTTACCTCCACACTATGTACGCCTCATCAACTCAATCTTGACCAATAGGTCGGCAACAGTGACAGTAGGTGGGTGAGTTTCCAGCGAATTCAGCCCCGCTGCAGGAGCGGCGCAAGGCGTGGTCCACTCCGCCACGCTTTACAACCTCTACACGGCGGACATCCCGCGCCCCGCCAGGGGGAACGACGCCGCCTACTGGTGCACGGCCCCGTCGGTCGAAGACGTGAGAAACTTAGCTTCGACATACATCCCCAACCTAGAGCAATCGATGACCAAGTGGCTTATTAAACCGAATCCGATGAGAGGCCAACTGCTAATGTTCAGACACCGAAACCTTTCCGTAACAGTATCAAAGAAAAGTGTTACTGCAAGGAAACATCACTCAGATGCGATCATCAGCAGCAAGGCCAAGCAGAGAATAAGTTTAAAAATGATCCGTTCGAAATTCGGCGGTGCCAACCCAGTATCAGTGACCCACTCACACAGATCATTTGTAAGGCCACTGCTAGAATACGGCGCCTGCCTATGGACATCATCAAAAGCCGAATAAGCACGAATAGCAGCAATTGACCGACGAAACCGAAGCGTCGCGGGCAAACTCCACCAACTCCACCACACCATAACACAACCAGTAATACCGTACATGAATTCACCAACACACGCCCAATAATTGAAAAAATCGCGTCCTAAACTGGAAAATATGGACTGAACGGACCTAGTAACGAAGGTGTAATGAAAGACCTAATATGTAGCCCGATTTACGAATTCAGCATAACCCAGTTCAAGTACCCTTACCGTCCCGACCTCATAGCCTTCGGAATACAAATGATATTCCATAATAACAAGTATATAATCGATGAGGTGAGAAAAAGAAGAATTCAGTGAAGTGAAGTGCACAACACCCGATCCCAGTACCTCAAAGTCCATCGTGCCAAAAATGGGACAGTGAAGTGCAACATCGCAGCTGACGACATCGAAAATACAGGTAAAAAAATAATTCACACCATTACCCCAGAACTACCCCAGTCACATCTAGGACAATGAAATTGAACTTGACATACGAATGGCATTATCTGCCCACAAGTACAAATAGAGAACCCAAGCAGATATAAGTCAACCAGGCAACTTGATACGATAGACCTTCTAACCAAGGACCAGCGAAGTACTTCAAAGCAAATAAAAGTTCAAGCAACCAAGATTACATCCCGACTGGGGTTTTGGTGGTTTCCCGTAGTCGTAAGGCGGACATGGAGATGTGGGTGTCCACCATGCAGAGTTAGGTAACAAATAAAATGGCTTGGGCCAAGACAACGAAACAAAGAGGTATTCCCAAGTTAAAAATAAATGGTGTCCCAACAGAATAACACTACTCCAGGCTGACAAGGACGTAAGTCCTAAACAGCTGCCATCACCTGTGACAATAATAATAATAAAAATAATAATAATATCATCGGATAGCAGCCCTGCAAAATGTCTGTGGCCACTGCTCGGCACCGCCCTTCCCAAGATGCAGAGGGAAACTGCGGCTTGACTCGGTAACCACGATCAACTGATGCGGCTATGTATATAGGAGGAGACTGTTGTGGAGATCTGAATCAAAGCAGTATTAGGACTGAAGTGGTGCCTGTTACTATGGAACAATATCTATAAATAACGAAAAGTCTTTCTGAAGGTGTAGAGAGAACTGCTGTGGACGATCCTTCACCCCAGCACGTTCTTTCTGTTACCCCGCCGCCAAATTCATAAGTGTCGGCGACAGTGTACTTGTTTACATCCCTAGTGCACATACGAGTATCTGTTTCCCGAACAAGTTCCCTGGACATTTGGTGCCAGTGTCCACCACACGCCAAGCTTTCGATTGGTACAGCGAGCGGAAAGGGTACTTCGCAATGAACACCGCAAGAAGACAGGACTGAAACGCTCAATTGCAGCTTATTCTGCGCCGATACGTACCGTCGTGCCAGCTTATAACTGCACACAGAACGGGAAATGTAACACGGCCGTTTTACTTTCGTGGTGGGTAGCTGCACCAAGTCTGTTAAAGTAAGAAAGTACCGGCATACTGTAGCAACGTGAGGCCGTCCGTGATGGTGCAAGTGGGGCTGTGTTGTCTACAACAGGGATGTCCCGGAATGGCACACAGCTGCGTTTCACAACAGTATGCGGACTCCTGGGCAATGAGAGATGCTTGCTTGCCGGCGCACGGGTCTTCTTTTACGTTTCATTCCGCCGCTAGTAATGGGAGGTTAATCTTCGGCACGGCCACCCTCTTGTGTTGACGTAAATCCGGAGGAAGAAGATCCCACGAACAGTGTCGAGAGGCGAATACCAACAAGCAACGCGTCGCTGGGCGACTCTCCTCCACTCTACTGAGATGAGGAGATTTCTGAGACAGGTACCTTGTGACAGTGGACAGCTGTGGCGGCACGGCTAAGCCCGCCCGCTACGACGCGGCGCCGTGACTGCTACCAAGTGCCAGTACGAGGAGCGGCAGCAGCAGTAGCACACCAAGGACGGCCTTGGCGGCGAGCGCCGCCCACCAGCCGCTGTCCTTTTATTACACTCGGCCGCGTGTTGTCGCTCCTCTGGAGTCGCACTGCACCGCCGACCGCTTCGGACGCTTAACATCAGATTGTCGAGCTATGCCACGACGGTAATCTCGTGAAATTTACGAATTTCTGTGAACAGTCACTATGTAGAGGATTTTTGTTTTCATAAGCTGAACGCGTTGCAGCAATTCATTCTCATTTTCTGGTGGCTGTTCTCATATATTTTCATGCGTAACCGTATGGTTACGTGGTATCTAGGAGCGAGGTCCTTCATATTACTTTTTTGCATTCCCTTGTTTTTAGTGTTAACCGAAAGCAAACTTAAATTCGCTATGTACACTATCTGATCAAAAGTATCCGGACACCAGGCTGAAAATGACTTAAAAGTTCGTGGCGCCCTCCATCGGTAGTGCTGGAATTCAATATGGTGTTGGCCCATCCTTACTTAGCCTTGATGACAGCTTCCACTCTCGCAGGCATACGTTCAATCAGGTGCTGGAAGATTTCTTGGTGAATGGCAGCCCATTCTTCACGGACTGCCGCATTGAGGAGAGGTATCGAAGTCGGTCTGTGTGGTGTGGCACGAAGTCGGCGTTCCAAAACAACCCAAAGCTGCTTAAAACATCAATGTAGGCCTGTGCTGTGATAGTGCCACGCAATATAACAAGGAGTACAAACCCCGTCCATCAAAAACACGACCATACCATAACACCACTGCCTATGAATTTTACTGTTGGCACTACACACGCTGGCAGATGACGTTCGCCGGGTACTGCCATACGCACACCCCGCCATCGGATCGCCACATTGTGTACCGTGACTCGTCACACCACACAACGTTTTTCCACTGTTCAGTCGTCCAATGTTTACCCTCCTCACACCGAGCGAGGCGTCGTTTGGCATTTACCGGCGTGATGTGTGGCTTATGTGCATGATATCCAAGTTTCCTCACCTCCCGCCTGTCTTGGTACTTGCAGTGGATCCTGATGCAGTTTGGAATTCCTGTGTGATGGTCTGGATAGATGACTGCCGGTAACACATTACGATCCTCTTCAACTGTCGATGGTCTCTGTTAGTGAACATACGAGGTCGGCCTGTACACGTTTGTGCCGTACGAGTGGGAATCTCGCGTACAGACGAATGACACAAGTGACACCCAATCACCTGACCAAGTTCGAAGTGCGTCAGTTCCGCGGAGCGCCCCATTTTGATCTCTCACGATATCTAATGACTACTGAGGTCGCTGATATGGAGTACCTGGCAGTAGATGGTAGCACAATGCACCTAATATGAGAAACGTATGTTTTTGGAGGTGTCCGGATACTTTTGATCACATAGTGTATATTACTAAGTGGCTATCTCTGAATCCGGGTCCAGTCGCATGTTGCCTATCTAATGGCTTCCGGGGGCAAAAAAATTTATTTTTTAACAATTCCCTTAATTATTAACCGAGATCAAAAATTTTAAATGGCGTCATATTCTACTCATTAAGCGGTACAATCTTACGTTAAAAGTTTATCCCTGTAAGACAAGTATTATAATTTGGAACTGTGTGTTTGCCTTGACGCAGCTTAATTGACGGACTTTATTCATCCAGTATTTGAGAATGAGAGCACTTAGCGGCTACCGATAAAAATTACGCACAATTTTAAATCTTTATGAAGCTTACATCTCGCTGGTACCCTCCACAGAACGATGAAAGGAAAAAAGTTGCTCTCTTACTACATTTTTGTGTTTCATGCTGCAAAACTTCAGCATCGGATGAATTTAAATTTTTTTTTTTTTTACTATGGACTACTACCAACACAGTCCGCAGACAGTAGCCACATATAGCAGTGAATGCACATGCAAAATTATATCGCTGTACGAGACATAGTTTAGGAGATATGACTTCACAGGCATATGATGAGTGAAAAACTACCTTCTGCTTAAAATGGCGTGCGGTAAAACTTTAACAACAAGTGCGACGCTCTAATTTATTGTTTCTTTACTACTATCTGCAGTCGCAGCACACATTGCAGACATGCTCCACAAATATCACTGAATGTATATGTACAATTATGTCACTGTACGACACATATTCAGACGTTTAAAGCCGTTTTACACACGGGAGTTCTATTCTTTGAACAATCGGGGGTTTACTGGTTTATTACTACGTATGTCTACAAACTGTAGTATGTAGTACTGATTTATTGTATAATAAATGTCTGACGTACCAGTAAGAAGTTCTTTCTGCCACACCTTCGTCACACAAAATATTTACAGAAAAAACATGTATACGTGGCAGATTATGTATTTTCTGCAGAGGACTACTTGACTATGACGAAGACTATAAACTGCTCACAGAGATGACTTAACATAATTATAAACAGCTTGTACCAATTTCAACAGCAGCATATCGCGTGTATGAAACGGAATGGCGAATACGTTACGTATAATCTTTCACATACCGAAGTTCTTCCAAAAATATTTCACTTTTTGTCGCGATGATGTGCCACAGCAGGTATTGCTGCGCGAAGTACAGGGAATGACCGTTTCCATAGTTTTCCTCGCAATATATATAGGAATACGGGCTGAAAATCGCTTCTTGGAATCTCCTACGTGCTCGAGGAGTCTTTCTTCTCGTGTCTGAAAACTGAGATCTGTCAGCATTGCTGTCGAACTTCATCGCCAGCCCGACGAAGCTGTGACCTTTCGCAAAGCAGTTCTGTGCCGAACAGCACCAGTGATGACGCAATTATTCGAAACGGGCTGCGCGCCGATGTTTTATCGAACGCTGACGGAAATGCCACATCACACTTCCGGGAAGTTTCCACGTGTTGTACGAACGGCATCGTGGGCCAGACTGATAATGCAGCAACGGCTTGATTGTGGAGTTTGTCCTTCCTGCTTAGCACGCCTACTGGCTCTCTCTCTCTTTCCAAGCATCAATCCCGACTTTGCTGTTATGGTTAACCGGATTTGGCGTGTTAATTTTAAGGGGCGGGCGGATGCCCTTCCTGTCGCCACCCCATTCCACCTGGGACGGAATCAGTGTACCCCAACGGTCTACGTCCAGTGTAAATCGTCAAACAGTGCGAACGTGTTGCAAATGTCTGTGAGCCGCGTAACTGAGGCGGAACGTGGGGACCATTACGGTGTTTACCTAACAGGATGTGGAAAACCGCCTAAAAACCACATCCAAGCTGTCCGGCACACCGGCCCTCGTCGTTAGTCCGCCGGGCGGATTCGATCTGGGGCCGGCGCTCCTACCTTAGTCCAGGAAGCATCGCGTTAGCGCTCTCGGCTACCCTGGCGGGTTTAGACGCCTACTGGCTATCCTTGCGTAAACTAGCCAATTCACAGAGTGCGATCCCAATTATTATGCAAATCTTCATCGGAAACAGATAAATGCTAAACTGAAACAGTCTGGGATAGGAAACTAGGTCTAGAAGATGTCTATTTTTCTCTTCCTATAAATATCGAGATAAAAGTCTGTATCCATCCGTGCACCGTATCTACATCTACATTCATACTCCGAAAGTCACCTGACGGTGTGTGGCGGAGGGTACTTTGAGTACCTCTATCGGTTCTCCCTTCTATTCCAGTCTCGTATTGTTCGTGGAAAGAAGGATTGTCGGTATGCCTCTGTGTGGGCTCTAATCTCTCTGATTTTATCCTCATGGTCTCTTTGCGAGATGTACGTAGGAGGGAGCAATATACTGCTTGAGTCCTCGGTGAAGGTATGTTCTCGAAACTTCAACAAAAGCCCGTACCGAGATACTGAGCGTCTCTCCTGCAAAGTCTTCCACTGGAGTTTATCTATCATCTCCGTAACGCTTTCGCGATTACTAAATGATCCTGTAACGAAGCGCGCTGCTCTCCGTTGGATCTTCTCTCTCTCTTCTATCAACCCTATCTGGTACGGATCCCACACCGGTGAACAGTATTCAAGCAGTGGGCGAACAAGTGTCTGTAACCTACTTCGTTTTCGGACTGCATTTCCTTAGGATTCTTCCAATAAATCTCAGTCTGGCATCTACTTTACCGACGATTAATTTTATATGGTCATTCCATTTTAAATCACTCTTAATGTCTACTCCCAGATAATTTATGGAATTAACTGCTTCCAGTTGCTGACCTGCTATATTGTAGCGAAATGATAAAGGATCTTTCTTTCTATGTATTCGCAGCACATTACACTTGTCTACATTTAGATTTAATTGCCATTCCCTGCACCATGCGTCAATTCGTTGCAGATCCTCCTGAATTTCAGTACAATTTTCCATTGTTACAACCTCTCGATTAACTACAGCATCATCCCCAAAAAGCCTCAGTGAACTTCCGATGTTATCCACAAGGTCATTTATGTATATTGTGAATAGCAACGGTCCTACGACACTCCCCTGCGGCACACCTGAAATCACTCTTACTCCAGAAGACTTCTCTCCACTGAGAATGACCTGCTGCGTTCTGTTATCGAGAAGCTCTTCAATCCAATCACACAAATGGTGGGACTGTCCATATTCTCTTTTTTTTTGTCATCAGTCAACTGACTGGTTTGATGCGGCCCGCCACGAATTCCTTTCCTGTGCTAACCTCTTCATCTCGGAGTAGCACTTGCAACCTACGTCCTCAATTATTTGCTTGACGTATTCCAATCTCTGTCTTCCTCTACAGTTTTTGCTCTCTACAGCTCCCTCTAGTACCATGGAAGTCATTCCCTCATGTCTTAGCAGATGTCCTATCATCCTGTCCCTTCTCCTTATCAGTGTTTTCCACATATTCGTTTCCTCTCCGATTCTGCGTAGAACCTCCTCATTCCTTACCTTATCAGTCCACCTAATTTTCAACATTCGTCTATAGCACCACATCTCAAATGCTTCGATTCTCTTCTGTTCCGGTTTTCCCACAGTCCATGTTTCACTACCATACAATGCTGTACTCCAGACGTACATCCTCAGAAATTTCTTCCTCAAATTAAGGCCGGTATTTGATATTAGTAGAGTTCTCTTGGCCAGAAATGCCTTTTTTGCCATAGCGAGCCTGCTTTTGATGTCCTCCTTGCTCCGTCCGTCATTGGTTATTTTACTGCCTAGGTAGCAGAATTCCTTAACTTCATTGACTTCGTGACCATCAATCCTGATGTTGTTTCTCGCTGTTCTCATTTCTACTACTTCTCATTACCTTCGTCTTTCTCCGATTTACTCCTAAACCATACTGTGTACTCATTAGACTGTTCATTCCGTTCAGCAGATCATTTAATTCTTCTTTACTTTCACTCAGGATGGCAATGTCATCAGCGAATCGTATCATTGATATCCTTTCACCTTGTATTTTAATTCCACTCCTGAACCTTTCTTTTATTTCCATCATTGCTTCCTCGATGTACAGATTGAAGAGTAGGGGCGAAAGGCTACAGCCTTGTCTTACACCCTTCTTAATACGAGCACTTCGTTCTTGATCGTCCACTCTTATTATTCCCTCTTGGTTGTTGTACATATTGTATATGACCCGTCTCTCCCTAAAGCTTACCCCTACTTTTTTCAGAATCTCGAATAGCTTGCACCATTTTATATTGTCGAACGCTTTTTCCAGGTCGACAAATCCTATGAAAGTGTCTTGATTTTTCTTTAGCCTTGCTTCCATTATTAGCCGTAACGTCTCTTATTTTGTTCATTAAACGACTGAGGATCCGTATCGAACGTCTTGCGGAAGAAACAAGGCATCTACCTGGGAACCCGTGTCTATGGCCCTCTGAGTCTCGTGGACGAATAGCGCGAGCTGGGTTTCACACGATCGTCTTTTTCGAAACCCATGCTGATTCCTGCAGAGTAGATTTCTAGTATCCAGAAAATTCATTATACTCTAACATAATACGTGTTCCAAAATTCTACAACTGATCGACGTTAGAGATATAGGTTTATAGTCCTGCACATCTGTTCGACGTCCCTTCTTGAAAACGGGGATGAACTGTGTCCTTTTACAATCCTTTGGAACGCTACGCTCTTCTAGAGACCTACGGTACACCGCTGCAAGAAGGGGGGCAAGTTCCTACGCGTACTCTGTGTAAAATCGAAGTGGAATCCCATCAGGTCCAGCGGCCTTTCCTCTTTTGAGCGATTTTAATTGTTTCTCTATGCCTCTGTCGTCTATTGCGATATCTACCATTTTGTCATCTGTGCGACAATCTGGAGAAGGAACTACAGTGCAGTCTTCCTCTGTGAAACCGTTTTGGATTAAGACATTTAGTATTTCGGCCTTCAGTCTGTCATCCTCTGTTTCAGTACCATTTTGGTCACAGAGTGTCTGGACATTTTGTTTTGATCCACCTACCGCTTTGACATAAGACCAAAATTTCTTAGGATTTTCTGCCAAGTCAGTACACAGAACTTTACTTTCGAATTCATTGAACGCCTCTCGCAGAGCCCTCCTAACACTACATTACACTTCGTGTAATCTTTATTGTCCGCAAGGCTTTGGCTATGTTTATGTTTGCTGTGGAGTTCCCTTTGCTTCCGCAGCAGTTTTCTAACTCAGTTGTACCACGGTGACTCTTTTCCATCTCTTACGATCTTGCTTGGCACATACTCATCTAACGGATATTGTGCGATGGTTTTGAACTTTGTCCACTGATCCTCAACACTATCTGTACTTGAGACAAAACTTTTGTGTTGAACCGTCAGGTACTCTGAAATCTGCTTTTTGTCGCTTTTGCTAAACAGGAAAATCTTCCTACCTTTTTTAATATTTCTATTTATGGCTGAAATGATCGATGCAGTAACCGCTTTATGATCGCTGATTCCCTGTTCTGTGTTAACTGTTTCAGATAGTTCGGATCTGTTTGTCACCAGAAGGTCTAGTATTTTATCGCCACGAGTCGGTTCTCTGTTTAACTGTTCAAGGTACTTTTCAGATAATGCACTTATAAAAAATGTACCAATATGTTCCAAAAAGCCACGCGCGGAAAGTGATTTTTCAGAGGGGGGGGGGGGGGGGGGAGGGGAGAGTGATATATCGAGTTCGATTGATCACAGAGATAAGGGGTCGGGTGTTTCCGATAGCCCTTAGCCTGGTGACCATTTAGATACCTACCGAAATAACGCGCACACTGCAGCCGTCCTACAGTACAGGTTCAAAATTTAAACAACACACGTTTTCTCCAGCCCAGACAAATTGAGAAAATCGGTTGCATTAGATCTGGTCTAGGATGGACCTTAGGTGTCTGACTAAATCGCTCGTTGTTCATGGACAGTTCCTGAGAAAAGCCCGAAAAACCATGACTTTTTGGTACCAGAAGTACCAATTGTACTGACGATCACTCTAATAGCTTCTGTTCACGGCAAATCGTCAAAAATTTTATCGTGTGTTCTTAAGATGGGGTTCTCTGGGAACCCTGAAACTTTTTCCATATAGGTATTCGTTACCGAGATCCAGAGATTCTAAGATTGTACTTATTCACGTGAAGTGTGAAAATAATATTCTGTCTGACGCATAAATATAGTTTTAAATGCTGTAATGAAATGAAATGTCGTGTGACGAGGGCCTCCCGTCGGGTAGACCGTTCGCCTGGTGCAAGTCTTTCGATTTTACGCCACTTCGGCGACTTGCGCATCGATGGGGATGAAATGATGATGATTGGGACAACACAACACTCAGTCCCTGAGCGGAGAAAATCTCCGACCCAGGCGGGAATCGAACCCGGGCCCTTTGGATTGACAGTCTGTCGCGCTGACCACTCAGCTACCGGGGGCGGACAATGCTGTAATGAACACATGGCAAGGGTTCTGGGATCATCGCAAGAGTTCTGCCGGCAACAAACTTTGTTTTTAGTTTCCACATTTTCACCAATAAAACTTTATGAGACGCTGTCTCTGTACAACGGGCACTTGCCTGTAACACGCTGCCTTGACCTAGAAATTATTCGATGCTGCCACCTGCTGGCGAAATTACCTTGCAAAAATTACTTTGTCATATGAAATTCTTTGTCCTTACAAAGCAAGCGCTATCTTTTGATAAACTGCAGGTGTAACCTAAAAACGCTGTGCATCTTTAAGTAAAGTAGTGTAAAGTGAATTTGTGTTGGCTGGGAGACCATTTTGTTTTAGCATTATATTGTATGAACTTCTTGTTTTGTTATTCACATATCTCAAAGTACGTAAATATGTCGAAGTATAGAAATAAAGTGTCAAAACTATACTGATTTGCAGAACTCATTTTATATAAGCAGCAAACCCTATTGTAATACGGAAAAGAAGAGAACCAGCTGAAAAATGTTCCTTTAAGAGCAGCAAAAAGGCGAATATGTTTGTCTTTAAAAGACTCTGACAGAAGAGTGGGGAACCATCTGCCTCGTCGCGCGGGGTACCTGCGCGGTCTCAGGCGACTTGCCACGGTTCACGCGGCTCTCCCCGTCGGAGGTTCGAGTCCCCCCTCGGGCATGATTGTGTGGGTTGTCCTTAGCGTAAGGTAGTTTAAGTTAGATTAAATAGTGTGTGAGGTGGTGGGCTGTATATGTATAATATAAAGATCAAGAACGAAGAGTTTTAAAAAATGTAGTATGTAAGCCTAGGGACCGATAACCTCAACAGTTTGGACTCACAGAAACTTACCGCAAATTTCGAAATGTCGAGTTGCCTTAATCCTTATTCCGCCTTCCTGACCAAAAATTTTGGTATGCGGAAATATTTGCGCTTTTTTGTGCCGAAAGAGAAGGTAGAAAGAGAACCAGAGGGAGAGAAGGGGAGTCGAGACAGTGATGGTAAGAGAGAAAGAGTGGCAGTGAAAGAGAAAGAAAGATGGATCAAGACAGTAGCAGTGGCAGTCAAAGAGAAAAGAGATAGTGGAAATGAGAAAGAGATGAGTGGAGACCATACATAGGCTTAGGAGGTTTGGATCCCCCACTCCCGACGAGTGAACTTTAACGCGAAAAAATTTGTCCACTTTCCCTCACATCCCTATATCCAAGTGCTGGATTTTCCCGGTCTAGGGATCGAACCCCTAGCAAACCGTTCCCAAGGACGTGTGCGGAGAGAAGAGAATGGAGTTTGAAGACAAAGACCGCAGAATGTAAGCGACAGAGAACGAGACGGTGGCAATGGGAGAGGAAAACAAAGGGATAAAGACAATGAAAGTGGGACAGAGAGGCAGTGTAAATGTGAGAAAAGGAGACAGTGGTAACGAAGAGCGAGAGAAAGGAATGAACAGAGTGACAGTGGAAGAGAAAGACATGAGAAAGTGCCAAAAAGGAGACAGTGGCAGAGAGACGTATATAGACAGCGGCAGTGAGAGGGAGATGCTGAGTCTGAAGGCTTCACTACAATGAGAGACAAGGGGAAATGTGTTGAAAGAGCACGAGTATGTCCACATATCCAGTTTTCATGGGAAAGTGGAAAGGGTATTGAGGCAGCTGATACCCACTTTTCTGCCACAGTTTTTTAACGAGGAGCATATTCATCTTTTATTGTGCTCCGACAGAAGCATATTTCAGCTGGTGAAATATATCGCTGAGCGGCCAGACGCAGTCATAAGCAAGGTGATTTATCTTCTGCTAATTTGCCATGGAAATGTTTCAGTCAGAGCTTTTGTAACGACACCATGCAGTATGAGGAAGCGCTAGAGAAGATAAAAGTACTCAGGATGGATTGCGTGTGTAGTGACAGCAGGAAGACGATGTACCAGCTGCCGTAGAGCGCTGGGGCGTGCTAATACTGCTGAACAAGAAATAAAAAATTAATAATGTCCAACGACAGTCTTGCCTTTATGTAAGTGAATGACTGGCCTAATACTTTTCTGTCGCGCCAGTCCAAGCTTATATAAGGTTTACTGCCGAATTTGAATTGAACTGAAATATTCAAAGAATAGATAGGGGAAACGAGGCGAATGTGTGGAATATTTACAAGGAGAATATACGTGATGAAATGCGCATTAGCAGTAATCTTTGTTGTCATTCATAGGTTAAGGTTGGCTGTGTGAAAGTAATGGACTATGATATTTGATGGATGGTTAATCATCAGTGCAGCATTTATTAGGTTCATGGTAACTGGAGGTTATATTTATTCTTTGGAACTTATAAATCTGAGAGAACTGGAAAGTTAGATTTCACGTAGGAAAGGAGGTGATCTTCAAATGCAGTCAGTTGAATATGGGACCTAAGTATTAACATTTCAATATAGTAAACTGTGGGATTTAATACACTGTTTGACAGCTACTAAGGAACAGAGAGATTGGTCAATAGCATAACCACAGGCATTGACAACATGAAACACAGTACATTAGTAATACGAAAATGGTACAGATTTCACCGCATGGGATATTAGAATCGGAACACTAATAAAATTCATGTTTGACACAGGCCGGACACCTAACATAAAGGTAGATATCGAACTCTCATTAAGGAATATGCCCTCTTTGGGTATTAATGCCCATTTTGCATCTGTTATTCACGCTGGCTGCCAATGTGTTGTGGAGCCCTTGGGGGATATTGTCCCACTACTCTCTCAAAGTGGTTTTCATTTCTTGCACTGTTCGGGGAGGGTGAGTTCGCTGTCAAACACGTCTGCCAACAGTATCCCAGACATGCTCTGTAGGGTTTAGATCTGGGAGGTGCGCAGGGGGCTCCCGTCTTGGGAGTATGTGGGTGGCAACCACACGGGCCCTTAGCTAAGCCTGGCATTGCTTCCACTTACTTGTGTCAGGCGTCTCCTGTTTCCTTTCCTATCCAGCCTCCCTTGGCCAACTCTTGGTTTCTTCGACCCCAACGGTATTAGGTTTCCGAGGCCCAAGGGTGTCTTTCACTTTCCTCTCAAGTATCTATTATCTACCCTTCTACCCAACAGCGAAGCGAGCGGAAGAAGAATCTTATATCCCAGGTTCTCAACGATCGTGGAGGCGGAAGAGATCATGCCTGACGAACTGGCTGTAAAGGCGCCGCTCAGCCATCATTGAGCTCGCGGCAGTTCGTTGCAGTTCTGGTACCTGAAGTCACATGTCACATACATATGTGCCGTGATGAATTGTTCCAGAATTATAGTGTGTGGGTCACTTCCTAGCAAGCTGTAATCCACCATAAACATATTCACGCAAATGGCAATTTCTCCCGTCATTTTCTCTAAAGACCAATGGCGATGGGATAAGGACGACGGTAGCAGACTCCGAGTGAGGCTGGAAGCTACTAGTCTGGACCTGCACATTGGCGGCAGGTGTGTGATGGTCGCCTTCCTGAGAACCCGTGTGACTACTCGGGAATCCGGTCCTGCATCTGCGACTGGGCAGGCCTATTTAGGATGACCGCTGCCCACCCTGAATGGGGAAGGCCCTAGAAAATGTGGGCTAAACATCGGAAGTCACACTTGAACCGGGCTGGGAATCCGCACCCACTAGGTCACTCCTTATACTGCGGACGTAAACAAAAGAAGAATGAAATGATTATGACAATAGGGACATGGAATGTCAGGACCCTCCTGGACGTGAACAATTACAGGCCAGTGAGAAGAACCGCTCTTATCACCCAAGAAGTAGCCCGGCTAGATATAGCCATAGCTGCCTTGAGTGAGACAAGACTCTCAGGTGAGGGACACATTAGTGAGGTACGTTCAGGGTACACCATCTTCTGGAAGGGAAAGGATGCAGGAGAACCACGCATCCGTGGTGCAGGATTTGCCGTAAAAACGAAAATAGTGAAGGATCTTCGACTTACAACTGTCTCAATTAATGAAAGACTGATGACTCTTAGAGTATCCATTGGTTCAGACAGTTTCATCACCTTCGCATATGCTCCTACTTTAGACAGTGATAAAGACACAAAGAATCAGTTCTACCACCAACTGAACAGTACTCTCTCTAAGATATCAATTAAAGATAAATTAATTTACTTTGTGATTTCAATGCCAGAGTGGGAAGGGACAACCGTTTTTGGAGAGACGTCATGGGTAAACAAGGGGTCGGAAATTGCAATGCAAATGGGTTGTTACTTCTTGGTCTACGTGCTGAGCATAAGCTCTTCATCTCCAATACCCCGCTTGCCTAACCGCTATAAGACCACATGGATGCACCCACGCTCCAAACATTGGCATAGACTACGTTATTACTCGACAGCGTGACAAGAAAGACATTCTCATCACAAAAGCAGCACTAAACATCGATGAGTGCTGGACTGAGCGTGGACTTTTAGTCAGCGGTTTGAGAGCACCAAACTATCGCAAGCCACGATCCCACTTTTCAAACCCATCACGCAGAAAATTCAACATAAGCAACCTGAACAACAAAAACATTCGCTCACACTTCCAAGACATATTGTCTGAACAACTTAACAAAGCTCCAGCAACCACAGATGATGTCGAACAAGAATGGACCACATTAAAGAACATCATCAAAGAAACTGCTGAGAATGTTGTTGGTTTTAGTGCACGGAAAAGAGGTGACTGGTTTGATGACAACCATGGAGAAATCCAAGCCATCAACAATGCAAAGCGGGATGCTTACCTATACCTTGCTCAAGATCCGTCCTGTGCAGAAAAGAAAGCACACTTTCAAGAACTCAAGCAGAAATGTCAAAGTGAAATACGAGCAATCAAGAACAAATGGTGGCAACAGAAAGCCAAAGAACTCCAAAATCTTTCTGATGCAACGAACCTGCGTGGCTTCTACGCTGGTATTAAAGAGCTGTATGGACCTATCCGCTCCTGATCAGGAACACTGAAAGCTGCTGACAACTCCACCATTCTTACTGAAAGTCAGGACATCTTAAATCGTTGGAAAGAGCACTTCAGCTCATTGTTAAACCGCCCTTCTACTGCCGCTGGAGATTTTCTCAAGAATGTCCCACAGCACCCTCCACAACCCTGGATGGCTCATCCTCCAACTTTTCAAGAATTTTGCAAGGCACTCAAGAGTGTGAAAACTGGGAAGGCTCCTGGACCTGACAGCATTCCGATGGAGCTTATTGAGGGTGGCGGCTTGCCTCTAAAAACTAGACTCTTCTCACTCATTCTATTAATGTGGGAAACCCCCAAGGTACCAGCTGACTTGAAGAACTCCACAGTTGTTACCATCTTCAAGAAGGGCGACAGAAGCGTCTCTGGTAACTACCGGGGAATATCTCTCTGTCACTGACAAAATTTTTGCAAGAATCCTTTTAAATCGCCTCCAGACACTTTCAGGGACTATACTACTTGAGTCTCAATGCGGGTTTCGACCTTCAAGAGGGACAATTGACATAATTTTCTGTGCAAGACAACCACAGGAGAAGTGCAGGGAACAGCAAAAGCCTTTTCTACTTGTTTTCTACGATCTAGAAAAGGCCTTTGATACAGTTCCCAGAGAAGCAATGTGGATGGTCTTAAAACGCTTCGGCTGCCCTGAACATTTTGTTCAATTGATTGAAGCTCTCCACGATGATATGACTGGACAGGTCCTCTGCCAGAATGAAACAACTGGTGAATTCCCAATAACAAGTAGGCTTAAACAACGATGCGTTCTTGCACCAACATTATTTGCATTGTATCTGGCAGCTATGCTTTACGAGACATCCGTAAACAATGCAGGAATAGAACTAAAGTACAGGTTCGATTGAGGATTATTCAACCAGTCCAGACTCCATTCAAAAAGGTTCACCAGTACCGCTCGTGTGACAGAGCTGCAGTATGCTGATGACAATGCTTCTCCAGCTCATTCACCTGCAGAGTTGCAGTTGTCAGTTGATTCCTTCAGCAGGGCGTACGAACGATTTGGTCTCTCCATCAATATTCCAAAGACAAAGGTGATGGCGCAGCCAACTCCTGGCTCCTCCGTTCCTGATTTCAGCATATCCATTTATGATACACCCTTGGAACAAGTGGACCATTTCCTCTACCTGAGAAGCATACTGTCATCTAACTGCTCATCTGGAAAAGATGTGGAGAATAGATTACGTGCTGCCCATGTAGCATTTGGACGTCTTGCAAAGCGTGTCTTCCTGAATAAAGACCTAACACTGTACACCAAACTGATGGTGTACAAAGCTGTAGTCATTTCCACCCTGCTGCATGGTTGCGAAACCTGGACGTTATATTGCTGTGATATGAAGAAACTAGAACGCTTCAACCAACAGAAGCTAAGATATATCATGAACCTGAAATGGGATGACTTCATATCCAAAACGGCTGTTCTTGAGAAAGCAACAATGTATAGCATTGAAGCTCTTATCATTGGGCATCAACTCAGATGGGTCGGACATGTCCAGCGGATGAAAAATGACAGACTTCCACGACAAATGCTGTACAGCGAAGTGAGCACAGGTAAAAGGCCACGAGGTGCTCCTCTCAAACTTTATAAGGATCAGTACAAGAAAAATCTGAAAAAATTAAACATCGATCCGAGTAACTGGTCCACAATAGCACAAGGTCGAAGTCGCTGGCGCTCAGTTACCTCAAATGCTCTTCAAAACTTTGAGCTGGAACGTCGAAGAATGGAGAATGACAAACGCCGGAGACGTAAACTCCTCCATGCTCAGCCACGTCTTCCACCTTCTATCAGCTGTAATGTCTGTGGCCGCCTGTTCCATGCTAGGATTGGATTGCTAAGCCATCAACGACACTTCCACGCCTGAACCGTGACAAAGGAAATCTCAGGAGAGAAATGAAAACTCGGATACGAGTATCAGCCGACGACGGTAAGCAGGCTGTTCCATACGTTCAGTATCTTCACTTCCCAGTGTGTCCTGTGTAGGCGGGCATTCTCGTGCATAAACAGAAAGCCGGGACTACCAAACCTCTAAACAGACGGACGTGATCTAGAATAATCTCCATGAAGTACAGCTGTGCTGTAACGGTACCTGGCGCGAAGATATGCAGCGTCATTCGGCCACTGTGCTAATGCCTGCCCACACTAAAACGCCTAGGCCATACCGATGACAATCATTAACACACTGTTGTGCGTAACGTGTTCCCCCCTCTCTCCCCACTAACTGGTGGCCAGAACCACTTGCTACCATGAAGCGGGATTCGTCGGACATCACTCTGGACCACTGCTGCTGATCCCAACCAGCATGCTCGCTACACCAACGAGCTCTAGCTCGACGATGGCGTGGTTGACATGGGACGCACTTAACAGGCTTCCGAGCATACAAACCAGTGTGATACAATCGTCGCGAAATGGCTCTGACAGCAACAGCTGTGCCGGTAGCGGTTGCAAGGTCTGCAGCGATCTGCCTAGAAGTGAAATGTCCGCTCCTTCCCGTCATTACAGATTTTCACGCGGTGTGGTGGTCCGTCTGCGACCACCGGCATGCTTTCGCGTAACAGTTCCACCTTCAGAGGCCATTTTTAATAGCGAAACGTCATTTTTAGACACACGCATTACGGTGCCCACAGCAGGGACACTTTGACCTACTTCGAACCGACCAATTCGTCGCCCACGATCGTAAGCACTAAAATGATGTCTTGCAGACATGTTACTGTACGACACGGAATGTCGCAATAATCGATTGCACAACCTTCGCCAAAAACCATACAGCATGAACTGTCGAATGGATATAGAGCGTTCGTGCGCAGGCTTCTCTACAGTTAACAGGTGTCGCCTTCTACACTTCCTTTTACTATCACTAGTCGGACGTTCTGCACCAATGGTCGGTTGTTTCGTAACAACTGGAATTCTGCCTTAAGAAGTGTCAGTTGATCCTTAGCAACTGTCAAGCAGTGTATTAGGCCCCTATTGCGGCCGTCCGCACCTTAGCCAAGCACTTTAATAACTTCGGGAGCGCTCAGGACTGGGAGCGTGCAAGCAAACGAACAGTTTTAAAAAAATACATGGTTGATCATCCCCCAAATAGGGTAAACGCCACATGTTTAACGCACTGCCTTCGGCGCACAGTTGTGCGAGCTGGACACTTCAGTTCACGACTTTATAGAGAACCTCGCGGCAGTGTCATGGGACTAGTGTGGTGGTCGGTTTCAATCACGCTGTGTTTCACCAGGGACAGCATTCGCCTTTCGCTTTATCGTACCTCACAACTGGCGCACTCAGCCAGTTACAACCGGTCGGAAGGAATGTGTAACTTAGCACTGAATCCATTCCACGATTAAACTCGCCAGTAGGCGCTAGAAAATAAATGCGCTGTCACGAATTAAGGACTCATAGCTTGCGTCTTATTGAAGCATTCCGCACTTCCTCTCGTGCGACCGCTAGAAGCAGGGGGAAAGCTAAGTCTGGCCAGGGATCTGAACACCGTTCCTCCGGACTTCAGTGTTACGGCACCTCGGGCCACACTCGTGGTCAGGCCGTATACGGAGAGGAAGTCCTGATAGGTCCTTGCGAAGGACGCTGGAACGCAGGGCGCCTAGAATGAAAGTTTAAAAATTAACTGGGAGGGGTAGGTGAGTTCACCGACCTCTAGCGTTCCTATCTTCCGCCTACGAGAAGGAGCCTTTCCCTCGGGCCGCGCTGTGGTACAGAGTCATTTCGTCCGAGTACCACCATTAAGAAATGACTAACTACTACACCAACAGACGCGTCTATCTCTCGAACGTTTTCCATGACAACAGTGCGCTTGATTCACACAGATGCCGCCTACGCTGCTCGATCACGTTCGGCAATGGGAACAGTTACTTCGCTATGGTATTGTAGGAGCGAGAGGTTGCTGAAGCAAAAATGATTTTCACCGAAGGCTTCCGACTTTTGCTAGTACCGGAGAGAGACGCGACAATGGAAGAAGCAGGGGTGGGGAAAAATCTTTCGGTTAAAACTAGTAACGGTATTTTAGTTGTGAATAACATGTATTTTTCGGTATAGGTTTCCTCGGAAGGACTGACTCTGCATACAAAAAAGTCACAACAACCTTCCCTGGAATTAAAAGCAAGGGCGGTAACATTAAGAGTGCAATGGAATTTCCACTGTTAGATGCACAGGAGAGTGCCGATAGGGGAAAAGAGTATACTGAAGGCCAACACACCATTGGCGTGAAATTACGAATGTTTCTGAATTTTTTGAACAGACATTGTATTCGGTGTGATGACGTCTGACTCACTCTTGCGTGAACCACTCTGTGCCTGGTCGATCATCCAATGCTATCTGTGTGGCGACAAATCGTTCCAAAGCTGCAACGCAACGTTCACTAGCGATCGTTTCCCGCGTGAAGAAAGGACCAGTAATGCTTCTTCTGCATACTGCAGACCAAACGGGAATTGTGGCAGAACACAGTGGATTCGCTTCACACAAATGGTGATTTTTCGGTCCCCAAAATCGCTAGTTTTGTTTATTTATGTCTCCATTCAGGTGGAAGTATGTTTCATCTGTGCACCAGGTACAACCAACATCAACTCCTTCATTATCGAGGATTGATTAACAATGAGGCGGTTTTTTGTTCTACTGACTTACTTGTATGGACTAGTTTTCGGGTTATGAGGCCATCTTTCATTATCAATCACGAGAGAATCTGGTTAGCAACATCGCCTTCTCTCGCGCATCACTTACAGGTATGGCCTGATGGCTTTGGATTTTTAATGTAAACATATGTAGGCTCTGCCTCAATATTTTCTGCGTGCTGGAACGCGTCAAACCAGTCTCTGCTACAGTTCTTCAAACGGAATTCCTTGGAATTTGCCCAATAATTCCAGAAGACGTGACAAATTTTCAGAAGCACAGTTTGCCTGGGCCCACCATTTCCCGATAAATCATCAGTCACGCTGCTTGTAGGCTGGAATTTGGCGAAGAGCTTGCGAATGTTTACGCGTCGGGTCTCTCAGGAACATTAAATCGTGACTGAAATCTGTGCCTTGCTCCCGCAGGACTGTTTTCTAATCTGTGGTATTCCAGCGCCAGAAAAACACTTTGTTTGATGGAATAAATGATTTCAATGTCTTATTTTGGTACACTAGCCTCCTTTCAAGTTTCAACGGTGCAACTGATCGCTCAGAGCTAAGGCGCACTATATATGCGAGGGGGCACAACAAAAACGGAATGACAGTGTCGTGGGCAGAGCTTGTGTAGTACGCAATTCTGCCGCTTGACGTGTATAGCGCAATCATTGCCAGTTCAATGCCACCCGTGTTGTCGTCCTGCAGTGATTGTTTCTGCTAGCGCTGTTTTGTTCTTCTTTCGTTTTCTGTGATAGCAAGTTTAAGTGAACAGCGCGATTTGTGAAATTTTGTTTTCTACTCTGTAAAAATGCTGCTAAAACTGTTTTAATGTT
The DNA here is from genome assembly GCF_021461385.2 of Schistocerca piceifrons. Taxonomy (NCBI): domain Eukaryota; kingdom Metazoa; phylum Arthropoda; class Insecta; order Orthoptera; family Acrididae; genus Schistocerca; species Schistocerca piceifrons. The sequence goes on along the minus strand of NC_060138.1, from coordinate 87,740,669 downwards.
GAAAACAGCTTATCAAAATGAGACTGTGGAAAAAACCCAAGTGTACGAGTGGTCTGCTCGATTTAAATATGGCGATGTGACGTTTGATGACACACCTCGTTCTGGATGTCGGTCAACTGCCCAAATCATTCAGAGTCTGTTCCCTCAGGGCAGACAGTCAATCAAACCATTTATTTGGACATTTTATGAAGGTTGCGCAACAGTGTTCGTCAAGAAAGGGCCGATTTGTGGCAGACAGGAGACTGGGTCTTCGACCACGACAATGCACCTGCACACACAACCATGTCTGTTAGACAGTTTTCGGCTAAAAATGGAATGGTTCTGCTGCCACACGCACCCTACTCGCCTGACCTGGCTCTGTACGACTTTTTCTTATTTCAACGCATGAAAAGGGGCGTGAAAGGACACTGATTTGATAACATTGAGTTAGTTAAGAAAAAACGAGGAAGGAGGTGTCAGCCATTTTTAAAGATGACTACAAAAAATGTTTCAAACAGTGGAAGCACCGACGGGATTCAAATGGTTCAAATGGCTCTGAGCACTATGGGACTTAACTTCTCAGGTCATCAGTCCCCTAGAACTTAGAACTACTTAAACCTAACTAACCTAAGGACATCACGCACATCCGTGCCCGAGGCAGGATTCGAACCTGCGACCGTAACGGTCGCGCGGTTCCAGACTGTAGCGCCTAGAACCGGTCGGCCACTGCGGCCGGCCACCGACGGGACAAATGTATTTGTTGTAATGGAAAGTATTTTGAGGGGGATAAGGTTGTGTTGTAAACAGTTTGAAAATATCCAACTTTTGAAAAATAATTTAAGTTTTTTTGCCACCCCTCATAGGCACTGTTAGCAGCTTTTGAAACCTCTGTATAACTGCTGTACAAAACTCTTACAGCTTTCACAATACGAACATACCGTTTGTTGCACTCATCTATCGATCTTTGCTTTCGAGATAATTATGAAACTAGGGACTCCTTCGCTGGACACCATGTACCAATCTAACTGGACAGTCCGTAAAACTGCGCTTAATTTTTTTAAACATAATTATAAAATTTTGTAAATCTGCTTAGAAAAAATAGCAGAGAGGTTGTTTTATGCAGAGGGGGGCAGGAGGTAACTCTGACAGAGGGGCAGAATCACTTCAGTACGGCTCCACTCGTAATGTATTCGTGGCTGCCCCGAAATCACCAAAGAAAATCAGGAACAAGTTAGTATCAGCATTAATGGAAGCGGTGGTTCTTTCATAGCGAGGTAAATGACGCAGGATGAAAGCTAAGGCGTTGCTGTTGCCTGGCAACACCAGGGCGTGGTTAGTGGCGCGTCCACGACCGCAGGCGTCGCGTCAGGTGGAGGTGACTGCAAGCGATTACTGAGGCTAATCGGGGCACAACGCCACCAGCACGCAGGTCGTGCAGCAATAAAGCCGTAAAACACAGCAGTAAATCCATTACAGTGTCATAAGGACGTCGTGAAACGACTGTTCCAATGAGCTGGCGCCCGACACGCAAATTGTTCTTCTACGGTCGCTGAACAGAAGGCACGATTATTACGCCTCAGCAATAACATTAATTAATATTTTTTTGATAAATAATTTGGTCAAGATTAATTATGACAAGGTGTTCTGCTTCGGCTTAAGCTTCTACTGCACACTAAACTTTGTTGCAGCAGCACAATGGTTGGATATGGCAGTAGCCTTAATGTGGTGGTGGTGGTGATGATAGGTTTGTGGTGCGCTCAACTGCGCGGTACAAAGTCCCAGTTTCGTACACAGTCCAATTTTTTACACAGGCCAATCTATCACGAATGATGATGATGAAATGATGAGGACAACACAAACACCCAGTCCAGGGCGGAGAAAATCCTCAACCCGGCTGGGAATCGAACCCGGGACCCCGTGATCCAGAGGCAGCAACGCTAGCCTCTAGACCATGAGCTGCGGACTGTAGCCTTAATGTGTTATGTAATACATAGAAATCACTAAGCGTTCTAGTCAGTACCAATCGCGAGAAGTTTATAATGATCACCGACTAATTCCCAGAATTTATCAATAAATTTTTGTACTTCGTTGTGCCATTTTGCGCTTGGGACCTCTGCCAGTAGCATCTGCCCACAGAGCAACGCAGAAACTAGAACTGAAACCTTAGAGAGCAGGGGTGTCCAACCCGCGGCCCCATCAAGTTTCAATGCGGCGCAAGAAGTGAGCATCTATCACACAGTAGGTAAAGTTAAAATACCGTTTATGTAAAGTTACGATAAATTGAATTTTTTCAATGTGAAACTCCCGTCACGTGATGCTATTCTCTCATTTGTCCATCCCGGTTTCTTTTAACGCAGCGATTATTGTTTGTTATAAGTACACTATGTGCGGCCCAAAACTACTCGTCTTTTCCCAATGTGGCCCAGGTGAGCTAAAAGGTTGGACATCCGTATTAAACAGTAAGCAGCTTATCGACTGGCCAATTTTTCGATATCGTTTTTCACGTCACTACTGCAGCTGGCTACTGTAGTCCGTGCATCATGGAGAAGTAATCCTGAAATGTTGTTCTTGTCTGATAAAGTGAGGCTGTATTTATCGCGGTACGTGAATCCACAGAACAATGAACGTGGGGGTTTTGAAATTCCTTATCAACTGCATCTACATACGGTGTGTGGGGAGAGGGGGGGGGGATAAGATAAGATTACGAAGGTAAACGGAAGAATAATGAGTTACAGTAACGAAAATACTGCAATCACTGAGAGAAAACATGTAATAGCCATTTACATAGTCAGTGTATTTTATCCAGACAAGCATACGAATTTAAATTTCCAGAAAACTGCTGCCACACCGGACCTAACTCTCACTTGCTTTGGAATTAAAATTTCCGGTCTGTTCATGTTAGTCAAGCCAACGGCCTTGCCGCAGTGGTGACAACGGTTGCCGTACGATCACCGAAGTCGGGCTGGGCTAGAACTTGCATGGATCTCCTGAGCGCTGTTGGCAAGCGGGATGCACTCAGCACCTGTGAGGCAAACTAAGGGGCTACTTGATTGAGAAGTGGCGGCTCCGGTATCGTAAACTGACATACGGCCGGCAGAGCGGTGTGCTGACCACAGGCCCCTCCATATCCGCATCCAGTGACGCCTATGGGCTGAGGATGACACGGCGGCTCGTCGGTACCGTTGGGCCTTCCAAGGCCTGTTCAGACGGAGTTTAGTTTTAAGCGAGAGCCGTATTTTGCAGTGTGTAGGCTTTCTTCAAGAGAAGAGCACGTGTATCGCAACCGTCTCTTCCAACCGGCAACAATGCAATCCCCGTCCTTCTCTCGAGCTGCGCGAAATGCCATCGTCCGTGTACCGTAAATACGAGCACGATTTTAACATACTTCTGATTATATCAAGCAACAACTCCAGTGAACGGACCTTCCATTATTTTCGCGAAGTACTGCATATTTTAATTCGAAAAACGCAAAGCAGTCACACAGCTAATAAAACACCCGACAAGAGTGCGAGTAGGACTCGCGCTCCGAAGGTTCTGTATACACTTAACTACCTACATTAATAATAATAATAATAATAATAATAATAATAATAATAATAATAATAATAATAATAATAATTTCGTGTGGCTCAATGGCCTGGTGCAGGTCTTTTTATTGGATGTGACTTACGCGCCCCTAATCTACCCCAGTTATCCTACAGTTTAATGTGGAATCCGAACCACGTGTTTTTTTCTAGCGACTCCTCACATCGCTAAGAAAAGAAGGCTATGCCTGACCGAGATTTGATTCCGCGACCTCTCGGTTTGTAAGAACGCACTTTATCAGCACAAAAGAAAAAAAAAATGGTTCAAATGGCTCTGAGCACTATGGGACTTAACATCCATAGTCATCAGTCCCCTAGAACTTAGAACTACTTAAACCTAACTAACTTAAGGACAGCACACAACACCCAGTCATCACGAGGCAGAGAAAATACCTGACCCCGCCGGGAATCGAACCCGGGAACCCGGGCGTGGGAAGCGAGAACGCTACCGCACGACGTGCAACACTAGGCCCGACATGTATATGGATACTACTGTATATCCGTCTTCTATTTCGCGTTACTTGGTAGCATAATTCCTGCACTTTGTGCAAGGGCAGGTCTGCGGATGCCGAGTTTGAATTTATCTCCCGTTATGGTTTGTAACTGTGACAAAGTCAATCACGACAGCTTTGTTTGTGACGTAGCCTACTGTCTTTATATATCTGATCACCATGATGTTCATGACAATCTAAGGAAACGCATCAACTAAAGCCATTGGTTTATCAGCTAGTGGCTTCTTATTTAGAGATCAATACAGCAGTTGTGTAGAACATCTACGGCAGAATATAAAGTTGGTTATTGGTCCTGTTTTTGCCAATAGGTGTGCCTGATCTTTGTGCTGAGTGCCACCGAAACCGGTCGCGTTTATATAAAGATTTTTAAACACATGGCTGAAGGGTTGCACCATTAATACCAAAGTATATACATAGTTCACCTATAGGTTTTGATGAGCAAGTTCGCGAGCATCAGAATATCTGACAAATGTGGCCATATCTCTTGATTGCACTGACTTAGAAGCTTAAAATTTCGACACCGCCAAGGAATTATAGACGTTCGTACGTGATATAAATTTCAGCAAGCACCCCTACGCACTCCTGGATTAGAGCCAGGAAAATTTCCCGTTAACACACAGACGGAAAAAAAGAATCACAACACCAATAAATAATTAATGTAGAGTAATGAAATTAACGGAATACGTTTGTCTAGGTAATACATTTAAGTGACTAACATTGCGAGAGCACAGGTTAATGTAAGTGCGACATTAGCCATTACAAATGTGAAATACTGGTACATTAATAGCCGGTGTAACCGCCAGAATGCTGAATGCAAGCATGCAAACGTCCATCCATTGTGTTTTGTAAATGCCGGATGTCAGTTTGTGGTATGGAGTTCCATGCCTGTTGCACATATCGCTCAATACAGGGACGGTTAATGCTGGTTGTGGATGACGCTGGAGTTCTCGTCCGATGATGTCCCTCAGTCCTTTCCTGAGAAAAAGGGGTCTTAATAGTCGGACAGACAGGCAACAAAAATAGAAGTACGGAACTCTGAAAATCAGAAATGAACAGTTGGTCAAATAAACTGTGGCTACGCTGTGCTACGAATATTTGACCGCCAGCCATTTTCTGCATTCTGTTTAATTCCAGCAGCTTTGTAGAAATACTTGGATAGTTATCGCGCGATATGAGAAGAGCGTGGCCGCCTCCAAGACACGTACATACGTGGCCAACAAATTGCAAATCTGGCCCCACACTATCCAACGCGTATTATTATTATTATTATTATTATTATTATTATTATTTAGAGGGTCGGCGGCTGCAGCAAGTACTAGTGCACGCTCCGTGTTCTGAGTGTATTCCTCGCCTCGAGTACGGTCTGTCCGGCTGTCAGTTTCGATCGGTGTACACAGTTCAGTGACCGGTCACAAGTCGAGCGCCGGTCGTCCATGCATGTTTCATCGGCGACGCCGCCCTAGATCCGCTGGCGCAGGTAAGACACCGTGAAGCTCCCCTGGGAAGGAGGCTTAGAAATTACGGAAACGGTGAGAGAGGCTTTTTCGCTGGGCTGCAACAAAGACGTCTAAGATCTTAGCAGTTTCTCTGACGTGGCAGTAGCTGCTGAGCGCTTCTGCAATTCTTAGTAGCTGGTACTGTAAGTCGCCTTTGCTCACCAGCCAGTGTACGAAGTTCGATAACATATCAGAAATGCAATCAAAAATGGTTCAAATGGCTCTGAGCACTATGGGACTTAACATCTTAGGTCATCAGTCCCCTAGAACTTAGAACTACTTAAACCTAACTAACCTGAGGACATCACACACATCCATGCCCGTGGCAGGATTCGAACCTGCGACCGTAGCAGTCCCGCGGTTCCGGACTCAAGCGCCCAGAAATGCAATCCACCACAGATTTCGACCAACACGTTTCCATCTATACTGTAGTCCATAGTTGCAATCTATGCAGAAATTGCAGCGAAACAATGTTTGCCTTCAAATCATATGCAACTGTTCTACAGCAGTGTGCAAATTAATTGGGAAAAGCTCATATTCTACAGTGTACATGATTTCTCTCTTCTCGACAGGTAAACTTTGTGTTTGTGTTAAAATGGGCGTTTCGTCTAACACGTGGGCCACAAACGCGGGTGTGGGAAAATCTAGTGTTTCAAGGCTTATTAGGTCATATAATGATACTGCATCATTGTCTCTACAGAGAAAAGTCTAAAACGAAACACCACCCCAACAATTGACAAAACTAAACAGTAGAATTCATCCTCACAATACAAGTAACGAACTTTACAGGGATTTATTCGCTATTGAGGTTAAAATTGACTCTTCAACGGTACGGCGTACGCTTCTTTTTTTTTTTCAAAAATCTCACAAGTAGTGGTTCCTTTTAATGGCTGTAACGCTAATAATTCTTCCGTTATATTGATTGCACTCCACGCCCACACCACGAACAGAAGTTGCTAACTGAGCTGTGTCTAACAAACCAGTACTTCCTCCAAAATGATCGCAAATGCTTCGAATATGATAGCATGATCTCTCAAAATTTTTTTAAACGTCAACAGCAGTCATATCAATTCGCTGAACAATTGTCCGTCTCGATAAACTTATTTGTTCGGACTCTCTTTCTTTAACGGACCACAGTAAATCTGCTATGATGACGAGGCACTCCTTCACGAATTCGCCTTTAGACGGTAACTGGCAATTTTTCGACTTATTATAAAACTAGTTCTAACCAAATTGACACACCGTGTCCTCGGTTTGGCACACATTTACAAAGGGAAATTAATATTTTAAGTTTCTGTGTCTGCAGTTGCCTAGTAAGCTGTTGCTAAGCAATGTGTTTCACAGAAAAGTACCTTTCATACTGTGTACCTTAACAACAGATAATGATTCAGTAGACAACGAAGCAAACAGATTTATCTTAGTACACGGTAAAGAAATAATGCTCCGTCCATTTCTCCTGGAACTGACGACATTGAGCGTATAGTTTTCTTATCTTAATGCCAGACATTTTACGAATGAATTCAGTATAAACGCACGGAAACGCTTGCACAAAATTAACAACCAACTAGCTCAAAACTTCACGTGTGAACTGATAAAAGGTAACTAATTTTTTCATCCACTTACGGCCTCTGCTGCCGTTGTACAAACCGGCAGATTTCGCGAGTAGTCTGTGATCTTCGTGTCTGTCGCCTACTACCAACGTTTGTGATCGTCAGTGTGTAGCAAGTCGAAAATACTTTTCCCCGCTCCTCTTCAATGGAGTGACCTGTTTCCATTACTCTCCCAACGCACATGAGCACAGGGACTATAGCCTCGCGCTTACACGGGAAAGGTATACTTCTTTCCCGTGGACCGAATCTTGTGTTCGTTGTTTGACGCCATTTCACGCCTACACTTTTCGCATTCTTGCGCGGCACGTTGCGGTAGTACAGCAGAGGAAGGGGACGGAAAGATCGACACCATTGTTCACTCTCCTTTTACGATTAGTTTGGCTGGGTAGCCGGCACTGTCAGGATACGTATTTGTTCCAATCTTCTCTCGGTCCGTTTCCTCCTTCACCCTCTCTCTGTTCATCTCCTCCACTTCCATTCGCTGACCATCTCCTTTTTCTGCCGATTCTCTCCTCGCCCTTCTATATCCACGTCTTCAACGTAAGACCAATAGCAGGCTGGTCGTTCTTACTCCCCCAATAGTATTGATTTACAGATCTTAACTAATATTTGTACCTTCGATTAAGATCAGAAACAGTGAGCATTCAGGCTTTCGACGCCAACTGACAAGTGAATTGCATAGAAAGTTCCTGCTTCCAACTATACGAGAGGCAACCGATTTTTTTCTCTAGCAACTTCGGTTGAAAAAAATGTGGAATTTGTTGTGGGACGTCGTGGAATATTCCCGCTTCAGGCGCTATAGTTTCATGAAGTTCCGATAGATGGCGGCTCTATATGTAGCCTTGAAAGTGGTGTCTGTAACTGAGATGCGTTCCAAGCAGAGAGCTGTCACTGAGAGTCCAGAGCATCGCTGATATTCATAGGCGCTTGCAGAATGCCTACAGAGACGTAGCGGTGAACAAAAGCACGGTGAGTTGTTGGGCGAGGCGTCTGTCGTCATCGCAACAAGGTCGCGCAAACCTGTCCGACCTCCAGCGTGCCTGCTGGCCACACACGGCAATGTTGGAACGTGCGGACACTCTCACTCGAGGTGATCGACGGAGCGCAATCGGACATCTCGCTGCTCAACCGGACGTCTCTGCTGGTACTGCTGACACACTCGTCCGTCAGTTGCGGTACTCAAAGGGGTGAGCCTGCTGGGTTCCTCGCCGCCTAAACAGAAGACCACAAAGAGCTACAAACGACCATCTGTGCGGGGTTGCTTCCGCATAACAAGGGTGATCGTGATAATTTGTTGTCGGATATCGCGACAGGCGATGAAACATGGGTTCATCACTTCGAAACGGAAACAAAACGACAGTCGAAGGACTGGCGCCACATGACCTCCGAAGACAAAGTTCAAGCCCGCACCCTAAGAGCCGGTAAAGTCATGACGACGGTGTTCTGAAACTCTGAAAGGGTTATTCTGTTTGATGTCCCCCGCAACCCCCCCCCCCCCCCCCCGCCTCATGGTGCAACGACGAAGTCTGAAACGTATTTTGCCAGCCTAAGAAAAATTGAAAAAGCGACATCAGCGTGTTCGTCGCCACAAACATGCAAATTAACTTGTCTTTCTCCATGACAACGCAAGGCGTCACACAAGTCTGCGCATCCGAGAGGAGCTCGTTCAACTCCGTTGAACTGTTCTTCCAGTCCGCCCCCGGTAGCTGAGTGGTAGCCGGCATGGTGACTCAGCGTGTTCGGTCAGAGGGTTAGCTTGCCCTCTATAATTTAAAAAAAACTGAGATAATGGATAAACGACGAACTGAAACGGGTGTCTTGCGACGTCCGCACCGAGCAGATGAAACGAACGAAAGCGAACAAAATGAGATTTAAAAAAAGTGGTCAGCGCGACGGAATGTCAATCCTAAGGGCCCTGGTTCGATTCCTGGCTGGGTCGGAGATTTTCTCCGCTCAGGGACTGGGTGTTGTGTCGTCCTAATCATCATTATTTCATCCCTATCGACGCGCAAGTCGCCGAAGTGGCGTCAAATCGAAAGACTTGCACCTGGCGAACGGTCTACCCGATGGGCGATCCTAGTCACACGACATTTACATTTAACTGTTCTTCCTCATCCACCCAGTAGCCTCTGAATTCCATGTGTTTGACCAAATGAAGGGTGCACTTCGCAGGAAGATGTAGGTGGACGACGGGGAGATTATTGATGCAGCAAAACGTTGGCTCCGACACCGAGCAGGAGACTGGTAGCATAAGGGCATACAAGCTCACGCATTAAGGCGGCGTAAGGCCATTGTTCTGAACGGAGATTATGTTGAAAAAATTGGGTGTTGTAGCCGACGGAGTGTGGAATAATATGGTTTATTAGAATCATGAATGAAACCACTCTGCTTTCAGAAAAAAATGCTGCGTTACTTATTGCAGAGATCTTTACACGAAATTCCTATCAACTAATTTCTTCTCCGAATGGGAAAATTTTTGCTGACTCCCACATAAATACGGAGAAATGTCCATCGTAATAAAATAACAAAAATGTGGAGTCGCACGGTGAGATTTAGGTGTTTATTTTTCCTACGTACTGTTCGACAGTAGTAGTCAAACTGGTTATAGAGACCCTCTTTTCCAAGTACTTGTAAATGTAGACAGCAACATCGCCGCCGAGTGGTTCTGACCGAATGCCGCCATTTCCTCGTCATGTGCGCTGAGAGAAGCTGTAGAATCAGGCTGCGGCCGCGGCTGCGGCCGGCATCGATCGCCGATACCGCGGCCCAGGCGGAAAAACGCCCGCCGCTTCCTTCTGCCCAATTGCGCCGACTTCCTCCACCTCCGTGACCTCTTGCCTGTTGCTGAGCCATCTGCCGCGTGACGGACATCCGCTATACTGCATTACATGAACAGTAAGAGAATAGCCGAACACCTGCTACCACATTTACATAATCCGTTATTTTCTAAAAACTTATCACCACTCATTTCCTTGTCTTTCATAATTCAATAATCTCCCTCCTTGTACAATAAAACATTCTGAATATTTATACACGCTTCCCGATCCTAGTGTCCGAACTCGTCGTCTAGCGGTCGCGTTCTCGCTTCCCGAGCACCCGGCCCCGGGTTCGATTCCCGGCGGAGTCAGGAATTTTCACCTGCCTCAAGATGACTGGGTGTTTGTGATGTCCCCATCATTTCATCATCATTCATGAAAGTGGCAGATTGGACTGAGCAATGGCTGGGAATTTGTACGGACGCTGATAACCGCGCAGTTGAGCGCCCCTCAAACCAATCATCATCATCATCATCATCATCATCATCATCATCATCCGGACCTTAGCCTAGTTGCTTATAGCAAACCATACAATGCAGGATTACGTTAATACACTGAGATGACAAGAGTCATAGAGAGTGATATGCACACATACAGATGGCTGTAGTATCGCGTACACTAGGTATAAAAGGGCAATGGTGCAGCCGTCATTTGTACACACGTGATTCATCTGAAAAGGTGTCCGTTGGGACAGAGCAGCGAAATTTGGCGTTAATGCGCTATAGCTGCAGACGACCGACGCGAGTGCCTTTGCTAACAACACGACATCGCCTGCAGCGCCTCTCCTGTGCTCATGACCATATCGGCTGGATCTTAGACGACAGCAAAGTTGTAGCCTGGTCAGATTAATCCCGATTTCAGTTGGTAAGAGCTGATGGTAGGTCATACAATGTAGGATTTCACGGCCGGTGTTGTCTTCAGTTGAAGCTCCCGGGCTGAGAGGCCCTGGTCGATGTATAAAATTTCCACCTAACGCTTCGTCTCCATCTGCGGGAGACATCTTCTGAGGTCGTCCAGCTACTGCCCTAGTAGCCGGACGACCTCAGAAGATGTCTCCCGCAGATGGAGACGAAACTTTAGGTGGAAATTTTATACATCGACCACGGCCTCTCAGCCCGGAAATTTGAACTGAAGAGCTGATGGTAGGGTTCGAGTGTGCCGACGACACCACGAAGCCATGGACCCAAGTTGTCGACAAGACATTGTGCAAGCTGGTGGTGGCTCCATAATGGTGAGGGCTGCGTTCACATGGACTGTACTGGATCCTCTTCTACAACTGAATCAATCATTGACTGTAAATCTTCGGCTACTTAGAGACCATTTGCAACCACTCATGGTCTGCATGTTGACGAACAATGATGTAATGTCACCGAGCCGCGATAGGTTTGAAGAACATTCTGGACAATTCGAGAGAATGACTTGGCCACCCAGATTGCCTGACATGAATCCCATCGAACATTTATGGGGCATTATCGAGAGGTCACTTCGTGCACAAAATCCTGCACCGGCAACACTTTCGCAATTATGGAGGGTTAGAGAGGCACAAGGGCTCACTATTTCTGTAGGGGGCTTCCCACGACTTGTTGACGCCATGTCACGTCGTGTTGGTACACTACGCTGGGAAAACGGAGGTCCGACACGGCGTTAGGATGTATCCCATGACTTTTACCACCTCAGTGTATGGTGACGTGAACTATTAGCAATGAGTACCTCTCGAAACGTGTTACTTGCTCGATGGGGACTGACAAGAGGTATACACGTGAGGCGCGAAACTTCCTCACACTAAATCCCAACTAACTGCCTTCTCCGGCTCCATCGATACACCACTCCGCCCCACATACTTCCTAGGACGAACTACGACCGCAGTGGACATATTTCGTTCAACTTTTACATACCATTCTAAATATTCACTCCTTAGCGCATCCTCATATCCTACAAGAGATTACGCTAGGAACACGCCTAGTATCCCATGTACGCATATTTCCTAGAACAATTTTTATTTTCTACCCTCCTTCCTAGATATCCTCGTCTACACCCATCAACAAAACCTTGGAAGAAATAATTTTTTTCATAATGTGGGGCCCAGTCATAATGTATTTCTTTAAAGTCAGTACCCCAATAGACTTTTCTATTTGCAGTGTTACATTTACACGGTCATAATTTCGGCTTCAAATTGCCATTATCAAGTGTTTGAATTGTTATACAGTGCCTAATATGGCATACTGTCGTATTTAAAACACACTATTAGACACATTGTCTAAGGGTCGATATTCTAGTAAAGCCCACTGCTTTGTTTACTTCGAAGAAACCTGTTCGTTCGGGTAAGGCAGTATTTCTGGAATGTAAATACAGAACTAACGTAAGAAATGCAACGAATTACACCCATCAATAAAAAAGGAACTGCACCTAGAAGGACAAGTCGGATTGCGATCATCGTTGGCAGGCAGATAGATGGTACCGCACACATGAAATGATTACACTTTCAACTTCCAAGATCCAACATGTGTTGTGCTACACGACCACAAAACGTAACGTACGTCCTAGTATGGTGTCAGCTCACCACGGTTGTGAATACGACCACAAGACGTGTGCAATGAAATTGTACTGGTCTCGGACGTAGACCTGTGATACTCTATCAGATAACGCTTGTACCTGAGAGAAAATCCTACAGATAAATGTGTGAGGTTGGAGTCTTGACGACGCTCCGTATGGAATCCCCCATATCCTCGAGTGGGAGAACACAAACTCGGTAGGTGTCAGGGGTATCAGGACGAGACTTGTGCTCTTGAAATATGATATGGGTGTGGGCGTTCACGGACGGCACAGCTACCTCTCCCAGGACCTCATCCATGTACCGCGAGGCTGCCACGGAGCCCGTTAGGTACACTAATGCTGAATGGGCGCCATAGGATAACGCTCTAAACACCAGGTTGGTGGGACGTGTTATGGGTGACCACAAATCGCTCTTCACGGGGCCCTCCAGTGAGCTTCCAGACACAGACCCGGCGGATGTCACGTCCAAGGTAGAAGCGCGACTCTTCACTGAAGATGAGCTGCTGCGAGTCTACAGGATTGTATGTCCGTCTTGGGCGACAACAGGCGAGTCGAGCGCAACGCAGTGGGAGTGGGAGTGACAGGTTGGCGCGTGGCGAGCCCTGCGTCATGCCCTGCCTGCACTTACAGAATGTTGCATAGAACGCAGAGCAGCCCACTGAATGACTCGTACCGTTGCTGTCGGATCTGCTCGCGTCTGGCTGACGACCCTTCGGTGCTCCCAGTTCGTGGTGCGCACACGTGTGCCTTCCTGTATCCAGTTCCGCCAATCACGGCGCGGTGTGCGATACCATGATACGACCACTCATCCTCCAGCAGCCGCAAGATGCGACCCCTCTCGACCTCTTCCAGCAGGGCAATCTGCTGTCAAACATGCCGCCTGAGCATTATGCGTATTCGGGTATGCTTTAGTGACGCTACCCGCTGTCGTACTGGCCGTACGGCGGTTTGGGGCCCCTCATATCAACTGATGCGCACAGTACGGCCCCACCTGCGCTCGCTGAATGCGCGGTCGTCTGTGCAAAAGAAATCATAGGCCCAGCTGATGGTGTGCAACGTACCCACCCAGTGTGCAGCGGTTCGGTTGCGCCCTTCTGGGTGCAGCTCTTTTCATGACAATGAGTGTATTGTATTAAGTTGATGCATTGGTTCCTAGCGTTTAGTGTCATTTGGAGATAGTGAGCGGAGCAGCGGACGCTAGAAAATGAAGTGGAGAAATTGGAACATTTTCGACAAATTCTCCAGCCTGAATTCAATACAGGGGGTGACAGCGGCGGAGGCAGCCGGAAAAAAACTGTGTCTTGTATGAGAATAATGCATTGGACAGAGCACCGCAAGTAAATGGTTTTCTCGTTTTAAGGAGGATAGTTTTGGGATTAGTGACTTTCCACGTTCAGGAACACCTTCAGGGTTTGATTAACACCGTTTAAAAGCATGAATCCATAATTACTCACGTCAGTTTACTGGATAACTTGCAAATATGATGAACTGTGATTATTCCACCATCGTGTGAAATTTGCATGAAGTGAGGAAGGCTCAACAGTTGGGTGTACGGGCACCACGGGCTCTAAGCCGAAATAAAGAAAAACAGCATGTGTCCAATGTGCATCTCTGCTTGCTCGTCATCAACTGGCTCGTGAACAACACTGACCATTCCTATCCTGTATCGTTACTGGTGACGAGAAATTGTGTCTTTCTGCTAACATAAAGAAAAGAAAGAAGTAGTTAAGTCCAAACAAAACAGCAGCTCCCGTACAAAGACCTGCGTCCATCCACAAGAGGCAATCTTATACATCTGGTGGAACACATATGGTGTATTGTACTACGAAGTGCTTCCCCGAGGTGTAACCATCATTTCTGACATTTATTGTCGGCAACTGAGACGTCTAGCGGACGCATTACAAGGACAACGACCAGGAAGACTGTGTGAAGCGTTGCTACTCTAAGATAACGTCCGCCCTCACTCTTCTACACTGACAAAAAGCACTACTTCGCAGTTGGGTTGGGAAGTCATTCCGCACCACGCTGTACACGTGCTCTTGAGCCAGCAAATTTTCACCTTTTCCGCTCTCTCTCCCTCTCTCTCTCTCTCTCTCTCTCTCTCTCTCTCTCTCTAACAGTCTTCGAAGAACTTCCTTTCCGGATAAAAATGCGCTCCGAACAACGCTCGACGAGTTCTTCGCCTCAAAACCACGTGATTTCTACAGTCGCGGCAACGAAGAGTTCCCCCAGCGTTGGCAGACTTGTAGACTGTGAAGGAGAATATATTATATTGATAACTAAAGATCCGCCCGCTGTGGCCGAGCGGTTCTAGGCGTTTCAGTCGGGAACCGCGCGACCGCTACGGTCGCAGGTTCGAATCCTGCCACGGGCATGGATGCGTGTGATGTCCTTTCGTTAGTTTGGTTTAAGTAGTTCTAAGTTATAGGGGACTGATGACCTCAGATGTTAAGTCCATAGTGCTCAGAGCCATTTGAATTTGATAACTAAAGTCTGTGTTATGTCTATCTGCTGTGTTTATTAAACTTGTGGAAAAAGGCTACGAACTTATGCAACAGCCCAATAAAAGCGACTGGAGACACGGCTGGTGAAAATATACTGAAAGAATATTCAGTTGTTGTCTCCAGTCGCAATATGAGTTAATTTCCTGACAGCGTCTGAAACATTTCGTAGTTAAACGCCGGTACTCGGTTTGTTTTCATTGTTTATCCGCTTTTCATTTCCATTTTCGATATGCATATGCTACACCACAACTGTAACTCACTATTCAGACCGGAGTTACGAAGTCTCAAGTTATATCAACATCACAGTCACGGTAGAAACTGCCGTACCATCAACTCTGCTACAGTAAACTATTCATCTGGTAACTGGACGGCAAAACCATGTTGCTTATGTACAAATGAAGAGCTTTCGTTAAAACGACGAGTTAAATATGCTCCATATGCCCAGTGGAGACTTGTTGTCTGGAAGTTCTACCTGATTCGTGCAAAAGATGCCCACGACAGTATGTCTGATTTTGGGGATTCAGTGTATTGGTCTACCGACCTAATATTTAGGCCTTCACAGTATCTCTCTCCTATCATGGCATTTAGGGCTTTGTTAGCACCTATAGTAATTCGACTCTCAACGCCAGCTATCGTTTTGAACGCTAAACACGACGTTAAGTACTTCATGAGGACGCTGGTGGCCAGTAATAGATTGCTTTATCGACAAAGGGCAATTTACTGTCGAGCGCCGGCCGGCTTCGGAACCATCGAACGCGATAGAATGCTGGGCTCCTATAATGAAAGTGCCTCGCGCCTGATTAATGCTGATCCCTAATCTGCATGATTGATGGCGCTGCATCGGAGCTGCTGCAAAGATGGATGACCGCTGCGAAACACAGGCGCAGGCCGGCCAAGATGGAGATGCCAGCAGAGCCCACACTGAATACAGCCAACAGGCGGCGAGCGTACCCACTGCCCCGCCACCGCCACCGCCACCTTGGCACCTAACAGTTTCAGCATTACTGTTTTATAATGAACGCCTAGACGAAAAGAAAGAATACAGGAAAGTTTTCGATGAGGCAGGAAATATTAACTGTATTTCACGAAACGAATATATACGCAAATGAAGCAGAAAAATGGGGAATACCGATTCAGAAAATGTTAGACTGGTGTAAAGATCGAATCCGCGAAGCCGAAATGTCTAGGTTACATGATAGTTAGTCCACCTAAGAAATAATAATTTTAATATGACAACTAGTATTAGCTCCTCTTGAGCAATACTACTGAGAAAATTGGAACAACCAGCATTTGAAGCTGACTACCGAACGATTCTATTGCAGCCAGCATACAGGGGCACCTAAAGAACACGAAGGTAAGATACGAGAAATCAGGGCTCATACGATGGCATAATCACAGTCGTTTTTTCCTCGCTTTATTCCCGAGTGGAACAGGAAAGAAAATGACTAACAGGGCACCATCCGCCTCGCGCGGTACGGTGGCTTGCGTAGTATCGATGTAGAAAATGATTTGATTGTCTGAAGTGGCAATGTGAGTAAATTATACTGACTAAGAATTATGTTAATACTGACAGTGCTTGTACTACTGTAGCTGCTACCACTGATAGTTATAACGGTAAAAATGAAAAATAACGACAATAATAATAATGACAGTGGCAGATATAAAAAGAATTTATAGGTGTGCGAAATTCATGTTTTCTGATACAGCGAGTTCTGATGAAAAGTCAATTAAAGGAGACTTCATCGACTAAGTACACTGTGTTGGAAAGAGGGATGTACAAGGGTAACAAGTACGTATAGGGACGGTGGTGATCCTTACTGTTACTTTTGAACTTACAGTCATGAACTGTCTTCTGAAGCTGAAGATGTTATTCACTTCTCTGATGTAACACGGGAGGTTGTTCTATAGTCGGTACCTGCTACTGAAAGAACTTCAAGAAAGTGGCTGAACAATGGAGTTGAACAAAAAGGGTTTTGCTCTGATGGCCACGGGTGTTTCTCTGCCATGTTGATTAGACAAGAGCGTTAAAGTCGAGGAGAGATATGAGGGACAGCGCTCATTGGGAATACATTAGAGAAGACAGAGGGCATGGAAATTTATGCGCTTGTCTGCACGCAGCCAGGATAGCTGTGCATATGATGGTGAAACGTGATCAAATAGTTGAACATCACCAATAAACGAACACAGGCATTCACAAACAGTACCAAGCGCCGTGAGCGTCCTGAGAAAGGACTTGCGAGGTTACATAGCTGTAACAAATAATTGGAAGTATAAGTGTTCGTAAAAGTTTCTTTTTCAGATCAAGAGAGAAGAGCTTTTTATATTTTTGTAGTTTGTAGGTCATGGATAGACGCTGATGCCTTCTTCCACAACGCAGCTGCATGCTCAGTTTCTTTTTCTTTTTTTTTAATGGGTTTGAGCACTATGGGACTTAACATCTGAGGTCATCAGTTCTCTAGAACTTAGAACTACTTAAACTTAACTAACCTAAGGACATCACACACAGCCATGCCCGAGGCACGATTCGAACCTGCGACCGTAGCGGTCGCGCGGTTCCAGACTGAAACGCCTAGAACCGCTTGGTCACACCGGCCGATTGCGTGCTCAGTCCAAATTACATTTTCATCTATTATTAGTCCTAGACTGTTTCCTGAAGTAGAGAAGTTGATATTGGTTCTCATTTAGGGTTAAAGATGGCATGAATTCGCGCTAATGAGCCTAACATGGCCAACCAGTACCGCTTGCGTTTTGGATGGACTGAACCTTAACCCTATATCCTGCGCCCCTTTTGATAGTGATATTGAGATTCTCGATAGCTGTCTTCAGGTTTACAGGTATTGCACTGAGATACAATTGGAGGTCATCAGCGTAAATGAGGTATTTGCAGTAGGACAAGACGATGACAAATCATTTACGTAGAATGAAATGAGTATAGGATCTAATACTGAACCCACAGTGACGCCCGATACTAACTGTCTTCATTGTGACTCTTGGTGCCGGACATGGCGCATTTCTGGCGAGACATGAGGTATGAGCGAAACCACTGCACTGCACTTGGCGAGAAATTTAGACTGCTAAACTTGGCAAATAAAATTTCGAAGTCGACTGTGTCAAAGAAGGGCGTGATAGTTGCGCCTTGTGCATATCACTCCGAATAACACAAAAATATACTTGTCTTGTGCTGAGAAAGTCCATAATTCACAGTTATACTTGCAGTAAGTTCTGTGGTATTCATTATTACATATAAATAACTAACAGAATCAAGAAATTAATATTGTGAATACAAATACCCAAACATGAGAAAATGACTGCAGAAGGTTTATTCTTCCAGCATAATTTGACCAGTGTGAATTTGCCTAGCAGTGACTCTGCAGAAGAATGTCCGTTTTCAAAAAATTCTTTGACGTGGACGTAGATTTTTCGGATGTCAAGTAAGAGTCGTGACAGTTGTGGCCAGACGAATTGCTTTGCGAAGTCTGACCTGCTGACTGTCGTTAACTGGGGCGTCTGAGCAGTGTAAGGTTTAGATCTACCACACATGGAGGGTGATCTCCTTCGTATGGAGAGGTCAGAGATTCGATTCTGCGGAGGTGGGTCCGAGCAAGTATGCCCCATATTGCTACACCAGGGTAGTAAACCCCGCCCAAGACGGTCCTGCCCATGTTTGGCGCCGCGGCGTTTAGTGATGCAAGTATAATGGCGCTCTGATGGGCCGCGTAATTATTTCGCCACGAGCGACTCGATTAGCGGAGAGGCGCGCTCTTAATTACCCCGACGCTTCTAGCGAAATTAGTAGCGTAATGGTGGCAGCCCTCAGGGCCACGGGCCAGCCGCCACCCCGTGTTGCTAATTGGTGCACACCTGCTGTCTGTCCCCAGACTGGGGCAGCGCGCTCGTCCGCGTCTCGCGCTCTCCATTCATATTAAAATCCCCGGGAGGTCCGCACTTCATTACGGAATTCCGACTTGGCTTGCTCGTTCTTTCTTTTCTTTCGTCTCTCTCTCTCTCGACGTCGCAAGGCGCTAAAGAACTCGCGGCATTCGGATGCTGATGGTAATTTTACGAACTGTGGCAGAAGCAGTTTGGCCGACCGTTTCCCTGTCAGGAGAGCGCCCTGGAGGTGGACGACTTTACAATGTTAGAGCAGCCGGGAACAAAATACAGCCTTTGTAACTTTTCTGAACTATAGTCATGTGACGCGAATCCGTAAGTCGCATTCTACTCTGAGATTCAGAGTATGTAGCGAGACAAATAAAAAGAGTATGGGCAAGGCAGAAGGTTGACGGTCGCAAAGTGCCTGGTGGACTAATGAAATTCTTCGTTATAGTCATTGTCGCTAGTGATGAAAAGTGGGCGTACGATATCACGGATCTAATGGAAAAAGTTAGAGGCATAAAGCTGAAAACCGCACTACTGTACTACACACCATATATGTTTACTTGCCTCCATAGTAGACTATGGCTCAGGTTCATGGGCCCACAGACTCATTTTTGTAAACCTTCCATGGACATGCATTTGACACTGCCCCAACGTACGCATTACAGTTATGCTAGGGCTATGCACATTGGTAATTCGCGCAGCAAGATCCATATTACCAGTTAAAAAAAGGGAAGAAAATGGTCAAAATCATGCAAAATTTTGTCAACCGGTGTCATGCAAGCCGTAAATTAAGAATACCATAGTATGCAGATAGCAAGGACTACGAGAAACAAGAATTATGAATTCCTTCTCATAGCACTGGAACGACTTAAATTACAAATTTTTCCTGCCCGCATTTGAACTGTACATTTCGTTACTAGCTATGGCCACTATTCATCGTATTCTGTGTGACAGGAAAACAGCATGTCACAGAGTATATGTGCGCAGTCGGGCTCTAAGGGAAGACAGTCATCGACAAGTAATAGTGTCAGAGACAAAGATACAGGGTGAAAATTATTGAACTATATGAAAAAAAGTAAATTAGTTACAAACTACGGCGTGCACACACTTTATACATGTAAACGTCACTACAGATATTCGGATTTAGGTTATGACACGTTCGATATGCCTGCCATCATTGGCGATTATGTGCCACATGTGAATAGCGAAATTTTGCATGATCCGCTGAAATGTTGGAACATCGATGCTGTCGATGACAACCTGAATGGCTGTTTTCAGCTCAGCAATGGTTTTGGGGATACTGCTGTACGCCTTGTCTTTAATACAGCCCCCACAAAAAGGAGTCGCACGTGTTCAGATCTGGAGAATATAGCGGCCAATAGAGACCCATGCCAGTGGCCTCTGGGTACCCAAAGTCTCTTCGAGAACATCGAACACTCTCCTGCTTCGATGGGCTCAATCTCTATATTGCTTGAACCACATCTTCTCGACATCAGGGTCAGTTTGGGTAATGTGGATGAAATCATGTTCCAAAACCTTCACCTACTGTTCGGTAGTCACGCTGCCATCAAGGAATATCGCACCAATTATTCCGTGACTGGACGTTACACACCGCACAGTCACCCGCTGAGGGTGAAAAGACTTCTCGACCGCGAAATGCAGGTTCTCAATCCCCAAATGCGCCAGTTTTGATTATTGACGATCCCATCCAAATGAAAGTGGGCTTCGTCGCTAAACCAAACCATACAGCGCACACTGCACTACTGGCTATTAAAATTGCTACACCACAAAGATGACGTGCTACAGACGCGAAATTTAACCGACAGGAAGAAGATGCTGTGATATGCAAATGATTAGCTTTTCAGAGCATTCACACAAGGTTGGCGCCGGTGGCAACACCTACAACGTGCTGACATGAGGAAAGTTTCAAACCGATTTCTCATACACAAACAGCAGTTTACCGACGTTGCCTGGTGAAACGTTGTGATGCCTCGTGTAAGGAGGAGAAATGCGTACCATCATGTTTCCGAGTTTGATAAAGGTCGGATTGTAGCCTATCGCGATTGCGGTTCATCGTATCGCGACATTGCTGCTCGCGTTGGTCGAGATCCAATGACTGTTAGCAGAATATGGAATCGGTGGGTTCAGGAGGGTAATATGGAACGCCGTGCTGGATCCCAACGGCCTCGTATCACCAGCAGTCGAGATGACAGGCATCTCATCCGCATGGCTGTAATGGATCGTGTAGCCACGTCTCGATCCCTGAGTCAATTGATGGGGACGTTTGCAAGACAACAACCATCAGCACGAACAGTTCGACGACGTTTGCAGCAGCATGGACTATCGGCTCGGATACCATGGCTGCGGTTACCCTCGACGCTGCATCACAGACAGGAGCGCCTGCGATGGTGTACTCAAAGACGAACCTGGGTGCACGAATGGCAAAACGTCATTTTTTCGGATGAATCCAGGTTCTGTTTACAGCATCATGATGGTCGCATCCGTGTTTGGCGACATCGCGGTGAACGCACATTGGAAGCGTGTACTCGTCATCGCCATACTGGCGCATCACCCGGCGCTATGGTATGGGGTACGATTGGTTACACGTCTCGGTGACCTCTTGTTCGCATTCACGACACTCTGAACAGTGGACGTTACATTTCAGATGTGTTACGACCCGTGACTCTACCCTTCATTCGATCCCTAGGAAACGCTACATTTCAGCAGGATAATGCACGACCGTATGTTGCAGTATCTGTACGGGCCTATCTGGGTACAGAAAATGTTCGACTGCTGCCCTGGCCAGCACATTCTCCAGATCTCTCACCAATTGAAAACGTCTAGTCAATGGTGGCCGAGCAACTGGCTCGTCAAAATACGCCAGTCCCTACTCTTGACTAACTGTGGTATCGCGTTGAAGCTGCATGGGCAGCTGTACCTGTACACGCCAGCCAAACTCTGTTTTACTCTATGCCCAGGCGTATCAAGGCTGTTATTACGGCCAGAGGTGGTTGTTCTGGGTACTGATTTCTCAGGATCTATGCACCCAAATTGCGTGAAAATGTAATCACATGTCAGTTCTAGTATATTTGTCCAATGAATACCCGTTTATCATCTGCATTTCTTCTTGTTATAGCAATTTTAATGGCCAGTAGTGTATTTGACGGCGAGTGTATCAGTTTTCACTAATGATCACCTTCAATTGTTCTGCCTTTTCGTTTGATAGTAAATTAGAATTTGTACTGAGTTCTGAGTTGTATCATGCAGTAGGATAGAAGGCAGTGCTGGTAATTTATAGCAACGATTCTTCGCAGTAAGGCACAAAATCCGCCTACTGCATGGTGCCTGACAGTAAACGGAAAAAAATGTATATCCGTGATAGTCCCTCGGCAAGGGCGCAGGTACAGTGGGTGTGGAAAAACTGTGCAGAAGAAAAAAAAAGGAGACAGGAAAGAAACACGGTTTAAGAATTAACCGGCACTGGTACGACAGTTCTCCTACCACTGCCTTCGAGGAGCAGCCTTTCCCTTTGTTCCTGACTGTGAATGCGGACTGTTGTCATTCCGTCCAAATAGCATCCTGAAGAAACGGCTACTGCAAAACAGAATTCTATCGCTAACATGCTTAATGTAGCAGATGTGACTTGCTTCACACAGCTGCCGTCTACACAGGTCGCTGATGTTCAGTTCAAGAACGTTAATTTAGTTGATCCTACAGCTGGTTCTCGGAGTGGAGACTAAAAACTATTGAATGGAGAAGAAACGCACTACGTCGCCACGTGTGTCCTTAAAGTGACGCCAAAACATTTCCCGCACTAAAACTGACGACAAATGCGGTTTGCAACAGAATGGGAGTATTAGTTGTTGATTTTACTGCAAGAGGAACTACAATCAACTTCGGAAGTTACTGTAAAACCCTAAACAAACCCAAACGAACCATCGAGAAGGAAAGACGTGCGATGAAGAATTCTGGCATCGTGTCTACGCATGGCAGCGCGAGGCTACATAATGCTGCACGTACACAGAACTTGGTGAACACTTTGTCCTCTATAAAGCCTTATGTTATCACCCAGTGATTTTTCATCTGTTTCCGCTTTTCTATATAATACAAAGGCAATGTCAAGAAGAGCTAACACCAGGCACTACAACAGTGATCAAACTCGGATGTCTATGCGCAAGCGAATGCTTTCGAACGGCAGGGAAGACCGGACAGAGAATCTGAGAATTTTGGGCGCAGCAAGATCTTTCGGGAAATAATGGGTCCAAAGATAACAGAAGGACGGACAGTGGGCTACGGACTGCGAGGAAGAGAAAAGTTATGCAGGCACAATGAATGCCCGACGCAAGCAATAAGGAAACGAAGACTGAATTTCCAGGGACATGTGCTGAGCTGGGACGCAACCTGAATAACGAAACATTTTTTAATGTACTGAATAACAGATGGCTGAAGGAAGTACGGAAGATCTCAATAACTTTGGACTGAATCAGGACGACAAGCCCAACAGATCAAAGTACACATCACTAACCAGCACCTTTAAGGGCTTCCACGACGAACGCAAGCAGAACAGCGGCTGGACAGAGGAGACAAGGCGGGCGGCCACAGAAAGAATGCGCCGCTTTTGGGCTGCTAAGAAATCCCTTATAATCGACGTGGTCTCTAATGGCCTTAAACGAAAAAAACCTCCTTCACGCACTAGTCCTGGTGTCCTGGTATTATTGGCACCGTGTGCGACTACACTCATGCGAGGGCTACCGAGGCCGCTGCACTGGGCAGCGGTGCGTCCGGCAGGTCTGCAGCCGGGCACCGCGCCAAGCGAGAGGCAACAGCGGATGGCGGCGGTCCCCTTCAATGTCTCCATCACTCTGTAACACCTGAACACCTGTCCTGCACTCTGCACGGACAAGTTATATATATATATATATATATATATCACTCCGTCTTTCACTTACTCACTCACCTACAAAATTACTTTTCGGGTTGCGCGGGCAGCAAAACCCCCGTAGGCAGGCCTCAGTCACCGCACGAAACTCCAGCACGTTGTCCGGACAGCGGCGCTTGGCGTATCG
Source organism: Schistocerca piceifrons (assembly GCF_021461385.2). Classification (NCBI taxonomy): domain Eukaryota; kingdom Metazoa; phylum Arthropoda; class Insecta; order Orthoptera; family Acrididae; genus Schistocerca; species Schistocerca piceifrons. Next base: position 87,716,670 of record NC_060138.1, on the reverse strand, counting down.
GTTTTAACCGAAGCTGACGAGACAGGAGCTGCTTTTTAGGTCCGACAACATTGGTGCCATTTAACACTTCAGACTGGCATACCAGTAGCATCTGTTTACAGAGCCGTGCACATAAGCAAGCTGAAACCTTACAAAGTAAACGGTAGTGCACCTACTGACCACTGAGAAACTGTTGGTCGACATCAATACACTGCAACTGGCTACTGCAGCCAATGCGTGATGGAGAGTCATCAGTGTTCTGCCAAAAGGCAGGTTTTCACATGGTAGTTGTCCAGGCTCTCCGGTCTTCTGCCATCCTCTTCAGGTCTGCCTAATTTCCTTTTCCTTTTATGTCGTCTATCATCTTGTATCTCCTTCTTGTATCTCAGTCTTCTCCCACAAACCAATCCTTCCAAAGCATCTGCTAGCAAGCACTCCCTTCTCAATGAACGTCCCAACCAGTTCTTTTTCCTTTCTCTTACAACCTTCAGCAGACATCTTCTCTCACCAAACCTTTCCAATACTCTTTCGTTACTCACTGTTTCCACCCAGCTTATTTTCTCCATTCTCCTCCACATCTCAAATGCTTATAGCCTTTTTTCATCCTCTCGTCTCAGTGTTGATGTTTCTGCCCCATATAGTGCCACACTCCAGACAAAACATTTGCCAAGCCTTTTCCTTAGACCTGTATCTAATTTGCCACATAAGTGTCTCCTCTCTCTGTTGAATACCTCCTTCGCCATGGCAATCCGAGTTCTCACCACCTCGTGACATCTCAGGTCTTCAGTTATTTTGCTTCCAACACATTTAAATGCACTTGCATGGCTAATGGTAGATTGTTCTATTTTAATACTGGACAGTCTGCTTCTTGTACTGATGAGCATACTCTTTGTTTTTGCTGTGTTTATTTGCATCCCATATTGCACACAAGCTTTATTCAGATCTTTCAGCATGTTATTCACTGTCCGCTCACTTTATGCCATTAATACCATGTCAATGATGGAGAGGTCCATCCTTAAATGCTCTTCTCATCTGATGAAGCACGGTTGCATTGATAGGGATACTTGGAATAGTTGAAGAGTGGAAATGCCAGTCGTTCTAAGTGCCAGACCTCTCACTTGGCAGGAGAAATCTCTTTTTGTAAATAGCTTATGTGTATTCAAAAAATTCTGAGTATTCCGATATATCACCACATCACTGCAAAAAATAATCTGACGAATTAGTAAATAAATAATTCATTAAGAACATTCTAGGTGCAATACCAAGGAACTAACGGGTTTTAGTTTAAGTGCCAATAACAAGGTTTTTGTTTCATTTGTCGTTAACAATGAGGCACTACGTTTATTTGTGGCAACATAAGACGTACAGAAATACAGCACTAATGTTTTAACTAGTAAAATTGCAGTCAACAAAAACCATTTCTCCTAAGTTTTAAATTTTTTGGAGGAGAATAACAAAATACAATTCAGGAAAAATCTTTCACTACTGCCTTCTGCTTCTTACACAACTGCATTCCTGGGATCAGATGCTTCAGAGTTTACTGTGCTGTTGCAGAAGAAATGTCTTTTCATAACATTTTTCATATTATCCCTTGGCTTACCCAACTTCTTTTTATTCTTTTTGAAAGCAAAATTATCTCCTTTCATTATAAACATGTTTTATCGGTATTAACAAAAGCTTACGTGC